>NW_018164739.1:1072920-1101249 GCF_001263595.1 Phalaenopsis equestris | reverse complement strand
TATATATATATATGGAGAGAGAGAGAGAGAGAGAGAGAGAGAGAGAATATAAATATTTTATGCTCCACTTTCTGGATTAAGATAATTATGTATAATATTGAATGACTAGTTACAATTTTTTAGACTTCTGAACATCATATACATAATTTAATTGGGGAATATCAAGGTAGAAGATAAGATGGTATAGAGGATAGATTTTGAAAGTATTGACAAATAAAAATGATATAAAATTACAAATAATACAACTAAATTAAAACAAAAAAATTGAGAAAAACAAAGGATAAATTAAAGCAACTTGAGGTTATCGAAATACATTTTGCAAACAAAATTGACACCTCATGCAACATTTATGAGAGAAGGAATAAAAAATGGACATTTATAAAGTCAATCCCTAATAACTGCCATGAGATTTAAGATAATGGAAAATATAAATATACTAACAAAAACCAACCCCGTCAAATTAAGGGTATGTTTGGGGCAACTTGTGCGTTTCAGGATAAGTTGCTTATCTTAAAACGCGGCCCGCGGGCCGACCGCAAGGGTCGACCCGTGGCCTACGTTTAATGTAAAAACCCAAATACAGTTTCGGATAAGCCAACGAAACGCGCGAACCAAACGGTACGACAACATTTTCAAAATGCCGCTCGCACTTATAAGCTGCCCCAAACGGACCCTAAGACTAAAATAATATTCATATACTATTATAGCTCAATTTTGAAATAATAGAAGACTAATTTTACAATTCTATAAACTCTGAGATTAAAATGATTTAATATAAATAGTATGAGACTATTTTGTGCACTTCATTCAAAAAAAATTGAGGTGTTGGCCTTTGATTGCAAGAATCCTAGAAATAATAAGATAATGCCTTGAAGACATACCCCATAAAATAATAATAATAATAATAACTATTTCAAAATATAATCTATCAAAAAAACACAAATATTTATGTGTGTCCGGTAAACCAGACTCGCGGTCGACGGCGTGGATCACACCACGATGCCGGTACGATCCATGTCGTCATCTGCATGTCGTCGTCCGCACGTCTAGCCGACAAATGTAATGTTTTCTCCATTTGCGGTCTACTTTCTCCTCCCCAAAGCACAACATTAATGGCGAACAAAGAAGGTTGCAATCCTAAAGGCACGCCAGAATTTAAAAGACTAAAAATCCCACCAATGCCATCCTACAATTAGTAAATTACAATACATATATGTTCACCACAAAAAAATGCAAATAAGATCATCAAAAAGAAGCAGCTACATATTCATCAACTTACAAAGAATTAACATTTTCTCTGCAAAGCAGGAGAAATCAATCAGCTATGCTGTTCTCTCGGCTGAGGTAAGATGCCCCATTCTTTCGGTTAAATGATCAACACTCCTCCTACTCCACCATGCTCTTCCCTGCTCGGTTACTTCCTCAGCTCTTCTTCCACCATCATCTATATCACTTTTTTCTGGTTGGGATTCCTGTGCATCACAATAACAGGGACTCTCAGTCAGAAACTGTTCCCAGAATGTATCGTTAACTCCTCCGGCAACCACCGCCGTAGTCGCCGGAGTTTCAGTCTCTCTATCCCTCAAATGAACCACAGGCTCCGAGTTCATATCTATATCAGACACCTTGCTGTTCATGCCGGCTTGAAGGGAACGAAAATCTGCTGCAGGAAGGAATGCTTGTGCTTTCTGCTTGAGTGGGGGAATCTGATAAATCTGGATATAAATTAATGTCTTCAGGGCAGCTTGAAGAAGGACCTGAATGGGGGGTTGGTGATTGACTGTCAATATCAGGGAGAACAGCAGCAGTTAAACGAGGGAGCCGTTCCTCGAAGAATGCATCTTCGCCAGAGGCCTGTCCTACTTCTTGAAAAAAAGTTTCCAAGGAGTTTAATGAAGATTCCATCTTTTCAAATGGTTCAATGTCCAACAAATTATGGAAAGAGAGATTTTTTCCATCCTGAATGATGGTATGTTGCAGAAAATAGTCATTTTTGGGCAATCTTCTCCTCTTGGGGTGGAGATCAGATTGGTGTATGAGATTAGAGAGAAAACCAGGCCTCTGTATGACTTGATCCAGGAAAGAGATGAGATTTCGTTGCCGGAGCACCATGGCCTGTAATCTTTCCTCCAAATCCTGCATCTGTAGATCCATGCCCTGCTGGATCTGTGCGTGACTCTGAAGCTCTATAATTAGAGCGGTTTCATCATGCTTCAGCCTCTCAATCTCCTTCTTGAGCTCCTGTCTTTCTGGTTCTGATAGGGGCACGGCAACATTGCTTCCTAGGGGTGATATCGAATGGCTATGTATCGGCTTGCGGCGGTGAATATTTTTTAAGAGATGTTTTTGCCCTCTAATAAATTCTTCATTTGCAAATTCCCATCGTTCTGGATCTATTTTCCTAAAGCCCTGAAAAATGCAGAGACAAAAAATATAAATTATTTTAAGTTATTGGTGATAAAACAATGCAAGTGCTACGAAAATGATATGAAAGCAAAGAGTTGAATTAATGTGAAATCCCTTTGTAGAATGAAGCTGAACTCTTAAAGACCGAGTTTTTTTATGTAACGATTGGAATTTCATCAAAAACTCCAAAGTTAAGCGTGTTCATATGGGAGCACCCTTGGGATGGGTGATCACCTGAGAAGTTATCTTAATGGGATAAAACCGTGAGACTATTACACCAAAGAAGACAATATCTCGATGTGCCAGAGTTTAGGTTATTACAAATAGTACGAGCATTACACCAACTTGAAGATTGAAACTAAGAGGGTGATTGGTAGCCATATTTAAGCAGTACTAACTTATTATTTAACGTAAACCCGGCCAAACAAAAAAAAAACCAAAAAATTAAATCCATAGTTCTTTAAATCCAATTTTTGTTGACTTTTGTGACTCTTTTTAACGTAAATCCGGATTTATTAAATCCGATTAACACATGGATTTAACGAATTTAGCTGAGGAAGAAAGTTATAGGAGTGGGTTTATGCCAAACACGATAAATAAATTTAATGGATTTAACCTTAAATTGAACAAAATACTATTCTAGATTTATAGCATTTGAATTTGATAAATACGAATTTACCAAATTTACTGAATCCTATGTAACTTAAATCCTAGTTGCAACCAAACACCCCCTAAGTGTCATACGGAACAAAATACTACATCATGGGAGCCACCTCTTAAACCCTAGATGGTACAAAGTATTACATGGTGAGAGCCGGCAGATTATTATGTGTTAAAAGCATTGACGAGAATGTCAATTGCATACATTGGAAAGATTGTGAAATCCCTTGAGTAGAATGGAGTTGAATTCTTAAACATCAAGACGACTCTTGGTGTAACAGCTGAAATTTTATTAGAAACTCCAAAATTAAGCATGCTCGTGTGGAAGCACCCTTAGGATAAGTCACCTGCTTGGAAGTTACACAAATTGGTAAACCGCGAGGCCATTAAGCCAAAGTGGACAGTACCTTAGTGGGTGAGAGTTCGGGTTGTTACAATTAATACCTATTTGGCACCAAATGTTGGTTTGTATAAATTTAGAAAAAAAAGTAATAATTGTGTTTTCATTTATGTTGATGGAGCGTGCTACCCATGGTGATTATCCAACTAATTTTTGTTTTCTTTTTTATTAGAATTTGGTGTGGAATTGTTAATAAAAAAATATTTGTGTTTTTTTTTTCTTTTTTTGGCAAATCTGATTTCCTATTAATAATAGTGTTTTAAAGTACAAGCAATGATAATATAATATCAAATGCATTTGTATTCTCTTTAATTCATTCAAAAAAAAAAGTACTAAAATTGCATATCATGCATTCACCCTTTATCCTATTAACCTTAAAGCTACCCATCTGCTAGAATTTCTCATTAACTCAAACTTCTTACTCATTTTAGAAATGGGTCTAAGATATTAAACCATATTATCTTATGCAAGCCATTTGGCCTAATGGTTGAGAGCTTTGTCCTTCAATGAAGAAGTCCTAGCTGGGGGGAAAAAAAATAGATTCAAATATTATGTACTAAATTGCATCACTTCGATTATCATTTTAAACACCTTAGTAACCAATAAAGACCATATTAATTTAATATTCATACATGTGAAAATACTATAGATACTCAATAACTACTCATGATGCTAGTTAGTGCTTTGTCACTAGTAGTCTTATCCCAGCAATGTAAGATTAGTTTAATCGATCCTCATGCTCTACTAATTCCTATTGAATTTGGATTCAATTTTCTTAATTTTGTCACAAATTTGTTTAGTGGTTGTAAATTTAAAATTAACATTTAAACTCTCATCCATGCTTCAAATCATTAATTGCAAATTTTTAGCTCACCCAAATACAAATTTTTAACATGCATTTGACGCACATTTTGTTTTATTAATAAAAACCAAATATAATGACAATGTACTTCATTGTATGTATTTTCAAAATCCACTAAAATCACATCAAGATCATTTTTTGCTCTCCAAATTTCATTAATTTCCTTAGAATTAAATTGCTTCCATAATATATCTTTCTAGCATAAAATCAAACCAATTCTCAAATGTCAACATAATTTTCTAAGCCTATGTTTCATCGGCATCTCATAACTTTATTATCACCCAAAGTTTGAATTCCGTATAATGAAAGTGCTAAAGAATTGTCTTTTCTTTCAAGTACTATTAGCAAAATATTCTCTAGTGTGTACCAGTTAATGAAGCATTGTTATGTGTCTATGCAGTCATCAAAGCATGCCCCTATCTTTAGTCCTAACTTTGATTATTAGTTTTATGTTCACTTATTATTAAAGCTGACCCCAAGTAAAGCTAAAGATAATTATGATATTTTTACTTTATGTAAACAAATGTTATTTGGACATGATCAAACAATAAAGTTGTGAAAGTGGCTCAAGGCACTGGAATTTAGACTATTCCCCTAGTGATTTACCCCATAAACACAAATCTAAATACATATCCAAGGGCTTTAAATCATCTGCCGATTCTTTTCCGGCTAAATCTTTGCAATAATTTAGCATACGGTCGCTATATATGCATATCAAAAAGAATTTTGTATTAGAATTAAAAAGAATAGATTTCCCACATCAGATAGTTTCAACGTGTTTATATGATGATCAAAATGAAATTTCAAATCTTAGCTGACATAGAAGTTCTTATGACAACAGAGAAAGTGTAAGCTCGGGTTTATGGTCAACAGTTTTTACGAGAATTTTAAATTCATAAGAAAAAATTGATTCAGTTTCTATCAAAAACTTTAACATTCAAGAATAGATTTAATTTTATATGGAGGCACAAATTTACAATAAAGATTAGATTCAAGTTTTAATTAAAATATTATAATTAATTCATTTTTTATTTCATTTTCAGTTCCTAATAGAACTTTAGATTCAGAATCATATCCAATTTCAAATTTGGGTTGCAATTCTGGTTTAATTGTAGGTTCAAATTCACTCTCAAAACTAGATTTAACTTCAGTTAGATTCAAGTTGTAATATTATTTCATGCTGAATTTTGATTTCAAATTAAATTTATATTTCTTGTGCAAGTCGAAGTTCAGGATCATAAACATATTTTATCATAATTGCATATTCAAATTCAACAAAATTACATAAAGACCGTGTTAAAAATATAAATATTCGTCTAGCACATCTTGAAAAAATTCAATTGTGAGTGTAAATTTCATCTAATTCATTGTCAAATAAATATTTATGAACAAAACCTTCGATAATGTTGAATCTAATCAAGATGATTTGACCCAGAATTACATGCGTCGAACCAGTATCCTGTTGATTTCACCACACTTGCTCTTTTTTTATCATAGGAGACTCTTCTTTAGGCAATTTTGATATTTCGGACCAGCTCGCGGGGGTTCGTTTTAACATGGAATATCATTTTTGGTGACCTCATCGATGATCGAGATGATTTGAGTCTGAATTATGCACTTTGCACCGTCAGCCTTTCACCGTGCTCTCTCCTTTCGATCATGAAATACTTATCTTTATGCAATTTTGATGTTATGAACACAACAACGGAATTTGATTTGCAATCACACATCATTTGGTTCTATTTTGACGAACATCGAGGTGTTTCACATTTGATCATGCAGTGTCACCTTCGTCGTTTGCTGCTCTCAACATGTTCGATCGACTTGTCTTGTAAAGTATATGTGAGGTAACCTAACTAGATAAAGAGAATTTCGTTCACAATTATTTTACATGTATGATGAAATAATTTTTGTTCCCTAAAGGCTCTTTCAATTATTTGATGATAATATTAAAAATTAAATTTTTTATTAGTTGATGCTAGCATTTGAAATTAGAATTTTAATTTCACCGTTTAAGCGCCTATTCCCGCCTTGATAATTCTACACCTTAGTCGGGTCATTACACAATACCTCTCAATGGATAAAGTAACATTATATAATACTTCATGATAATTATGTTACATTTGTTTAAAACCTTGACTTATAAACTATTGCTATGTTGTATCGTAAGCTATTTTTTTTTTTTTTATTGGCCCAAGTATTATATCGTTCGTTTGTTCACATTATGATGCAATAAAAAGCTCTACTATAAATTTAATGTCAGACTAATGAGGATCTAGGGTTACACATGAAAAGCCTAAGATGAGATGCAAAATGAAACAATGCAAATACACAAAATTCAAGATTTACTAATACATAACTTTAGCAAAAATTTATCACTTTAGCAATCATGATTTATTCATTCCAAAAGAAGACATCCCGCTAATACTCCTCAAGAAGTGAAGACCTAAGATAACTAACAAATGACAATGAGTTGGAAGAAAAACAACCCAACGTAGAAGATAACGACCAACTTTCGTTCAAACGCATTTCCTCTACCCTAAAGTCATTGCATAGATAGGCAGCCTACCATCAATTCCCATAAGTTGTGACCTAAAAGATAAATATATGCTTCCTATTAACCAACATGCAGGCAAAGAAGAAAGATCACGTTACTGAGTTTGCATTAGTTCATTTCTCCATTCACTTCTCTTCTTCACTCAATCTTCATCAATCCTTACCTCCTAAGGTGTAACTTATATCAACTGTTTTACTCTCTAAGGCGCTATTAGAAGCATTAACTGGTGGTTTCCAATTATCAAGAGAAACTAAATTCCTTTATATAGTATGATGAAGGAATACATACTCTCAAACCAACATAAATCGAATGCCTGATCTAGCTAGATGCCAAACTGCAACTCAAGAAATTAAATAAAAATGAAACTTAGCTAAAAATGTACTATTTTGCAGTTTATATATTTTAAAACAATAATCTTGCATATCTAGCTTCCCCAAATACATATTTTAGGCTTCCTTCTCATAAAAAATAAATAAATGTTTTAGACTAATCCTTGACAAACTTGCCACATTCTTGGTCAAAAAATGATTGTTATGAAGAATGTGTTCCTTAAAATCATTTGCACTCCATGAAACTCTTCTTGAAGTCCAAAAATGGGACAATGAACAAAACTTCCTATTAAAAAAACAATAAGCAGATCCAAAACATTGTAACTGATTCTAACTTTACTAAAAGGAAAACACCATTTCAACCAGGTCATCAAGTGGCTCATCATCACTCCTAAATTTGAAATTTTAAACTAAAAATTACCTAAAACTTTCTACATCTAGCAAACATTGTCCTTGACTTAATTTCACTGCGGATCCATTCTATGACTTCCTATAAGAACCAACACTAACAAACACCGGTTTTGGCTTACCATTTTTCTATTAAATGAACTGAATTGTGTTCTCAAATAAGAAAGAAGTGATTTTTAGCACATTATGGTAATAAATCTTTAAAATGGAGCAATGCTAGTTCCTAATTTCTTGGACAACCTAAAGAAAGAAGTGTTAAAGTAGGGATTGAAGATTTATCAGTCAGCTAAATCATGATCTACTCATTCAGCTTAAAAAACAGGAAAAGGGTGCTTTATAACTCATGGTTTCAGAAATAAAAATCAGTCATTTATGAAGCAAACAATAGTAAGAGGTAAATTTCTATAATCTACAGCCAAGTACTCATCCAAATCAATGAGATTAACAAGCTAAAATATATGAAACATCATTAAGAATCCGCTAAACTAAATAGTGAAGCATTATTATGAGTTAACAACAGTTGAAAATATTTATTGTAGTATAATTACGTATTTTCTCTGCTTAGAAATGAAACAGTAAATTATTTTTTAAAGTGATTTCAGAAGCTGTCTTCCGGAATCCCTAAAATTAAGGCTAAAAGTTCATTTCTGTATGAAACGCTGCAAGAGAGTAAGAAGAATGAGCTAAACAACAAAATACCCAGCTCAATATCTACTTCTTCAATAAATTATCAGGCCAAATTGCTATTTTGAATTGCTAACTAACTAAAACAAGCGCTCCTCCTGAGCAAGAAATTCGTAAATTAAAAAAGAAAAAAAAAAACCGGAGCACTTACATATGTGTTCAGCTGCCGGATGAAACTGGAGAAATTGTTGTGCTTAAAGTATGCGGGAAGCAAATCCCTAGCGAAATCCAACGGATTCCACACGATGAAGCTGCTACCTGATGCGCTCCAGGAAACAATGGAGTCTGTCGATGTATCATCCAACATGTCATACGTTTTGATAAGAAAAGGAGCTGGAGAACTCGAAACTCCATGAGAACCTTCCATTCCTTCAAAACAAGCTCCCAAACCCGCACCACTTTATATCTGTCGAATCCACATCAACCGAACGGAAATCAATTACCGCTGCTTCTTAAAACCCTCGGAATTTATAAATTGAGATTTAGGAGCCTTTATCACTGCAAAAACCCTAGACCAAAACCAGAAGCTTCAGGAATTAGGGATCAGAGAAACGCGGGAAGGAAAAGCCGCGCCTTTTTTTCGTCGGTGTCAAGTTTCTTCCCGACGATGAAGGGTTGAGAGAGATATCACCATTGACCAATGTTGTGAACGAGAACATTCTATTGCTCTGGAGCAGTAAGATTTCTAGAAAGAGAGAAGGAAAAAACCAATCTTTTTCTTTGACTACTGCGAGAAGAAGACCCATAGTGCACTATCGAAGAAACCACACGAATTACAGCTTTTAATATTAAAAGGCGGGGATTTTTTGTAAAAATTTACATAAATACCACTTTATTCTTCTGTATTTACATATTTACCATCCAAATTTTAAGATTTATTTTATAATGCTTTGCTGTCATAAAATTCAATATTAAAAAATATATTTGGTTTACATTATGTAATTATGTTATTTTTTATGTAATGTTAAATATTTCATTGTTGTTGAATCCAAAATTATCCTTCTGATAAAACACGCCTCGACAGTTGGATCCTGGAGGAGAGTAAGGGTCTGTGTGGGGGCACTTATTTAGTGAGGCGGCGGTTTGAAAACGTTGGAATAGCGTTTGGTTCGTGTGTTCGATCGGTGGCTTGAAAACGCTAGAAAATGTTTTATTAAGAAAGAAGAATGCGGGATCGGCGAGGTGCGTTTGATCGTCATTTACCTCTTGTGCTCCTCTCTCGTGTGACTGTGCTTTGCCATAGCCCGGTTCTCCCTCACCCCTCTCCGTCTCTTCTCCCTCGATGCTTCCTCTCATTCATCTAGTATCTCGTAATGTTACTCCTATCTATACTTTCCGTGTTTTTTCCTTTAGTTGCACTCGTTTGACATCTGCGACTTCTGATCTCATGGTTTTCTTTGGAATATTTGTGATTTTTTTTGGAAATTTTGTGGTGATACCAAACATTTATTTAGTAAATCGAGATATTACTTCTCACAGTTATAGGAGATAGTTCTACAGTTGTCGTAGGGGCATTTCAATGAGGTGTGGTTTCTTCTGTTGGGTCGACATTCCAATATATTTCACTGCTGACAGTGATCGGGGTACGATGGTTTCCCAAAAGAACAATGCAGCTGAGTATATTTGTCGTCTGGGTTTTAAAATCAACATTTTAATAATTTTAATTGTATTTATAATTATTTCTCTCTTTATTTTATTAGTTTTGATACTCACGCGCAAGTGAGGATTACATCTTATTTTTTAAATTGATCTGTAATTGTTTGCGGCTTTTTTTTTATCAATTAATTTACTCAGACAGTTATGTTACAAATAAAATTACTTAACAGGGGCATAATGATTATTTATCCAGAAATAACTGCAAATAAGTTGTTCTGAATAAGCTCCCCGAAACAATCAGCCAGCTTATCAGAAGAATCTGCAGATTATCAGATTTTCAGTATAATATGCAAATAAGCAAATTATGAATAATCTGCAAATAAGTAGATTATAAAAAAATCTGCAGCTACCCCAAACATACCCTAAGAGAAAGAGAGAGTAGAGCCAACGAAGAATTCTTTAGAAAGGGTGGAGTCCATATTTCTTCCTTGAGTCTCCTATTTATACGTGTTTTTTTGTACAATTACAGAAAGTAGAGAATGATTATGGAAACCATCTTTAATGCAAACTAATGCATTAAATTAACACAAGATTCGTGTTGATATTTAAGTGTAATAAAACGGTCATTAGCAGATTGATGTATTTTAGTTCGGTTGACCAGGGCGATCGATTGCTTGACGATTGCTCATATCGAGCAAAGTTAGATTTGGGTAGCTGAGACTGTAAGCGTGATCCGTCAATTGAATCCCTCGACAGTGTGGGCCTACCGACCCAATAGAGCAGCCGGTCGTCGAGAGACTGCTTCAAACATGCTTCTTCGGCTTGTGCTTCGATTGCCCGACCATCGTCCTTAACCGTCTGATAGCTTTGAGATTTGTGCTAGCAGTTTTGGTATATACAATTTTGATTTATATAAATATGAAAACTTAGGTGTTCGATATATAAATGCATGAGAAATTTAAACTGTTTTATTTAAATACTTAAATTGCTTTTTTAACTCAATATGAATTAGTAAAGAAAATTAATTTTTGATGGTCGGCACTATGAAGTGTGGGATTTCCATACCAATTACTAAATTATGATTTATTGATATATCTAATATCTAATTATATATTTACTTTCATAATACCTTGTTTTAAAATCACATTATAATTTATGAATAAGAACATATTCTATTTTAAATTAATTAATACTAGTTGCAGCTTTAATATAATTCATAAATTTGTACACATGTCATAATTGTTCCTTCACATGACACCCTATTAATAAATGGACAAATTACTTGGCAGGTTTACATGCGTAGCACTCAATTCCTATATATTTACATATCTACCGCCTAAACTTCAATTTTTACATATATCTCATTTTATATAGCCCACTCAATTCTTATATATTTACATATCTAACACCCAACTTTGATCATGACACCCTATTAATAAATGGACAAAAATTATTTGGCAGGTTTACATGCATAGCACTCAATTCCTATATATTTACATATCTACCGCCTAAACTTCAATTTTTACATATATCTCATTTTATATAGCCCACTCAATTCTTATATATTTACATATCTAACACCCAACTTTGATATTTTACAAATATAATACAATATTGTCATAAAACCATGAATAAAAAGATGTATTTCATTTTTAAAACAATGATGATAATATATTTTTGATGCGATGTTATAGATTTGAGTGATATGCATGTAAATATGAATATTTAGGTGTTAGATATATAAATACATAAGAATTGGGTGGCATATACCTAAATGCCCTTTTTTTATGTATATACCGCCTAATTTTTTTGATTTTGCATATCTAACACTTAAAACTTTACTTTTTACATTTCTGTCACCTAATCTTTCATATCACATAACAAATATCATACTTTTTTTTTCACTTTTAAAAGTAAAATAGACCTTTCCATGCATTTATAAGTTAGTGTATGTACAAAAAAGAAAAGATGATTATGTGCTATATATCTAAATATATAGGTGTATGCCCAATTATATAGCCATATAGCCTAACAAGGCTTTTACCTTCATAAAAAGCTTTATGGGCCCCATAGATTCATATCCAAAGATCTAGATCTAGTTATTTTTGAATTTAGTCCATTTGTCGAAATAGTCGAACGGAACTAAGCACACCTGTCAAAGTCGCCGAACTTAGCCCACCTACTAATAAAACCACGAGGAAAGACGTTCATTGCGATAACATCTGTCAATTCTCCTAAATACAGGATCTTTATCAGGCAGTATGAACTTACAGATAATACGGGACCCTACGTCTTAAAAAGATTTAACAATAGGTGAAGACGAGCATTGCAGATAGATGAATTCAGCAAAAATAAATACAAAACTTGGAGTTAAATACAAATCTGACCGTTAGAAGAACATTCAGCTCTCGTTTGAAGAAGGAATAAAAAGGAGAGAAATCCCGCCATCACATATCTCTGCTTGCTCACAGCCTAACAAAGGAGAATGCTGATCTCTCCCTTCTCACATGACCTTCTAATGCCACATGGTTCCGCATTTATTTCTCTCTGGAGATTCATATTTTGTTTAGGGTTAAAAATTTAAAAAAAAAAAGAATCTTGACCAAATTGAGGTCCCAACAAATACAGTTGACTTACAAAATAGTCAACGTTTTTTTTTGCATCATGATGCCTTGAGTCTAGAAAATGACATCCACCCTGCATGTCAAAGTCAATTTAATGTAAATCGACAGTTGAAGACATAGAACAGAAGAGTTAGAAAGGATTAAAACTAGAGACATGCCATGTAATTGTTATGTATCTATAAATTTAATACCTCAATTTTGATATTTATATTTATAACACTTTTATTTGACCTTATGATGCGAGGGCTGCCCTAGTTGAACCATAAGTTGAATCGGCTGGAGAAGTGGACCAGTTCTGCAAGGGGTGCAAGGGGGCCAGCTGGCCCAAGCGACTGTGTATGTGTGTGAGACATGTATCCCAGCCTCTTGGTTGGCATCCATGGTATAAAATCCCTTTAGGTCGAGGGTTCGAATCCCCTCTGGCACAGTTGGCCTTAAGGAGGCGGTACACAAACTGTTAGGCACAATAGAGGTGGTTGGAGGCTTATATAATGCCTCTTGGTAGGCATCCACGGTATAAGACTCAT
Organism: Phalaenopsis equestris; assembly: GCF_001263595.1. Lineage (NCBI taxonomy): Eukaryota > Viridiplantae > Streptophyta > Magnoliopsida > Asparagales > Orchidaceae > Phalaenopsis > Phalaenopsis equestris. The sequence continues at coordinate 1,088,196 of NW_018164739.1, read as the reverse complement.
TTAGATCGAGGGTTCAAATCCCCTCTGGCACAGTTGGCCTTAAGGAGACGGCAAATTGTTAGGCACATTAGAGGTGGTTGGAGACTCTTATAATATAGCCTTTATATATATATATATATATATATATATATGTGTGTGTGTGTGCGTGTATTTTATTTCTATAATGGTTCAGTTTTTGCTTCAGAAATTTATGTCATCAGCATCTTTTTCCTTCCTAGGGTTGAATCTGAAGGCAAGTGGTGTTTCAATTATATCATGCTCCGATTTGGTGTTTATCTTTATTAGTCTTCTTCCCCTCCCTCTTCTTGCTCAACCATCCTGTTTGCTGTCGCAAACCCTCCAACCTCCCTGTTTGTTGTCGCCAACCCTCCAACCTCCCCATCTGCTGCCTCAAACTCCTACATTCATGCGGCTACCACAACCCCCCTCTAGCCTTTCTACTGTTGTTGCAAACCCCACCCCCTCCAGCCTTATTGTTGTTGCAGCAACTTCCCGACCAGCAAAGCTACAAGTTGTTCTGCCACAGCCCACCATATTCGTCCTCATCCTAGTGTTTGTGTGGTTTTATTCATGTTTTCAAGAGTCTTGGTTGTAATCCCACTGCATTTCAGCAATAATACTTCCATTTCGTTCCAATTTGGGTTAACTCCAATATTATTGGCATCAGAGTTAGCCTAACCCTAATCCTATCCTAGGGTTTCCTAGCATCCACCATACCCAAACTATCTCCACTCAAATTTTTCTTTCTTAGTTCCCCCAAACCCTAACAATGCCACCAAGGAGACACATGTCAAAACCTACCTGAGAAAAAATACAACGAGAGATCTGTCAACTTTAGATGAGACTTGTTGAGATTGATGACGGGACCTAAGGAGAGAATATCCTCGACCGTGACATCATATTTAATATTTACTCTGACAACAACAAATTTTAATTTCGTTCCCCGCCTACCAATCAGGTCACATCCCTGTTGGTCTACTTGGCTTTCATGGTAATTTGGAATTCGTCATTAAGGCAAGTTACCCTCATTGATGGAGAAGAGTCCAGTCCTCCTTGGCAGATAGGTTTAACTCATACTTCGCTGCCAATACTCTGCTACTAGAACTCGACAGCCCGTAACCAACAGCTAATACTCAACTACTCATCAGCTTGGCAAGACAAATCAAGCAAAAAATATTTTAAAAAATCCTAATATAATTTGTATTAGGATGGACTTGAACAATATAAATGTATGAATATATATATTTATTATACATAAAAACATATTAAAATATTAGAGAAGGCATATCCTCCCACATGCCCCCCACTAAATCTGCCCTTAATTGGTGGCCTACCTTCTGGATATCTAACCAGTAACCACTTATGACTCAGAGGCCCAATAGAGTGCTACGAGATTGCTTCTGCCTGTATTTGACTTCCATCCTTTGTGAACCCTGTGAAAGAGTTCCCTTAAGAACAAGTTCATCAAAATAATAAATTGTTCACATCTTATATGCATATATATCTCTGGCATTATCTCTCGCTTTGTTCAGAGAACGAGCAAAAGAGATCAAATTCATGCCACATGAATAAATAATACTACTCTCAACCTTTGAACAGAGAAAGATATTCTAAGCGAAATGGTCCAACTGAACATCTATTTGAAAAATAATGCAAATTAAAAAAAAATAAATAAAGATTTGCATGCATACCATTCATTTCTTATGTATTTACGCATCTAATACCTAAACTTCAATTTTTGCATATGGACCATCTTCCCTATGCATGAAAAAGGTGTAATTCACTTTTTAAAAATTAAAATAGTGATATTTTTTTGGGTAGTATAAAGGTAAAATGTAAAATTCTGGTGTTATGTGTAAATACATGGGAAATGGGTGGGTATGTATGTAAATGCTCCTAAAAAAACGCCATATTTATAATAGATTAATCAGAAATCCATGCAAAAGCAATAAACATTAAAAATCTGCAATACAAAACAGACACTTTCTATTTCTACTATCGAGACATACTTTGCACAAACAAGGCAACAGTTGATAAAATAATCAGCACTTTCATCCATACAAAAAATTTTACTATTAGACAAATTAATCTTTCACTTACTAAACTTTACATCGATACACCTATTTACATAAAAACAAAGAATATGGAATGAGAATGGATAAGCAAAATCAACATTGATCCATGAAAGAGGAGAGTCGAGCATTCATTATCATGCGAAGGAGAAATTATTATGTCCTTCCATTTTTTTCTTACAAAGATGCATGCTCGCTACGTACTGCGTATTCCATACGCGAGTATACAATTGTACACTTACATTTTTCGCATGTATAAATGTGTATGCATAGTCCTCACCTAATAGTTTCTCCTCGTAGAACCAGTCTAACTTAACTGATTGATCGGCTTTCCAGTTTCTGGAACAAATTAGAAAGAGCATTGTAAAGAACTGCAGCAGCAGGAGGCCTCGGCAATGCGCCGAGAAGAATATCCGATGCATTAACTGTTGAAGATCCATAGAAGCGGCGATTTTCCGATGTTCTTGTGGTTAGTAAGCTGCCTTCTAACGAACAACCCAAAAATGCACCTGTATGGATGATAAAGGAACCTCACTACAGCTTCTACACAGTTAAGTTCCATTCTAACTCAAAATACTTCTTTCAGAAACAATGTTGCAACTGAACGCAGAATGTGATGAACGTAATCTTTGCAAATTATATTGAATAAATACTATTTATGTAAATTAGCAGCAATGTTAATTTTATTTGCTAACTTCATGGGTGTACTTTTTAAGCATTATTGTGCAAGTCCAAACTAAATTTATTATTCAACTCTTCGACTGTTCCTCTAATATTTAGCATTCATAGTTATATCACGCATACTTAACTTTGTTGTTTTTTGTCACGCTAAACTTGAATATCAATTCTACTCTGCTCGCTAAGAAGTAGATGAGCTGCGCAAACAAATTGTAATTTTATAAAATATGGGCTCATAAAATTTTATTTGGTTTGACTAGTACAGCAGAATAACATATAAAACTGATATATCCTATTATACAGATTGTATGAGTGTTTCTTTAGCTTCTTTATACATCATAAAATCAATGTGAGAGTAGTAAAATTAAATACTCCATAAGTACGTATGTATATATTTAGACGGAAGCTTGCAAAACTCAGAAGAATAGAAGTACAAGAATAATTTGTAAGCTGTAGCATGTAGGAAGATCGCAGCGGTAGAGAAATAATTAGCGACTTAGCATAGCACGAGATACAACAAATAACACAAATCAAAGAAAAAAAAGTGGAAAAAGACTCCATGATTTTTAAGTGGAAAACCCTGTAAAAGGAAAAAAAATCACTGAGTCTAACCTAATTGAAATAATTTACTATATGATTGTAAGTACATGGTCTCACTCTCCTCTTGAAATTGTGAACAATGTTGTTGTACAACGGTAGTTCAACAATGATAGTTATAACGGGCCGCAAAGGTCATATTGGATTGCTATGAGGGTAATAGTTCGTTATGAATGTTGTAGACAGTGATTGTAGTTTCAGTTAGTCATAGAAGCCGCAGTTGAAAGTTATGGTAGTACTTGGTCATGTAGGTCGTAGATGATTGCTTCAAGAGCGTTAGTTGGTCACAGAGACTGAAGTTGAGAGCTGCATGAGTCGTGGATCACGTAAGTCGTAGTTAGTCATATATGTCGTAATTGTGAGTTGTGATAATGTTCGTGGCCCACAGAGACTGAAATTAGAAGTTGCATGAGTTATGAGCCACATAGGCCGCATGTCGTAGTGGTGAGATGCAATAATGTCTATAGGTCATAGTAGTCGGAGTTGGGAGTTGTGTGAGCTGCGACCCATGTAGGGTGGTAGCCACATAGACCATACCGGTGAGCTATGATAGCATTACTTGGTCGCAGAAGTCGTAGCGTTGAGCTGTGAGGAGAGAACTCCAGTAGTTCGGAGCTCACTGTATATTGAATACCATGGTTGTAAGCAGCTATTGCGAGGAGTTATACCGTACTCGGGGTATGTCGTTACATTATTTTCAAGGTGCGTCATTACACCATTTTCAGGCTGTCATTACAACGCGTTCAATGTGTGTCATTGTATCGTATTCAGGGTGTGTTACACCATTTTCAGGGTGTTTCGATACACAGTCTTCGGGGTGTGTTGTTACACCATTGGGGCGTGCGTTACACTATTTTTGAAATGTGTCGTTGCACCATAGGATTCGTCGACGTCGTTGCACCATAAGATTCATCGACGTCGTTGCACCATAAGATTTGTCGACGCCGTTGTTGCACCATAAGATTGTCGTTGCACCATAAGATTTGTCGACGCCGTTGCACCATAGAATTCGTCGACGCCGGCGAGCAAGAGGTGGTTAATGGTGGTCAACGACGACTTGCAGTGGTCGATGGCGGTAGGCTAACGGTAGTTGATGATGGTTGACAGCTACAGAACCAAGAAATGTTTCTCAAATTTTTTATCCATAATAGCACTGGAATTCAACTCACTCCCGATCCAGCTCTAGCTCCCCGTCCCCGCTCATGAAGGGGGTGGGGCTCTATTCATAGAATCTAGGAGTGGTATCTCTTATAAATAAAACAGAAATCCGAACAACTCCATCAAATGGCCCAGAATGATTTATTTGATCAGACGACATTTTTAGAAACATTTAAGTATCTTAATAATGTCACAATTTAGTGATCTTTGGCTCGTTGGATTTGTCTCACCAACACACTCAATTTGATTATAAGCTTGTCGGACTTGAAATCCATTTAACATTCCAATTAGCCACCCAAAACTTCCAAAAGTGATTTAACGACTTGATCTGAGCTTAATTTGACTCGGATTTTGTCAATTTTGGTTTCATTGGGTTCGTCTCGCTGAGCTGGTCAATTTGACTATAGGTTTGCTTAAATCAAAGTTCTGAATCACTTTTAATTTGAGATTCAATATTTCTTGCTCAATAAATACTATGAGATGAGCTAATTGCCTTGAGATTCATGCCAAACAATAAAATTTGTTGATGACATCTGCATTCATGTAAAATGGCATGTAATTACCTTCTTTATTTGGACATATATCACATGTCATACTGGAATTAACAATGAAATAATGTAATAAATGCAACTTTATTTAAATAATTTGTTCATAAAAGAATTGTATTTCATGAAAGTTCTAACATGACTAACATGATACTGCACCCAACCCTAGCCTCTTATCATTATGACGTGAGTTCACCATAAACGGTAGAATGTAAAAAAAAAAGGTTTTAGAGGGTACACTAATGATCTATGAATCAAACTAAAGGTAGCACAGAATTGATTTCTGGTAGTAAATAGCTCTACTCTAATTTTCTCCTGTTCTTGCTGGGGACAACAAGTTCCGTAACTGATTTAGAGTTCTCAGAAAAGAAGCTAACTGCTGGTTTTTACCATTAGTTTGCTGCCGAAACAGCAATCGAAATGTTTTTTTTTTTTTTGGAAGATTTACATTCATACCGGTCTATTCCTATGTATTTACATATCTAACAACTAAACTTGATTTTTTACATACATACCATCTTACCTATTATGCAAGAAAAGGTGAATTTTACTTCTAAAAAATTAAAATGGTGGTATTTTTTTATGTAATATGTAAGATTTGGGTGGAATAAATGTAAAAAAGCAAAGTACATATGAATTGGGTGATTTTGAAGGCTTTGGATAGCGACAGAGAATAATTCGGGCACTTGTTTAGAACCAGCAGGGGAAAAATTGAGGTAGGACAGGGATTCGAGAAGATAGAAAGGATGTGAGAGAACTGGATTAAAATTTTAACTATTAATAGAAAATTATAGCAGAGATGAACCTTTTTTTCATTCCTAAAAAAATTCCACAAAAACAAAGCACCTTATTTATAAACAGCAAACTAAATAACTCCAAATTAAACGATAAATACATCAATTTTTTTCTAATAATTAAAATTCAAAAACAAATCTATACAAAATAAGTTAAAAATTCCAAACTCATGCCTATCACATTGTAATATGAACTTCTAGCCTCCGATCTTAATCACCAAGCCTTAAATTAATGATCATTACCATCACCGGCATCTCTAACTAAACAATTAAGCAATCTAAGATCAAGTAACGTAATCTTTTAATCCCTTCACAACTCGAGAGAACAGTTTCTTCTCAAGGACTTCTTTGAAATGAACAGTCAAATTGATTAATCCCTTCATGATCTGATCCCCATATATTGCGTCCCTCATTTAAGAGGATTTCCATATATTATGTCCATCATTTAAGAGGATTTTACTCTTGTGAAATTAAAGATTCATATAAAGCAAAGCTATCTATGCAACCTTCCAGGGGTAACATTTAGCTTTGCTATGTAACAAACCTTTCAAAAAGACTCTAGAAGATTTTAGAAACTTCTTTAGACAGCTTGAATTTAAAGATTTTCCTAGAACATGGAGCTTGGGAAACAATTCATCTTTAGAGCTTTCTAGATTATGATTCTGTCTTGTGGCCATATTAGCTCCTACAAATGTCCAAAGTTTTACCTTGTGTGTACCAAAATGTTTGATTTGATTCTATAATGATGTTGCCTATTTTGAGCTTGCTAAAACTGGCAAGAAATTGACAAATTCCTATTCATTTATTTCTTGAATTGCTACTCTTCCAGCTCCTTATTCAATAATGGAAACTTCCCACTAATGGAAATTCTTGCCTCCACTGGAGGAGTCAATCATGAAAACTAGATTTTCATACATCGGTACATTTAGCAACATTACATCAAAGATGAGCTCTATGTCTTGCATGATAGACCTTTTTCATGGCAATTATTGTCCTCCATGAAGAGGAACACAGCCCCGATCAATTTCTCCATCGACATGCCATGCCCTTCTCTAAGACAATTGTGCGTATACTTTCCCTTCTTTAGCAGTTGGGTAAGCCTAAACCAACATGAATTTCTAGCATGAAATGATAAGTCTAACCTGCTTTTATTGTTGTTATTATGCTTTGCCATTAACACGCCACAATCATTTTCAGCATAAATGTCTTGCCTTAAAATGACTTATCATTAAGGCGTGAACTATTAAAAATGACTTGGCCATTATAAGTGGAAATACCTCCAATTTCTTTTCATTGATGCAATCCTTGGTGATTACATTTCTACTGACAATAACAATCAATCTTAATATTTTTTCCCCTTTCTAACTAATCCAACCTGAAGTATAAGGATTGGGATGGCTAGTGATGTTTATAGTAGATTAGCAAAAACGAGATTATTTAGGCAACCAGTGTCGATGATGGTGATCACACCTCTATAATAGACCCATATTCCCAAGTTAAGCAATGACTCGTGTGTTTTTATTGGAGGATGGCATCACTGCCATATCTTTTCTTAATGCCATCAGAGATAAACAAGTTTGCATATCCACTAGACTTAGCATGGTGCTATGCATTACAATAATGGTTGTTTTTTTTTTCTTTCCATGCTTTACTCTTTTTTTTTTGTAAAATAGTTAGAAAGCAAATTCTAGCTTTTTTATTTAATCTGACAAACTGGTTGACAATGATCACAAAACTCCCTAGGAAATTAGTTTTTTGAGAAGAAAAGTCATCACTTATCCATTTTTCTATCTTTATACGAAGAAATAAGAAATTTTAAAATGTTTCTTGGATCTTTCCCTTCTACTTTAAATTTCTCATTTTGTGGCCATCGCATTAATACTAGCCTTTTTTTGAGATCTAAGAAAAAAAGCCACGTTCCTGAAAGACAAATCTAAAAACATCATTCATAAAAATTCGCACATCAGCAAGATTAACTCCCAATGATTGCACGTCTTCTAGATTTTATGGTTTAATTATGCATAATAATTTGAGCACTGTCTCAAGTTATGTCATTTATTTTACTGTTACTTGACATAACCAATTGAGTGGAACTTGCAACAAAACTGCCCCAAAGTTGTTACCTGATGACCATTTCCATTTTAAGTAAAAGTTCCATAAAGCTAAAACATGTTAGCAAAATGTAAGTTGGGCAAACACCTCTCTGTCAAGAGTATCCTACCCGTAAAAAGTAAAGTATCTCGCTAATGAGTCAATCCATGCGTCAATTTTGTTCCTAGTGGTCATCCGATCATAAGAGAGAACCATCATTTGGTCCCTACTGTAAAAATTATAATTTTTGATTTATCATAGAACATCTTCTCCCTAATTTTCACTATCATCTTCCAAATTGCTAGCTTTTACGTGAAGAACATTTATTGTTGGGAGTGGAATCAAAATGAACAGTGTAAGTAAGATCACTATGATTCCATGAGATGATGGAAAATTACAATTTGATCCATTCCATCATCATCGACATTTGTTATAATAATTTAGCCACTTTTCAACCAAGATTAGAAGACACCTCTTTCAACCATTGTTTATTACTTCTTTCTTGTCCTTTGTTGTGGATATAGTATGGGACTACATGGTAGAGTTCGATACCCTCTCTTTGTTTATACCATGCATCAAGAATGAGTGCTTTGATACCAACCAAATCCAATGTTAACGTCTTACTACTACAATGCGAGTTCACAAGCTAAAATAGACACGTAAGTGTTTAGATAATTCATTTGAAGGATCCTTAGCAATCAATAAATAAAAGGAAGATTAACATTCATACCACTCAATTCCTATGTTTTTACATATCTAACACCTAAATTTCAATTTTTATTACATAAATTTCAATTTTTACATACATGCCACATTCCCTAGGCATGAAAAGATGTATTTCACTTTTTAAAAGTTAAAATGGTGGTATTTTCTTATGAGATGAAAGATTTGGGTGGTGTAAAAGTAAAAAAATTAAAGTTTATCTGTTAGAAATGTAAAACTTGAATTATGGAGATCTACATTGGAGTCTAAAGGCCTTCGTTTGAGTAGAACTAAAACTGAATACATGGAATGTAGTAGTAGCTCTAGTGGTAGAGTTGTAACTATGAGTGATCAGATCATTAAAAGGTGTAAACACTTTAGATATCTCAGGTCTATCGTTCAAAGTGATGGTGATATAGATGGGGATGTTATTAGTGATTTCAAGTTTGTTGGTTGAAGTGGAGGAATGCATAAGGCCAATCGTGTGATAGAAAAGTACCGTTTAGATTGAAAGGAAAATTTTATAAGATAGTAGTGAGACCTGCAATGCTCTATGACGCAAAATGTTGGCTTTTAAAAAAGAAGCATGTCGGCCGTTTTATTGTCCAACCTTCGTGATTTGAAAAAGAGTGATGATTTTGTGCTTTTGAAAATAATTTAAATATAAATAAGTAGCTCTAGTAGCAAACAAAATTAGAGAGGGTCGTCTTAGATGTTGATAGGGCTAGAGTAGCTCCAGTAGCAAACAAAATTAGAGAGGGTCGTCTTAGATGGTTTGGTCACATTAAACGTCGATCATCTGATGATCCTGTTGTAAGAGTGGATGTTTTAGATTCGACTTATGTTAAGAAATGCAGAGATAGACCTAGAAAGACTAGGGCATAGGGCATTATTGTATAAAAATGATCTTAATTTATTAGATTAAATGAAAACATGACACTCAATAGGATGCAATGGAGAAAAAGGATTCATATAGTCGATCCCATTTAGTGGGATAAAGGCTTGTCGTTGTTGTTGTTGTCGTCGTCGTCGTCTTAGATATGTAAATATGTAAGAATTGTGTGGTATGTATGTAAATGCCTCTAAATAAAAATAAAGGTTTGGGGTAGACGTCAAATTGATATTGTACATGGCTTCTCTTTACTTTGCCTTGTTCTTGCCGTAGACATCAAAGTCCCAGCACTTATTTTGATTCAGCAGCTAATCTAAATCTGGACAGCAATCTAGGAATCTTCCTTAACTGGGCAGCAAGATAATCTCGCTGTATTTTATTCTGAACCAGAGTGACGATTTGCCATTTTCTACCTCTGCAGATTCAAAACAGTATCTGAAGACCTCCTGTATGCAGCGTCGGCAAGGCCAAATGCTAGCCAGTGGCATTCAGGTGCTGTAAGGCAGTGGAAATTGATTGTCTGGCTGTTGCAAGAGATAACAAGGCTACTGGAAGCAAACTTAGGTGACCTAGGTTACAGAGCCGACGGTTATAACAGCTAGGGGAGGCTAGTGGCTGTAAGAAGAGGAGAGAATAAACCAAAAGAGGACTTGGAAAAATTTTAATTTAATTTTATTGCAGCAATTTGGCCTATTTAAAGCAAATGCACAAGAAAAAAGTTTACTCAATCTTAAATAAATTCAGGGAAAAAACAGGAAATCTTGACCATAAATAACGCCCAAGATAACTTTAAATTAAGAGATAAGTATTGATAAATTTAGATTAAAACGAGTAAAGTGCCAAAATAATTTTTGACTATTTCCATGGGGTCATTTCAATCTCAAAATTTATAGAAGTGTCAAAATAGTCCTAAATTATTTTAAATTTGAGCTTTAATAATCCTCCATGAGGACTATTTCAGTCCCAATTTAACGGGTCCAGAGACTATTTTGGCACTTCTATAAACACTTGGATTAAGATTATCCCATGCAAATGGTCGTAGACAGTTTTGGCATTTTACTCGGTAAATTTATTGTAATCTAGAATTTAAAATTTAAGCACACAACAAGTTTAAAATTCAAAACTCATCCCCATTCCACTATAATCTAGATTTTGATCCAACTGCCCATCCTTCTTGCCCTCGAACATGATCATCAGACATTTATCAATATTAGACTCTTGATGATAACTTCTTTAATTTCAATTGTGTGATACGATAATAAATATCCCTAAAATCTCTATTAAAAAATAAAACAGTGCAAAATCATCAATTAATTCGACCTCCATACCCCTTCACTATTTGTCTTTAAATTGTAAGGCAAGTTGCTTCTTATAAACTTCTTTGAAGTGGACTATTGGATTGGGCAGCTTTTTCATGATCTGATCCCCAAATTAAAATCAATAAGTACTGACCTTCATGATCTTAATACTTCATGCAACTCAACATGGTATAAATGAAGAAGCATTTTTAGCATATTTCTCTACATAGAAAAGTGCAAGAAGCACAACCCAGAGAGGAAAAAAATAAGTTGTCAGCTCAACAACCACCAATTTTTTACGAAATGTAAGATTTGATACTATTAATTTGGGACTTGCATGGAAAACAAGTTGAGCACCTTAAAAAGCAAAAGATAGACAATGACTCCAAGCATACATTAAAACTATTAAATAAGGACTAACTACAACCGTAATTTAAAATGAAAATTCTCATGTCTGGCCTTAAGAAAATACAATCAATGTATATGAAATAGGAAATGCATGACTGTTGAACTAGCCTCAAGCTAAATACTCTATATTACGTGACAACTCATACCTCCTCCACCAATCATAACGCCGTCAAAATATTTAGGGGCATTCACATACTCATAATTCGCATGAATTTACATTTCTAACATCTCAACTTTTGATTTTTACATTTATATACCCAATCATTCATATCACATCAAATTTTCCATCATTTTGACTTTCAAAAAGTGATATATAGCAATGCATAGGCAAAATCGTTCGTATGCAAAATTCAAATTTTAGGTGTTAAATATGTAAATACGTAAGAATTGAGTGGTATGTATATAAATCTTCCAAATTTTTATCATTTTAAGTACTCTAAAGAAGCAATATACGACATCTAACACATCCACCGCTCACAATCATCTCTCTTTCAGAAAATCAAACTTATACTTCTTCTACAAAAAATGAATATTGCAGTTTTACCTTTAGTACTTCTACAAAAAATGAATATTGCAGTTTTACCTTTACTTCTGCTGTATGTGTAGCAGGCAGCAAATCCACTAGCCCCGGCATGCAGATCAGCCTCAGCTGCTCTCCCAACAATTCCAGCTGCTGCACTGATGCCAGCGCCTAATGAAAAATGAGCATTTCCACTGAAGTTCTTAACCGCATCTTTTGTTTTAAGAACAATTATAAAATCAGTTAACTCTCCACCAGCCTGTTGAAATGTAATTTTCATAAGCATGTAATTTAAATCCAATTCATAAGAGCTACGGTTCACTAGGCCGGTATGATTCTTGCCTGTGCTCCCCACCCAATGCCTAAGGTAGAAATAGCTGATGGCGGCGACCAAGATCCATCATCACGACGAGCAATTACTAAACCAGTCCCAACATTATATGTAATCATCATCCCAACCTTTGCAACAGTTAGTATGGCAAGGCCTTTTGCTTGTTTTAGAATAGCATCAGGAATGGACTTTTCTGGCTTCAAAGAACCAACCTGAAATAATATTTGGCTTTTAACATAAATTTCATCCTAAAACACTTGTTGAAATTTTAATAAAAGAACAAGGAGAAGCAGTTTGTATTCACAAGTAGAACAAATTATTTGGCTCTATCATTTTGAACTAAATTCAGCATAGGTTCAAAAGAAAAATTTTGAAAATTAAAGTAACGAAATTCTTGACCGAGTTAGTGATCTAATGAGCTCCAAATCCAATTTTTTAAGACCAACAGCTAGCAGGGAATAAAAAAAGCCCAACAGTGCCAGCCACTTAGATTCAATCCTTATAACAATAACTAGATCAAAACCTTAAGCTTATTGTTCAGCAAATGTCACTCCTTACAATTAGGCATATAAAAGCTTAGCAAAAACTAAAACTTTGCAACATAAAATTCTAAAAATACAATATATAACATGGAAATTATCACCTTATTGTAATCACGAACTGTATTAGCAGCCTTATAGATCTCATGCTCCATTGACTGACCCCATGGAAAGTTCAACCATGATCGTAACGTGCTGAGATCAGTCAGATCATGAGTTGGCAACTGTGATGCCCGGCTTACTTGATCCATAAGATAGGGCTGAACAAACTCTAGACGGACAGAGCAGACATCGCAGACCCGTTGTGGATCCCAAATCCGGAATTTAGATGGAAGCAAGCTCCTTCCTTTTGAACATTCATTACAGAATATCCCACCACAAAAACGGCAGTGATGTCTAGAACACATAATGGGATGAAATTTTACATTACAGAGCATACAATATGTCGCAGCACTGTCAGCTAGCCACCTAGGTGGCTCAGCATCAAGAATTTCCTTGGCATTTCCATAACTAGCCTCTGTAAGAGTATGAGCCATCTCACTCCAGGCATGGTCCAATAGTTCATTTGGGATCCAAGGCAATTTACTGCTCCGTAACTCACCCACAGAAAAAGAAGCCACCTTTCCTCGGGTGGCTAGAAGAATCTCTAACACAACATCCCACATAGTCATCTCCCTATATTCCCCGGCAAGCTGAGCCCAACTTATATCGCCATCAGGAAAATATGCCCCATTGGTCAAGAAACCTTGGCTGTATTCCTCATGATCGCTAGCTGACATGGGCGGTACGGAAACAGGAATCCAGACACCAGTATCTTCATTATATGGTGTATCATAGCAGAAATATCTACCTAACCTCCGCTTTTCGAGAGATTTGTTGGCATAGTTAAGGAATTCTGGAGGATGGTAATTTTGTTGCATAGAGGCACAATCAACCGAAGGAAGAAAGTTAGTATTTTCAACATTTTTAGCGCATGAATCCTCATCTTTTTTCTGCAACTGAGCACCCTGTATTTTGATTTCAAGTGGTTAACAGCGGATGAGGAAATTGAGAAAAATTCTAGAAATTATACCAAATATATATAAAGGCGGTACTAGCTCGATATTGAAGTTGCTCGAAGAGCATTTTTTGCCACAAAAAATAGTGCAGGACGCACAAATAGTCAAGTAAAGGGAAATACTGAAACCGATACATAATTAAATAAAACCAAAGCATAGTTTCTGATCACTAAGACCAAGCGATTGGAGATGGTTAATAGAGAAGAATAAAAATTTACAACAGCTACCGTGCAAATATGAAGCTCGCGCCAAAGAACACTGTAAAAGCTCTCGTTCCTGCGATTTCCGTGGTCCATAAAAAAAAGCAAATCAATAAGCACAGTAAGGGGGTGTTTGGCTGCATCATGGATTTTATTTAAGTAGGATTTACTAAATCCAGTTAAGCTAAATCCAAATTTTATGTTTGATATTATTTCCATTAAAACAACATAAATCTGCAATTTGTGTTTGACATTTGGTTCAGGATTTAACATTAGTATCGCCGACAAATATGGCTTCAACCAGTAGAGCAGGGGGAAATGCATGGGGACTTTCTAAATCGTTCCTACTCATCGGTTGATCTAAATGGATTGATCGTGGCACGCCTAAATACATCGGTTTGCAAAAACCAATTGGTTAAATATGCCTTCTTCTTCAACCATTCTTTTTCTAGTTTGGCCCTCAAGGGCAGTGTTCTCTCTGCAACTAAGCCAAAAGATTTTTGAGACATCAACCTTCAGTGAAGCGAATCTATACTCCAATTTCTTTCGAACTCACAATTAAGTTCCAGGAATAATAATTGAAATCACGAACTCATTTAAATGTGGGACGAAAATCTTTGCTCTGGTGAAAAAAGCAAAATTTTCACAGGTGGTCTTAAATTCTAACGAAAGGATGGCGCGACCAGACTTTACCTTCCTCGATGTTTATGGTAGGATCGGAGCAGATGGATGAGAAAGATGGGAGAATCGCTGGTCTCAGAACGCAGCGATCTCCTACTGGCATTCCTTGCTAGCTCTAATACGGACTGTATCATGAGGGTTCGTTGACGAAAGCAAAAATCCCTCTCTCAAATAAATTATAAACCCTAGGTGACAAATTCACTAATCTCTGCAGAGTTACAGTCTTACAGACCAATCAAATAGAAAAAAGCGAAAAAGCAAAGCCAATGAGAGATCAATGAAGTAAATCAATGACCTAGATATAAAGAAAAACCTTATTATCGTCATCGGGAACAGTAGAAATCCTAGAGACGTATTCCGCCATCGATGTTGGCGATTCCTTCAGATTCAAATCCAGAATTTCGATCACGGGGTATAGATTGTTCTTATCTGCCATTAGAATACCGATCTCGAAGATAAAATCGGGTGCAGAGGGGATGGACGCTTTTCTCCTCAAAGAAATTTTTGTAGACGCTTAGAAAACCTGTAAGAAATTGATTAACTTGTTCAGCTCGAACAAGGCAAGCAGGACAGCATCGGTGCCGGTTTTGCTCACGCAAGGAGGTTCGGGACTTCTTGCCGAGCCTGTTACAAATGCGAGAAGAATTTTGGTACTTCGGGTGTTATAACCGAAACCGCTATTGCTAAATTATTTATAGTTTCCATATATATA
>NW_018164739.1:1052939-1072889 GCF_001263595.1 Phalaenopsis equestris | reverse complement strand
TATATATATATATATATATATATGTATAAGTTACATGTTACAGAGTTATAACACGGATATAATCTCCTAATACCTTCTAAATAATCTCTCTGACGGATATAGCGCTGCGTAGGTCTTTTTTTCCACAAATGTGAGAAAAATTTACATGAGAGTTCGGAGGTTATTTGAGAGTTATTAAACTGAAATGCAAATGTGATTAGCACGTTATTTAGGGTTTATGTGGAGTTATTAGGGGTTTGAAGTGAAATCTTAGAGTTTATTTGGGTTATTGCAAGTTATTGAGGGTACTGAAGATTATTGGAATGTGACCGCGGAGGTTATTGGGGAGATATTAGAGATTATTGAGAGGTTACTTCGACGCAATTAAAATTAATATCCCAATAAACATCACGGTTTCACTCCAATAAACTCTGCAGTTCCACTTTAATGTATTTTTAGGTGTGATATATTATTAAAGTCCGCACTTAAAACTTTTTTCCACAAAGGTTTTAATTTTTCATCTCTATTTTATATTTTCTTATAGATGCTAGTTGTATCATTTTATACAAGTTTTTACCTATATAACACTAAAAATATATGTATTTACCTATCCAACATCTAAATTTTTTATTTATTAATTTACCACCCCGAACATAATTTCATAAACTTTATACCACTTTGTCTCCCTCCCGTCTTTTACGCTCATTCGTCGTTTCGACCACCTCCTTCCCGAGCTCGCCACCTCATTCATTTATTCGGGAGAGCTCGCAAGCGTGCTTCCTCCGATCGTTTGTCGAGGAGCTTCTTCCTCCTTCTATCGCACCTTCTTCTACGGTCTTCTTCTCCCTCCCATTGTCTAAACTTTAAGGAACTTTCTCCTTTATCCGATCATTCATGCGCAAGGGTTTTTCTTTTTTATTTCTTTGATCAGACTAAGAAACTTCAATTTGGTAAGCCGAAATTTATATTTCTTCATGATTTCTGTGATCACGCCAAAATATATAAATCTGGTTTGGGAAGAGTTCATGGAAGGGTCTCCACAAATTGCAGGCTCCGAATCACACAGACTCAGGGAAAAAAAATTGATTGCATATTTACCAATGCAAGATCAAGAGAAGAAACCTGGACTGAAAAGAAGAAAAGAGCTATGGATTTTTTTGGTCAGAAACGCATATTTACGAATGCAAGATCACGAGAAGCAAGTAATTTATCACAAAATTATGAGGAATGCATTTTTTATATTATAAGTTGCTACAATCTCAAATTTATGGGCAAAATTTTAACATTGCAGATAGCTATGAGTGTTAAAAAGAATTTATTTCAGAACTATGACCGAAAGACTACACCTAGTTAGCCTTCCTTCGAGCTCAAAAACTAGAAATATAGGTTGAAATGTTGATTAATTGCTTGTTACTTTGCTCTGTTATAGTACAAAAAAGAATTCACGATTTCATGTATGCGAGCCGTTTTTTAGTCATCTTATTTGTTTGTCATTTTGCGTGGTTTCTATTTTAGTAATTCGGAAGATTTTCTATACCTCTTTGTAAATGGAAGTGGAATTCCTTGATATTTGGAGGTGAACTAAAAGCAAATGAGCCCATTTTTCGTGAGCTGAACAAGTAATTCGGCAGCTGAATATGCTAAATATTTCACTTAGGTAATATATTTATTTTCAATATAGTAAACAGTGTTGTTTTAATTGTTATTACTTTCATGTGATGTTATGTTTGTTCATCTAGTAATATGCTTTGGTTATTTTAGGGAAGCAGTCTCATCCATATCTGTTTTCAAATATTTCTTTTGATCATCCTCATGGAATTTAGTTTAAGGAACATGTCTGTGTTGAGTTGTTTGGCTTGTTTTTTTTTAACTTATTTTTCATGAATCTCTTTTTGGTTTAGTTTGTCAATCGGCCATGCTCGTCTTTAATCATGCTTTTAGATTCTCAATGGAGTTTATTTTTTTTGGTATTGTTGTTACTACTGTGAATGTAGGGGCACTACAATCTCGGTTCTTCATACCTTTTTTTTTATTGTCATTTTGCGTTGCTTCTTGATAGAGTCATATTTCTAATGAAGAAGTGCAGAAATACCCAAACGTTATCAGGTGTATGGATTATATCCAGGTAATTTTTTAGAATCCATTTTTGTAAGGTGAAATACATTTTTTTCATACAGAGATAAGTTCATATTACTTTTAATGAAGTTTCTGGTAGTTGATAATAACCTTATTATAGCTTTGTTGCAGAAGATGAATTCAAGTCAAGCTTCAAGCTCGAGAGGTGTCGGATTGCGTAAAACTTATTGTTATTGTGATTAATAATGTGTGGTGTTCACCGGTCATAGAGAACAAAGTCGTGGAAGAATATTTTATTGATGTCCATGAAATCTTACCGTGCACAAACTTAAGTAGTTTAAAATGGGTTGATGAAATGGATGTTGAAGAGTTCGATCGAGAATATTTTGAAAGAGAATCGATGGAGGAGATGAAGAACGAAATTATGAGGATTTAAAGTTCCTTATGAAAGTTATAATTGCATTGATGTTTGTTGTCATTGGTATCCTTTCCGTGTATTAAAAAGTGCAAACGATGTAAACCAAAGTGTATCAAAGATGTATGTAATGTTTTTGTTTAGGGTTGTATCTTTTTGTTTGTCTAAATGACAAAAATTTTGAACTCCTTTAATGAAACTTATTGTAAGTTTTTTGTTGCCTAATGTGATCCTACATATGTAATTGTTCTAGTTATCTCGCGTATTCTAACTGTTTGTATCATAAATGAATATTTTGCAAGTGACTGATGTAGATGAATACTTTTGTAAGCATGTGAACCATGTTTGTTATAATTTAATTGTATGTTTATTAGAATTTTCACAACCTTTCATAGTTGCCCTCTAATTCCACAATTAGGGCCCTTTTGGGCCGGCATTTTGCTCACCGCGGCCATGCCGTTTAGCAAAATCATGTCGTTTAGCAAAATGCAAGCTGTGAGTTTGACCCTGCGGCCCTCGTTTCTTCTCCGATTGATGCGCCAGCCCCTGGATTCCACCTCGTGTTCAATTCCGCTCTTACCTTCCTCGTGGAGCTCCTGCTTTCTCTGCCCTAACCCATCTTTCCTTACACTATCTTCTTCTATTATCACATTTCTCTGTATTCACTTTGAAAATTTTTTTATTCTCCTGAGTTTGCTTTGTATAGCAAATTCTTCGCTCATATTTCTTGAATCGTTGTTTAGTATATTTTTCATTCGCGCACACACATTTTGAAGTGAGGCAGTGAAATAGATAGTTTTTGAAAATTTTTGTGACGACATATTATGCATAACTACTGATACCCCTTGGAGTATATAATGATAAAATTTTGTAAGAAATGACAACATATCATTTTTTTCATCATTTTATGCTCACTGCTAAGAAACATATATAGTTGTCTGTTTGAGCATGATGATGCAAATCAAATTGCAAATGTTAGGGTTAAAAAACATATTTTTCAATCACACACTCTGAAATGAGGTGGTGAAATATATTGCCTTAAAAATTATTGTGATGGCATATTATTCATAGCTATTGATACCCTTTAGAGCATATAATGAGAAATTATTAGGAGAAAGGGCAACATATCTTAATTGTCATCATTTTTATTCTCACTGCTATGAAACATATGTGGAATTTCATGCTTTATTACTGAAATTCATAAATAATACCAATTGGGGCACTCTTAAGACAAGAAAAACACATTTTTCAATCACACAGACGCACTATGAAGTGAGACGAAGAAATAGATTGTCTCAGACAATTACTGTGAAAGCATATCATGCATAGCTACTGATGCCCTTTGGGGCATATAATGATAAATTATTGGGAGAAAGGGCAATATATCATCTTTGCATCATTTTTATGTTTGTTGCTACGAAACATATATAGAATTTCATGCTTTATGACTGAAATTCAGTATTAATATCAAGTGTAACATTCCTATGAGAAAAAAACATATTTTTCGATCACACAGACACTCTGAAGTGAGACAATGAATTAGATAACTTCAAAAAATTATTGTGATGACATATTATGCATAGGGACTGATACTCTTTAAGGCATAAAATGAGAAAATATTGTAAGAAATGACAACATGTCATCTTTGTCATCAATTTTATGCTCGCTGTTAAAAAACATATGTAGAAATTCATGCTCTGTGACTGAAATTAAGTAGTAATATCATGTGGACCATTCTTATGAGAAGAAAAACATATTTTTCAATTACACATACCTTGAAGTGAGGAAGTGAAATAGATAACCTTAGAATATTATTGTGATAACATATTATGCATAGAGACTCATACCCCTTGGGGCATATGATGAGAAAATATTGTGAGAAAGGGCAACATATCGTCATTGTCATCAATTTATGCTCACTGCTAGAAAATATATAGTTGTGGTCTATTTGAGTGATATTATTGTTGCATTATTGAGGTGTCACTAGAGTTATAAAATAACATCATGATAACACCCCAATTATACCACAATAAGACTACAATAATGTAGGAATGACAACATATAGTGCATAACTACTGATACCCATTGAGGAATATAATAAGAAAATATTGGAAGAAATGACAACATATCATCTTTGCCATCATTTTTATGTTCGCTGCTAGGAAACATATGTAGATGTGGTCTGGTTTGAGTTGCATTATTGCAGCATTATTGATGTGTTATTAGAGTGGCAAAATAACATCAAAGATTGGAAAATTTGAAAGGAATTGAAGCGAGGATCAACGGACTTGGGTTAGGATCCGGTGAAGTGAACATTCAACGACATCCTTACTGCAATGACATTGACTTCGTAGGACCGACGAGAACCAAGAGCATATACCTCCAGAAGCATTTGAGTACCATATTGGGCATTCTTTTTCATGAGTTTAGAGCGATCTTTCCATCATCCGTACTAAAGAGGGGGAGGGTGCAAGTGAAATAGCGGAGATAAGGGAGCAAATTACTGATGCATTAAAAGGTGGTTAATTGGATTGTTTATACTTTATTTATTACCATGCGTAGTTCATTTCATTTGTCAGAACGTTACTAACATTCACAACAGATGGTGAGCATTCAATGTTATATTTCCTTTCTTTAGCTGCATTTGTATTTTAGATTTTATATTGCTGGTTTGAAATTTTTATGTAAATTGTAAGTGTGTAGTTTTTTAATTTTTCTTAGCAAATTCAATACCTGTCTTCACTAATGCATTGTCTTTTGCAGCATTCAAGAAAGATGAGCTCAAGGATTTCAAGGATACCCCAACGATTGCTCTGTCATTGTATACTACATACTTCACTAATGACGTCAAGTCGGGTCCATAGCTACAAGAGACAGTTCTTGTTGCCCACGAATCATCATAAAACAGTGTGACTTCTTTCGGTAGGTAGACAATCCTGCGGATTTCACCACTGACAGTGATCTGTAATGGATGCAATCACTAGAGGACAATGTAGCACGAGACATACACTGTCTGTATGTTAAGAACAATATGCTCATGATATTAACTGTAATTTTTAATAGTTTTTACTTTTTTTTGTGGAGATTATTGATACTCGATATTAAGTGAGCTGTGCATCTAAAATATTGTTCTATTCCGAATTTAATTTCTGCTTCTAAAGTATTAAATATTTGACTAAGATAATTTTATTATAAACAGTATTATTAAATATGAGCAAAATAGTAATTTGTCCAAAAATAATTGTTACACAACTATTTTCAATCAGCTAAAACAAAGAGCCAGCGAACTTCCCCACAATAGTTTCCTGGTGCAGCTAAACTGTAGCTGCCCCAAACAGACCCTTACATTCAAAAATTTTTGTATTGTGTTTCATTTTATGCTCCCACTCCCATGCTCCCTCCTATTGTAGTGAATTTTTATTTGTAAAGTATAAAATTTACTAATATGATAATTTTGTTTCAACTGCAACACTGCTATTTTTATATTATAAATAAATAAACAAATAAATGTGCTGCAGCCTACCCAAACTGACGCTTAGAAGTTAATAATATTTTAAAGTCAGTCTTAATTTTAATATATTTAATGTAATTTTCATTGTAGATTATGGCTATTACCGACAGATATGGACAATTTAGTGGCGTCATATTGCTGGTTTTTGCTCGTGGTTTGGACTGATAATACTTCGCTGTCGCACCGTTCAAATTCTAACTTGGCATGGTGAACGATAGTCTGGCTTGTAGATCTGCTAGACTTCGTCCGAGTCTTCTCATCGAGGATGAGTGTCAACATCGAAGAATCATTCTGCATGTAAAGTGAGTTGTTTCTATTACCTGCTGCTAAGAAGCTGTAATCCGCCAAAGCTTAGGTCGAGAAATGGTGAAGCAGTCTGCAATGTTCATTCTTTTTCTGGCCCTTGGTTTCGTTACTCAATTCGTTCTGGCGCGTCTCCCACCGGAAGAGAGTAAACGATTTATCCTTTTTAGTTAAATTTGTTTCTTGAGATTTTTTCCCGGCATGCCTACTGTTGTTAAAAGCAATCATGTCTATTACTCTGGATCATCATTCTCTAATTAGAGTTGTTTCTCTTAATCGATCAGTTGAAGCCCTCAAAAGCATCGCTAGGGCTATAAATAAAACCAATTGGGATTTTAGTTTGGATCCGTGTAGCCAAGCACCGAGTTGGGTTACTCATAATGCTCCTAGGCGATATGAAAACAGCGTGTGGTGCAATAAATGTTCTAATGATGGAAGTGTTTGCCATGTGACAAGCATGTAAGGTCTCATCTGCTGAGTTCAAACAATGAACAGAGTATATGGGCTTATTATTTCTTCTGTATTATTTGTGTTTTGCAGAGTTCTCAAGCGTCAGAACCTTGTGGGAGTGATCCCACGAGAGTTGGCAAGGCTTCCGTTTCTCCAACAAATGTTTGCCACTTAATTAGTTAATTGTTGCAAGATTCATCAGATCTTGATTCTGTTTTTTAATTAACGACAAGATCCTTTCTTGACAGTGACCTTTCTGTCAACTATATATATGGTTCCATTCCGAGAGAGTTAGCTGTTCTGCCACTTGTGAATTTGTAGGGTGCTTTTTGATTGCTTAGCTTGAAAATGCACTAGCAGAGAAATTGCTGCAAGTCTTTTGTAACTATTTGGAATTTGTGTTGTTGTAGTTCTCTTAATGGCAATCGAATTTCAGGGCAAATCCCTTCATGGATTGGGAACATTACAACCCTTAGAAACCTGTAGGTTATTCCTCTGCCTTCTCTCCTTTTCCAATTTTCACATCTTTAGAAAAGGTTAGTACTTTGTCAGAACTAACTTCTCCAACCAACTCCTCTAATTTGTTCCATAGGTCATTAGAAGATAATCTACTTATGGGTTCTTTACCAAAGCAGATTGGGAATCTCAAAAGCTTAGAGATGCTGTGAGTTTTTCTTAACTTTTTCCCCACTTTCTCCTATTTTTTATTTATTTATTTCAAAGATGCTGTTACTTATTCCCTCTGACGTTTTTTTTTATGGTTTTGCAGTAAATTATCAGCCAACTTTTTTTCTGGGGAACTGCCAGATACATTTGCTAATTTAACCAATTTGAAATACTTGTTAGTGCTTGGTGATCATATAAGTGTATTTGCAACATTTATCTAAAAATGTTGATTTTTAATTAAACAATGGTGGTGCAGTATGATTCGTAGCAACAACTTCAATGGAAAGATACCACAATTTATCCAGAATTGGACACAACTTGTAAGACTGTAAGCATTCGGTTCTCCTGAAACTTACATTTTTATGTTTTCATGGTTTCCTTTTTCTATGATGAATAATTCTGCTATTGCATTCAATATATAAATTTATTTGTTGCAGAGACCTTCAAGCCAGTGGACTTGAAGGGCCCATTCCTTCAGGAATTTCTCGTTTGAAGAATTTGGATGACTTGTATGCAAAAGCTTATATTCTTAATTTCTGTATAAATTCTATGAGAGCATCTCAGAAAGCTTAACAAGAATTTTCTGTTAGCAGGCGAATCAGTGACATAGTTGGTAACTCTGGTTTTCCACAGTTGCAAGGTATTGAACAACTGCAATATATGTAAGTTTGGTACTCTTCGTTGTGTAACTTTTAATGTGTATCTCAATGATATTTATTGGTGTCAATATATTGATTTCTTGTGTAGGACATTGAGGAACTGTGGTATATCTGGAGAGATCCCCAAATTTATGTACCAGTTTGTAAATCTCAGACGGCTGTAAGTAAAAAAGCCTGAAATTTTGTAAAAGTTATGTCTCAATTGTTTTGCTTGATCTTCCTCTAACTCTTGAGAACGGCATGTGATTTCATCATGTTTGAGTGTCTATTAGTAGACTACAATTGTTGTCATTAATTCTTAGCTATTGGTACTTCAAATCAAGAACCAAACTATTACTCGTACACAACTTGAAAGGCTAACTTCTTTTAAGAGAGAAGAATCAAAATGATCACAACTACTTGTGAGGGACCATTGCTGTCCCAAACTAAGTAAACTGCCTGATCTAGTCCCCATATGTTTTAAACAGGGACTAAAATAGTCCCGTTGTACAAATTAATGAAAACTAAAATTAATAATTTTAATGATGAGAGTATTTCTGTGAAGCATATTATCCTTTTGAATTATTTAATAAATCTAATTTTATACTTGATGCGTAGTGGAATGACCGCGGCGATAGTCATCAATTTAACGTCTTAGTGTTGAACGAAAACCCACCTACGCTTAGGTACTTAAGGAGAGAAGTATGTACGAGGAAACACTTTGATTTTTTACATAAAAACCTTGAAAATGTGAAAAATCTGTGAGGCTTAGCCCAGTTGAAATAATTCACTATGAATGATGAGTACATATGTCCATTATTCTCATGAATTAGGGAAGATTGAGTCATAAAGATGATCATTGTAAAGATACAATAATAGTTCACCGATAATAGCTGTAGTTTGACTGTAATGTAGTTCTCGGTGATAGCAGACTACAAGGGTTGTAGTCGATTGTTATGACGACAATAGTCCGCCGTGAATACTGCAGACGATGGTTGTAGAGCCAACCAGTCGTATAAGCCGTAATTGAAAGCCATGGTAGTAACTGATCATGAGGGCCGCATATGGTTGCTTCAGGAGTGTCGGTCGGCCACATAGACCGTAGTAGGAAGCTGTAGGAGCTATGAGCCACATAAACCATAGTTGGTCACGTAGGCACTAGCGGTGAGCAGCGATGACATCTGTAGGTCGTAGGGGCCGAGATCGAAAGCTGCACGTGTTGTGGACCACTTAGGCCATAGTTGGTCACATATGTCGTAGTGGTGAGTTGAGAGGACGTATGTAGGTTGCAGGGGCCTAAGTCGGGAGTTGCATGAGCTGCGGATCGATCGCGTAAGCTGTAGTTGGTCATGTAGGCCATGGTAGTGAGTTGTAACGATGTTCATAGGCTACAGAGGCCGGAGTCGAGAGGCGTACAAGCTGTGGTTCACGTAGACTGTAGTTGGTTATTATTCTCATGAATTAGGGAAGATTGAGTCATAAAGATGATCATTGTAAAGATACAATAATAGTTCACCGATAATAGCTGTAGTTTGACTGTAATGTAGTTCTCGGTGATAGCAGACTACAAGGGTTGTAGTCGATTGTTATGACGACAATAGTCCGCCGTGAATACTGCAGACGATGGTTGTAGAGCCAACCAGTCGTATAAGCCGTAATTGAAAGCCATGGTAGTAACTGATCATGAGGGCCGCATATGGTTGCTTCAGGAGTGTCGGTCGGCCACATAGACCGTAGTAGGAAGCTGTAGGAGCTATGAGCCACATAAACCATAGTTGGTCACGTAGGCACTAGCGGTGAGCAGCGATGACATCTGTAGGTCGTAGGGGCCGAGATCGAAAGCTGCACGTGTTGTGGACCACTTAGGCCATAGTTGGTCACATATGTCGTAGTGGTGAGTTGAGAGGACGTATGTAGGTTGCAGGGGCCTAAGTCGGGAGTTGCATGAGCTGCGGATCGATCGCGTAAGCTGTAGTTGATCATGTAGGTCATGGTAGTGAGTTGTAACGATGTTCATAGGCTACAAGAGGTGTACAAGCTGTGGTTCACGTAGACTGTAGTTGGTTACGTAGGCCATAATGATGAGTTGAGATAACGTTTGTAGGTTTTTGTGGCTGGAGTTGACAGCTGTAGGACGTTGTTTGTCAGGCAGGCTGTAGTGGCAAACTGTAACGACATTCTTATGTTGCAGAGATCCGAGTCAGGAGATGCAGGAGCTGTGTACCATGCAGACCATAGTCACGTAGGCCGTAGTGATGAACTGTGATGACATTTGTAGGCCTTAGGGGCCGAAATCGGGAGTTGTACGAGCTATGGACTGTTTCAGCTGTAGTTGGTCATGTAGGTTATGGTGGTGAGCTGAGATGATGTCCATAGGTTGCAAGGGCCAGAGTTGGGAGCTGTTTGAGTTGTGGACTATGTAGTCTGTATTTGGTCACGTTGTCATTGTGGTGAGTTGTGATGATGTTCATAAGTTTTAGGGGTCGGAATTTGGAGCTACACGAGTTGTGGGCCAATTAGGCCGTAGTTGGTTGTGTAGGTCCTAGCGTTGAGCTTGGATGATGTAGGCCGTAGTTGGTTATGTAGGTCGTTCGGACTGGTGTTGGGAGCTGTAGGAGCTGTGGACCACGTTGGCCGTAATGGTGAGCTGAGATGACATCCATAGACCATAAGAACCGAAGTCGGGAGCTGTGGATCATGTAGGCCGTAGTGATGAGCTGTGATGACGTCCGTAGGTCACGAGGGCTAGAGTTGAGAGCTGCATGGAGAGTCTTAAGTGTTTAGAGAAAGTCACCATATTCGGGAGTTTATTGTTGAACTATCTCATTGCACCATAAGTTGGGTGCATTGTTGCTTTGCAATGGAGACTGAGGTTTTGCGGTTTATGTTGTGACTTCATAAGAGATTTCATTGATAGGAGTAGGTGGCAGCCAATGATGGTCGACAGTAGCCGACGATGCTGACTATCGAAGGTGGCGGTGGCCAGAGGTGTAGGAGGCAGCGCCAGTCAGAGGTTTCAGAACGACGTCGATCGGAGTTGGCCGGAGGGTGGCAACTGCTGAAGTTGGCCGAAGGGTGAAGGACGGAGTTTATCGCAGGCAGAGATGGCTTGAGTCTGCAGAAGGTGGGACAGCTAGAGTCGACAATAGGCGGCGACGATATGAGGTAACCGGAGGCAACGATAATATAGACGACTGGCGGTGACAATTAGAGGTAACCAGAGGCGACAGTGACATAGACGGCGATGATAGGAGGTAACTAGAGGCGTCGACGATAGGAGTTAACCGGAGGTGTTGACAATTGGAAGCAATAGCTGCAGCGGAGGCCGAAGGCATCGACGACTGGAGTTGGCCGGATCTGCGGTGCAAGATTCTGGGTTGTAGCTCCCTCTTTTGCAGACTTTGGTCTTCCTCTTGCCTAGTGTCAAGTTTTTTTCTCATGTGGGGGGCAGGACTCTATTTATGGAGTCAAAGTTACAAATAAGAAATGAATCGAAACCACTCTTGATCGGACAACCCAAATAGATCCCCTTGATCAGATGACATTCGATGGACATTTTAATGCCATAATGATATCAGAATTGAGCGATCTTGAGCTTGTTGGATTCATTTTGTCAAGACACTGTATTTGACTATAAGCATGTCATCTTTCAGAATCCATTTGACATTCCAATTATTCTCGAAAAGCTTTCAAAAGTAGTTTAACGGCTTGATTTAGGCCTGATTTGACTCGAATTGGACCAATTTTGATAATGTTGGGTCCGGCTTGTTAAGCCAGTTAGTTTGAGTACAAGTTGGCTGATATTGAAATTTTGGATGACTTTTTGAACATTTCTTTCTAAAAAACTATTTCCAGGTTCGTGCCATGCTTTGAGATTCTTGCAAGGTGATCGAAATTTATTGAAGCCATATCAATACTTTTAACTTATTTTCTCGTCTATATTGTTAACTTGTTGTGTAACATTAATGGGTTCAAATTGTGTGGCGGTAGAGCTAATAGGTTTTCTTTGATGTTTTTGTTATTAAAACTCAATTGTAACAAAAAATTAAACTCAACACCTTTCATTTTTTATCTTGATTCTATTGCACGCAATAATAAAACATAATAAAATTATTAAACAAAATTATTTATTATAAAAAATTAACTTGCCATGCAAATTGTACTATTTTAATCTACTCTTATTGTCTGCAAAAGTATCTGCAATATACGAGAAAATAAGGTAAGTATGAAATCAGATCTACCGAAAAATTCAAAAAAAAATATATTTTTCTGAAATACCCTCATTTTTCACACAATAGCTTTAATTTTCATTACTCTAGGCAATATGATCATTTTGGCATATGTTTAAAGAGGTTGGGTAAGATGGAGTGAAGGGAGTTCGACGGCAGCCAATGGAAGTATTAGGGTAAATATTGGCAGAAACAATAGAGAAGGGTGGTGTTGCCGGGAAGATGACAACTACTAGGATAAGGGAAATAGGTAGAGGATAATTATTCCCTCGGGAGAGTGGTATAGCTGGAGCACCCCTCAAACATTTAGAGAAGATCACCTCCTCGGATGAGTTATAGCTGGAGTACATTCTGGCTTTCAAATACAACTATAGACTAGAAAACAACTGTCGAAGGCAAGTTAAACAAAATTCTCAAACACAAAAATTGAATTCTAAAACCAAATAACTGCATATTTATAATAAACTAAGATAATTAGGAAATTGGGGGCGGGGGGCGACAACCCTTCCAACCTTAATTAGGGTCGACAGGCTTAGCCTACCAGCTAAACCGTCATCTGGAACCGACAACCCCTTGTTGAACTAAAGCATGGTAATAATTAATATATTAGTATCCTAACTTATAAATATATTAACAAAAATATATATTATAAGAAGTGATAAATTGTATATATATATATATATAAGAATGACGTTGGCGGCGTGCTGCTCTGCTAGGGTTTCACCCGATGACGATTCTCTCGCTTGACCTTCGGCTTTGCCTTCGTGCTCGACGACGAAACTCTCGTACTCGAATGCTAATTCTGCGTTGATCCCTCCTTCGACCGCCAACTCCCGCGCCATCGACGACGAAGGGACTTCCAGTCTCGTCGTCGTCGACTCATCTCGTCAAGCTGCGCGGATCTCTCGTTCGCGCTTTTCCGTCGAGCTGCTGTTCTGCGACTCACTGCTGTGACTGCGTTCAACAACTGCGGTTTTGCCCCGACGTCCTTGTTTCCTGTCCGACAGAGCATCTTGTCGGCAAAGATGACATCGACTATCCATTCCTATGACACTGCAGTTGCCGCCGGCGGCCTTTCTATTCCTACTCGTACTCCCTTTCAAATTCAGAGACTGATTTTCGTATAGGTAAATCTTGCTATGTTCCACAATCATTCCACGAGGCTCTTGAAGGTGGTGGCGATCACACTAAAAAAAACTGGGAAAAAATGAGAAACTTACTCTTATTCTCACAGAGATTGAAACCAGTACTCCCGCATCTTTGTGACGTTTTGCTATAGTGGAAAAATTTCTTTACGGTCACACAAAACTTGAGTCATTCGAAAAGAATTTGATGTTATGAAGCTGTTGGGCAGTTGGAGTATTGGTTTACTTGATGGACGGGACATACTGATTCAGTTGTCTCACGATGTCGATTACACCCATATTTTTTCTCTGAAAGTTATCAAGATCGACAATCGTTATGTACTGAAAATTCTGAAGTGGATTGTTGGTTTTGATCCAAAAGCGGAGTCCCTCATCATTTCAGTTTGGATAAAGTTTCCGGATTTAAAATTACATCTGTTCAACTCAGAAATTCTCTACTCCTTAGCAGTTGCTTACGGTAGCCTCTTAAGGTTGATAGTCCTACGCTTGCTATCACCAGGCCCTCTGTGGCTTATAGAGATCACTCAACCAGCTTCAGATTAGGTATAAATTGAAATCACTCACAACGGGTATTGACAAAAGGTTGAAATAGAATCACACCCTCGTTATTTCTCTCATTGTTGTCTGTTTGGTCATAACTCTACTATTCGTTATCGTTTGCATCCTCTTCTAAGGCCGAATATCGCTAAATATCAGTCACCTATTATCCCTGTTGAGAAGATGCAAACCGATCCTCTTTTCAACACCGCAGTTCATGATAAAGAACAACATGATCAACCGGTTGTTTGAAGAAGACTTACTTACATGTCAAGACACCCTCGTTATTTCTCTCATTGTTGTCTGTTTGGTCATAACTCTACTATTCGTTATCGTTTGCATCCTCTTCTAAGGCCGAATATCGCTAAATATCAGTCACCTATTATCCCTGTTGAGAAGATGCAACCCGATCCTCTTTTCAACACCGCAGTTCATGACAAAGAACAACATACTACAACTACAGATCCAGTTGTTTGAAGAAGACTTACTTACATGTCAAGACACACGAGAGTGCTCATTTGATCCAACAACAGATCAACCGGTATAACATGTAGCTGCTTCTAATGTTCAACCACCTGAACATCTCCACCACTGACACACTTTAGATCAATCCCAAGATCAGGTTAGCCAATCTTCGGAAGAGGAATGACAGGTCTATTCCAGGAGGAAAAAGAAGAATGGAAGCCGACTCCAGCTCGGGAACATATTGGATGATACATTGGTTACTACTGGCAATGACAATCATCTTACCAACTTATTAGCTTGCTCATTCCCTAGAACCAGAGGCGGAGACAAGACTAAATTGAGTCGCTCTCTAGCCACCTGATACTATGTATTTCGATACTTTTAGGTTTTTTCTTCAAGTCTCATATATATATCAAATATTAAATTGTGGAAGCTATAAAATATTAGATAATTATTTGCACCAACTAGAACTATAATGCAAAAATCAACTAATCAAAATAACATAAGACGACATTGAATGAAAGTAAAATAATATATCAAAGTAAACTATGATATCAAATAAATTTTTAGCATAATAAAATTTTTTCTCTCACTTCTATTGTCTAACATAGTAACATCTATATTTTTTAATAAGGATATAACAATTAAAAGTTCTAAGCACTCTCATCTCTCAGGGGCATTTATTGAAGTTGTTATCAAAATGAATAATGTTTTCCCTGTCTCACTTTCAGTCGACTCCAAGCTTTCCCATTCTTCCTCTTCTTCAAATTCAATTATCTTTCTCTTCCTCTCGATAACAATTAATAAAACATTATTATTCCACCAACAACTATTTTTTTTTATAAAAACTTTTTCTTTTGATTCTCCAAGCAAATCTTTTGGTACTTGTTTAATAGTGTTTGTTACTTTATCCCACATAACATTTGCTTGTTCATGAATAACCCAAATTTTTAAATCTTGAATTTTACTCATAAAAATAATTTTATTAGTGTCTTTTAAGTTCCACAATCTAATTTTAGGAATATCAGTCTTAGTATTCTTTAGTTTACACTCTTCATCTTAAATTCTAGAACTAATAAACGATGTTGGGTATTTAAACTCTCACTTGGAATGACCTTACAATCTCGAGATCTCTTCTTCTCATAAGAAAATAATCAATTTATTTTTTATTAGATTCACTTTTATAAGTAATAAGATGCTCATCTCTTTTCTTGAATAAAGTATTAGTAATGACAAAATTATACGCTAAAGCAAAATCTGAAATAACTCTTCCTTCTTCATTAGTTATCCCAAAACCGTAGCCACCTTGAGCATTCCTGAAGTCTTCTACCACTCTACCGACATGTCCATTTAAATCACCTCCAATAAAAAATATTTCTTCAAGAGGTATCATTTGTATTAAATCTTCTAAGTCATTCCAAAATTTATCTTTAGTCCCTGTATCTAAATCTACTTGAGGAGCATAAACATTTATAATATTGAAAATCTTAGTATTAATGATAATCTTAAGAGCTATATTTCTATCTCCAACTTTATTAATTTTTACAACATTATCTTTCAAACTCTTATCTATAATTACACCTACACCATTTCTAGTGCGACTCTTATCAGAATGTCAAAGTTTAAAACCGAAATTATCAATCTCCTTAGCATTTTCTCCATCCCATTTAATTTCTTGAATACACAAGATATTAATTTTCCTATGAATCATAAATCAACTAATTCCATTAATTTACCATTGAAAATACCCATATTCGAAGATCCTATCCTAATATTAGCTTCATTAGTTTCATTCATTGAAAATACCTATATTCGAAGATCCTATCCTAATATTAGTTTCATTTGTTTCATGGACTAACTTCTTTACTCGCATTCGTCCGTAATGTGAGAACCCCTGCTTATTTGGCACAACACCTGGGCGCCGGTATTGCAGCCCTTGCATACTTTTGACTGTATTCAAGTTATGCAGTGCGTCTCTTCCATGGGATGCCCTAGCACTTACACAATGATTAAAATGAAAAATAACACCATAGGGATTATTTATCAAAATGTTGGTGAAACTTTTACTCTTTATGTTAGATCACCCATTAAACATGATTGCCACTCAAATATGAATCTAAGTCTTTTTTATCTTCTTTGTGCCTTTTACTTCATCACTCAACTCTTTCAACGCACATGTCCTTAAATCATACATGAACGGAGATTTCAGTCTTTAATTCTAAGCATCTATAAAACATATCATGTGAAAGTAGGAATGGGAGATTGTCATATTTAATTGAATGAAATTCTTATCAAAAAGGCTAATATCATTATAACATACATGTCTGCGTGTCTCTCTGGCATTCTATGGAGTCATCTTTTGTGATACACCCGCCCCCTCTCGGTGATTCCTATAATCCTCAACTTTAACCGTATAGAGACTCAGTGATCCCTTGAGTCTCTACTATACACTATAGCAAAGAAGATGAATCTTTGCATTGTGTTTACTTCCATAATAAGAGCTTATGTCAACTTTATCATCAGATTGATCTTGTGAAGCTGTTTTGATATTGTTGACTTATTCGTGTATGACTGGTTTTTTATTTCATTACTTCTGACACTTTAGCATGGGGTGTAACAATTTTATGTGAGTTGGAGAGTTGATCCTTCATCTATGTAACACCCCCTTTAACTAATATATTTTTTTTTGCAGTAATTGATCTTCAAATAAGCATGCATTCTATTATTTCCTTCAATGTCAAATTGCACATTATGTCTCCTTGTCGTATTCTTTTTAAAACTTGTGAATTTTTTTATGCCTCTAACCATTTTTATAAAATCTTAATTGAAAATTTCAATTCAAACAAATAAGAAAAATGCAATTATTCAAAGAAATGGAGAAGAAAATTTGGTGGATATATTAGAGCTTATTGTGGAAGAAGAAAATTTGGTAAGCAAGGAGAGGGTGGTGGTGCAATAACAAAAGGGGGCAGTGGCGAAAGTAACAGGTGGCGACAATGCTAGAGATAGCTGTTGGGGTGAAAGCCCAAGGAGCGAGCGACGATTGCATGAGATAGATATTGCGCATAGCAGGCATTGGTGGTAGAAGTAACAGGTGGTATGGCAGTGGCTCTAAGGGACAATCGACAGAGGTGGCAGACTAAGGAAATGCTAGCAATTTCATGAGAGGGGAGATTTTTGCCTGTAAGGGGCGGTGGTAGAAGCACTTGATGGCGGTGGAAGTAACATGTGGTGATGGCAATGGCTCTATGGGACAACCGATAGAGGCGGCAGCCCAAGGAAAGGCTAGCATTTGCGTGAGAGGAGAGATTTTATGCATATAGGGGGCGGTGGTAGAAGCAGTTGGTGGCGGGGATAGCTAGAAGAAAAGGCAGGGTGGATTTCATCGTGAGAGGTTAGGTCAATTATAATGTAAGATTAATTAAAATAAAAGACCCTAAAACTAGTGCTATTGAAGTTGGAGGATTTTACTACTTTGATGAGGCATCTAGGGAGAGTAAATGTCTTTGCTATCAGCACTTTATCTTCTTCTTTATCAAGAAAGGCCAAGCTATATTAATGACATTATATGTGGGTCATCCTATTTTTCCATACCTTCAAAACTGGTTTCATTATTTGATTGAGAATAAAAATGATTTTTAAGGTAAGTTATGCCAACTTGTCAAACACCTAAGGACTTCATTTATGCCTAAGCCATTTCAAGCTACAATATCTTTTTCTTTTGTGCGTATTGATATTTTGAGGATAAGTTAGACATTGCATAAATGTTAAAAAAATTTCATCGTATGATTAAAATCCATGCCAAGTTGACATCCAAATCCTATGTTTGGATAGGAGAACAAAGTTTTTCAACCACATCCTAAGAAGTCACTTAAATCGAAATGATATTTTTCATAAAGTTATTGGCTTAATATACACCAGTAAAATTATCTAGATGAATGAAAAAAGTGGCATCTCTTAGAGATGGTGAGATTTATATTGATAATCGCGAACACTCCAAAGCTTTTTTAGGGTGATGCCATTCTTAAGGCCTGCTATCTTATAAATCGATTGTTTACTAATTTGTTTTAGTTCAACAACCTTTTTTTTTTTTGAAATGCTTCCCAAATGCTCATACCGTTTCAAATCTTCCCCGTAAGGTTTTTGTGCATGATCTTATCTAGACTAGAGAAATTCACAAATTCTTTTTTCATGTGCGGTCATTGAAGAATTGCCTGTTACTCTTAAGAAATATGCTTGTGCTTGTGCTCAACATTTTATAGCAAACATTGTAAGATATGACTATTTGTCCTCCTCGATGAAAACTTAGGTTTTTAACTTAGTTGAAATCGAAATCCCAAAAATAATAAAAGAATTTTTTTATAAATTAGAATGATGAGGGTGTTGTCATGGTAAGTTGAAATTAAAAGAATTTTTTTATAAATTAGAATGATGAGGGTTATGAAAGTTGAAGTTAAGGCTCTTAAAAAAGGGAATGCTAGAGGTTGTTTAGACCCAAGGTTTTATTCTTTTCTGATGTAATAGGTCTTTAATATCAAATATTAGACGAACAGATCAATTGAGAGACACTAAACATGTTGGTTATGAAATGTTCACCGAAACTTATGGAATTGACTGCCCAAATACCTTTTTTCTCTTGTTACTAAGTTTAACAAAATTTGGATCAATTGAGAGACACTAAACATGTTGGTTATAAAAATGTTCACCGAAACTTATGGAATTGACTGCCCAAATACCTTTTTTCTCTTGTTACTAAGTTTAACAAAATTTGGATCTTGCTCTCAATAGTAGCTGACCTGAATTTCATCAACTGAATTTCAAGAATAAATTCTTGAATGGGGATTTGAATGAAGAAGTCTACATATATCTTTTACTTAGGATCAATAGCTCTGGGAAGACATGATTTATACTCAAATTAAGAAAAAAAATTATTTGAGGACTCAAACAATCACCCTAATTCTGGCTTGAAAAGTTAATCAAAGCTGATGCGTGTTAATAAAGATTTGCACAACTCATTTTGATCAAAAATTTTAATCACACAATTCTATAAATACAAGGATGGTAAATCTATTATACTAATTGCATATGTTAATGATGTTATTGTAGTAAAAAATCATGATTTGGAGAGAGGTTTGTAGATGAATTGAAAATCAAAGACCTTTGTCTTCTTAGGCACTTTCTAGTATGACAGTTGTCGAAAACAAATCTGGTGTTATAATTTCTCAAATAAAAAGCGTTCTAGATCTTTTAAAAGAAACTAATTTGATTGGGAGCAAATCTATTGATATTTTAATTGCTCCTAATATAAATTAAGCGACCTTAGTACTAGTACTCCGGCTAATAAGGGATGATATCAAAAATTGATTGGAAAACTTTTCTATTGTCTGATACAAGGCTTGATATTACCTTTGTTGTTGTCATGGTAAGTTTGTTCATTAATGCTCCACACAAAGAATGCATTAGTGTTGCCACAAGTGCACTCAAATGCTTGAATGATAAACCAATTCTACCAAAAAAAAAAAAAAAAAAAAAAAAG
>NW_018164739.1:1035641-1052809 GCF_001263595.1 Phalaenopsis equestris | reverse complement strand
AGTAGTGCAGTAGTTAAATTTAGTTCCTTGGCTAGTGGATTTTTTGAACTAATTTGAATTCAACTACTATAAAAATTTTAAGTGATAATTCAGACTCTCGTGATACTTTATTTAATTATCAGTATTACATACGGCCATGTCTATTATAGTTGAACCAAACAAAAGATGGTTAATCAATACAATAAAGGAAAAAAAAAAACAATTTGTACTATATATTACCTTCTTTAATCCAACTGCTGATTGACTAGCCCCTATTTGAAAAAAAAAACGAAGATTGCCAAGCGTGGCCTGTATTGAAAGGGGGCGTGGAAGGGCAAGTGTCGCCCTAAGAAAAGGGCAGGAATAATTGCTGTTTCTTCTACATAGCTGGAGTGTTCTCTAGATGGAATTCTAATTGGCATGGTTTTAGATTTATGATGGATTTCTCTTTGAATGGCGATTTTTGTAGGAAATCCTTTTTGATAACTTTTGGTTTGGGATGAGTGGAGCGTTGCTAAAGTTGGGCTGGTCAATGGTTGATTTCTAAGCATTCTGTCAACTGTATTTTGTAGTTTTACAAATTAAAATTGTAATTTTTCAGTTTGCTACTATGAGTTTATCTTTTTGTTATTTATCAATTTTGTAAACTACCACTTATGATAGCTAAGTTTTGTCGAATGAAAATAAGCAAGTTTTCTACTATTTTGTCTTTATTCCTTTCCTGTATTTTATTTTTTAAATGGTTTTCAAATCAACTTTCTTATGGAATATAGCCAAAATATTAAATTCTTACTCACACCAATGTAATGGAAATTGAATCAAATTGAATCTGATCACATCCATTTGAATGAACATTACTTACTTGAATTCACCTTTAATGTACAGGGATGATATAGGTATTTAGAGGGACAAAGCTAGTAAGAGAAACTGATGGAATTTTGACTGCTAATAGGGATTTCGAGAGGGAAGCATTGGTTCATTGGGATTTGCAACTTGAGAAATTCATGAGGAGAGATTGGAATTCATATAAAAGAGTGGAGGGAAAACAAGAGATGAAAAGAGGGTATTTTATTCAAAATTCATTTCATAATAGGTTAAGAATTTACAATGTATTAATATTCCTATTTATAGAAATAAGCTTGCATGAATAATTTAAACTAAGTCAAGTTTAATGTGGATAGAAATTTAGATAACTTATAATTAGAATAATCTTAAAGACAGAATAATTCTATTTATTTCTATTTATACTGACTAAGTACATAATTAATAAAGGAAATAAAAGTGAATTACTTGTAATAGTTCAAAAATATTTCAAACTAATCTTGAAGCATGTATTTAATCTACCCTAAATCCAAACCAAGACGTCTGCTTTGCTAGTTCTAGTTGATTTTGAGCTTTGCACAATTTTCTTGATTTTATTCATATCCCCTAATCTCACAATTGATGCAACATATTTTACGAATATTTCTATATTATTTTGGGTTTTTTGGAATGATTGCAAATTGATTTTATTAATCTAATATGACTTGTTAGAGGATGCAATAATTTATCATGTAATCATGCAAAAGGGTGGCTAAGAAAAATAGCAAGTTCTAGTTCATCTAAACAAACTAATGTCATGTTTCAACCTCAACTTTGCCACATGTTTACTAGTCAATGATGCCAGAACTAGTAGGAAAACGGTGGAAACATGAAAAACAAAATAGCTAATTCTAGTTCATCTAAACAAACTAAAGTCATGTTTCAACCTCAACTTTGCCACATGTTTACAAGTCAATGATTCCAGAACTAGTAGGAAAACGGTGGAAACATGAAAAAAAACTTTTATTAATATATAGATTGAGTTACAACACGACACAAACAAAAAACAATGACACTTGAACATAAAACGACACAAGAAGACACCTCTCAAGTTATCCCAAGGGTGGTGGAGGTCGGCTATATGGGTCAGGATGGCTAGCGGGGATGACAACAGTAAAAGAAGACTGATGGCAACAAGGGAGAGGTGTAGAATCATGAGGACAACAAGTATAGAGGGTTGTAGGTGGCCGATGGAAGACGGAGAGGTGGCTGGAAGGTGCTAAATAGTAAGGGCAGCGGTAGTGGGGTGAGGAATTGGTTGGGAGTGCTGGGAAGGGGGAGGATGGCTGGAGAACAATAAAACCTGTTGGAAGGGAGTCGACGGGGTGTTGGGGTGACAGGAGAAGTCCGGTGTCTAGAGAGTGGGGAGGAGAAGGCTTGGGGAAGGTGAAAGGGAATGATACAATCACCTCAGAGAGGATATAACCGGAGCACCACCACCTCCTTAGATACAAACCACGAAGGGGAAAAGGACTTTATACAGGAAAATGAAAATATGCATAACCAAAACTAGCTCTTACACAAAAAAAAAAAATTTATAGACTCCTACTGGGGGAAAAAAATAGGAAATAAATAAAAAGAAAACTCCACATAAAAGGAAGGCAAGAAGAATCCAAAAAAGGCTTGTTGGGTGTGGTAGCCTCCTTCCCAAATTGCGATAGTTCGCGATCCTGCTCCTATTTCGTGTTTCTTCCCGTCTTCCTGCAACTTCTCCCGCGTATTCAACGCCCCAAACCGGACGCTATTTTAGCACCCGCAATCAAGTGTTATTTTAGCGCCTCGGACCATTCGCTATTTTAGCGCCTCAGACCATTCGCTATTTTAGCGCCTTGAACCAGGGGCTGTTTAGTGGGGGAGCTTCGACTTCATAGGTTGAAGCTTTTGTTTTGTTGTTAGCCACTCCCGAATCCCACTGTTGACTACACTGTCTCCCAAGGCATCTGAGGGTATTTCCCAACTTGCGAGTGAATGTCCATATCGATGTGTTTTTCCTTCTGAGGCTGTGCACCACACCTATATTGCTGAATCTTTTTAAAGTAAACCACGCTCAGTTCAATCGAGCGTGCAATGAGAGTAATCTAATTCTTCCAGCATGGCGATGGTGCCTATGGCATGGCGTCGACCTGGCATACCCTCGGTCATATCTGCTTGTATATGAGGCTGGTGTCTCGTTCCTCTAATTCGGTGTCATTACTAAAACATGTCCCATTGATGCTATTCTGTTGGTAAGGGCTCCTGTAATCTCGGGCTCTGTCGAGGGAAGTAGGATGATGTGTTTCCTATCCTTGGTGAAGGAATATGTGTTCCTGATTCCATCTTGCTTAGTCTTGCGGTCAAACTGCACGGTTTTCCCAACATAAGGTGACACGCATCCTTATCTGAGGGAAGCTGATACATCTCACCCCGTTCCACAACTTTCTCTGCACCGCTAATCTTTTCTACAGTGCCCCAATCAGTAAGTGAGGCTACTCTGCTCGTGGGACAACTGGAGGTTATTTGTTTGTAACCATAGCATTTGAAACATTTCCAGACCAGAACAACATTGGAGGCATTTTTTTTCTCCTGCTTCTTCTCGCTCTGATTTAGACTGTCATTCCCATATCCGGACTTGCTAGCCTTTCCTGGGGTGCCCTTGTTAGTTGTGGTAACTATAAGCGGCTGCTTTCCTGAAGGTTGTTGCTTAAAGGATGACTGCTGCCTTTATTGTTTCTCTGCCTTCAAGGCTAGTGTTTGGACATTTCCTAGCGTCCAATAAGGTTGCAGTTGCACCACATAGCTAATGGCTGGCTTCAGTCCCCCAAAATATGTCTACTGTATGCTCTTCTTGCTCTACCAATTTGCACCTTAGTTGCAAGTGATCGAAATAAGTTGTGAACTCCTCCACTGAAAGATCATTTTGGTGTAAGTTGTGGAGTTTCAGAAACAAATCCTGACGACAATGGGGTGTAAAACACTTTTTCTTTATTGCCTTATTCATCTTCTTCTACTTAGTGATCCTCTCACTGCCTTCTTTTTTCATCTGCTTCCGCACATTTACCCACCATAGGGAAGCACTCTTCTTCAGTTTAATGGTGGCTAGTTTGACCTGCCTATCCTTTTACACCTTCTTATACTCAAAGATCCGCTCATTCGGATCCATGCCTCCTTCAAATTCAGGTAAATCTACTTTGATTCCGTAGTCTTTATGTCCTCTCAATGGTATCTTTTCTCGGGGATTCTCCCTCAGGGAGGGATTCAGATATCCATCTCTAGGCCTCCTCTGATACTGGATCCCGAAACACCGTGGTTTGTCTTCTTCATCGTTGAAAGTATCCCAATGGAAAGGATTCAAATCATCATTCTCTTCTCCCCTTCGACTCTTCAAATTCAGGTTGAAGAGAACCTCCTCCTGTGTTAACTCTTCAATGTCTGCAAGTTTTTGTTGGAGACGATGGAGCTCCCACTTTATCTCTTCCAAGGTAGGCTAGTGCTTGTATCTCCGAGGGGGGCATGGCTAGGGTTTAGCCATAGGAAGGAAAATTTTGGTAGAGATAGGGTTTGGGGAAATCAGAAGAGATGGTTGAGGGTAGGAATGTAAAATTTTGGTGAAGCGGTAAGGTGGGTGCTAGAAAACCCTAGAATAGAACTAGGGTTGTCTAGCACCCACATCATCAATGTTCAACCTCTTCTTTCATTTAGCTTCTATTTTTGGTGATGATTCACCTTCTTTGTTACATGGATGAAGTATAAAGTATCTTTTAAGCTTTTAAGGAGATTCATGCATGGACAAATTCGATCCCCTCTCATTAGTGTTGTGGCCAATGGCCTCCCACTTGGATGTGACTTGTTTATTTCATCTTTGTTCATGTGTCTTGGTACGGACTTTTGGTTATAGTGACTGTTTGAAAATACATTTTAGACTTTCTATATTTGGATTTTTCTTGGTGTTTTTTTCTTTTAAATGAGATTGACATGGTGGCTCTTCTCTCCTACTTTCTTTGATGAGGTTGAATTTATCTTGTATTATATCGGTATTTATTGTGTTTTTTTTTTTTAATTTTCTCTCTCATTTTCATCCTTGTATTTTGGAAATTCTCAACTTAATTCTTTCCCTCTATGCAAAAGAATTTTATTTCTTTGTGAGCTCCCCAAAATAGTCTAGAGTTTTTCGCCTTGCCTCTTCATCACTTTTACACACACACATAGATATATTAGGTGTATAATTATTTTCTTCCATCCCGGAACAAATCTAATTGAGCAAATCACTCGAGCATTATCTTGTATATTATTTATTTATTCTTATATAATTAGGATAACCCTTTGTAGAAGGGCAATCAATTCATGCATCAAACCTTTTGTCATTAATAAACCTAGTCCTTCATTTCTTTCGCCTCATCAAATGCTAAGCTCATTATAGGCAAACCTCACCCTATCCTAAGCCCCATTAATCAGCATTATGATTTCCTTGCAAGTAAATCCAAACCTTCTTGTATAACCTCTAGACCATTCTATATAATTCACCTTTTCACAGTTATCTTCACCCATAGTAACTTCTTATAGTTTCCTTACAACCTTTATACACCATAAAAAACAATAGCCCTTTTCAATCCCTCAAAATAAAAGCCCGCCTTTCTCCTTTTACTACATTACTTCTTACGTCTATAATCCTAGCGGCTTCATGTTTCTTGAAGCACAGAGAGTGAGATGAGTTACTTATCCTAATCCAACAATTATTTACGATACTAGACATTGTAACAATAAGTAGAAGGATTTTTCTGTCTACTAGAATAAATTTTTTCTTATCAGCACTAAAATGCCATACATTCAAATTTATGCTTCTTTTATTTTTTCTTCCTATAAAGCTTTTACTGTTATGGTAGCATAAATTCATGTATATAATAAAGAGGAAAACTTTGCATGCACTTGTTGCATATTTGAATTGAACCATTGTGCTAATCTTTCATCTTCTATATCTTAGCAGGGATTTAAGCTACAACAAGTTATCAGGAAGTTTTTCAAAACCATTTGAGAATCTGGAGCATACTAATTTTATGTAAGTAATTTATAGCCATTGTACATTTTAGGCTTGAAGTTAACCTTTCTGATACTATTTACTGGTGATGGCTCTGTAGGTTTCTTACCAGCAATAACCTATCTGGTCCTGTACCTAACTGGATGCTTTGGAGCAAAAATAATATGTGTGGTTCTCTTAACCCCATCATTCCTTATATCAGTACTATATTTGAATTTGCTATTGTAATTTTCATTCTAGGAGTACCATTGATGTTCATGTACAGAGCTGAGCTTTTTAGCATTCACGGATCACCACCTATTTCCCTTTAAATATGTTGATGTCAAAACTTTTCTTTCATAAGTGTAATTTTTTTGTGCAATCCTTAAACATATGGCGCATGTACATATGTCACATTTGATTGTCTGAACAGATTATATAACAAATCAATGTTATTTCTAGGTTTTCCCCAATCACTTTGTCATTTTCATCATATTTGTCATTTAGCCATACACAAAATTCATAGATCAAGCAGTGAGCTCTATCAATTTGAACCTTTTAAGTTCATCTAAAACGCCTATTTAACTTAAAATTTTACATATTAAACAAACTAACGTTTAATTATGTGACTCGGGTGCTTTTTCCGGGTCACAACACTTTAGCAACTACAGTGCTACAGACGCGGTACTGTAGCTAATACAGTACTGTGACCCAAATTTACTCCCCTTTTCTTTTTTCGTTTTCATCTCTCTTCCTTTCATTTTCAATGGTTCTCCTATTTTATTTCCTACCTATTTTATGCCTGCATTTTATATTTCTTTTATTTTCCATGAAATCCCCTATTACAAATCCTTGCATATTATATTACTTCATGTTTATTCTATTTCCTAATTGAAAGCATTGCCTAATATAAGTCATAATCCCTCTTATATATAGGGGATGTTTTTGCTTTGGAAAAGAGAATGGGGATGAGTGCAGATTTCTGAGTATTGTCTTTGAGACATTCTTCCTCTCTGAGGGTTGTATCCGACAGTGAGAAAGTACTCTGGCTGTAACTCGTTCAAGGTGGTGACCGTCTCCAAAGGTTCAGGTGGTACTCCAGTTGTTGCTCGACCTCGAAGAGGCATTCTATTTTTTTGCAACTCTTATTGGAGTTTGTGTTGTGTTTTTTATGTTTGTGTTGTTTTATTGTCGTTTATTTCTTGTTTTGACGAGTCGTGTTGTAATCTTCGAAATTCAACAATAATATTATTATTTCTGTTTTCGTTTGGGTATGCTCCGGTATCATTTGGTATCAGAGCCAACTTAATTCTAGTCCTATCCTATAGTTCCCTAGATCCGCCCCTACCCAAACCACCCCCACCAAATTTTTTCTACCCTAAAAGCTCCTACGAATGAGGTTGAAGCTTCCCCAACCCCGGGAGATTGATGCGGGAGCTTTTTTCAGGGTCAAGAAGCTATAGCGACTAAAGTGTCGCGTACACAGTACTGTAGCTGCTACAGTACCACTGCCTAAATTTTCTCTCTTTTCCTTTATTGTTTCCCTCTCTCTTCCTTATCTTTTTTATGATTCTCTTATTTTATTTCCCACATATTTTATGCCTGCCTTTTCTATTTCTTTCATTTTTCATGAAATCCCTTTATATAAATCCTTACCAATTATATTACTTTATTTTGATTATATTTCTTAATTGAAATCATTGCTTAATATAAGTCGTAATTTCTCTTATATATAGGGGTTGTTTTTGCTTAGGAAAGAAGAATGGGGATGAGTGCAGATTTCTGAGTGTTGTCTTTGAGGCATTCT
Organism: Phalaenopsis equestris; assembly: GCF_001263595.1. NCBI lineage: Eukaryota > Viridiplantae > Streptophyta > Magnoliopsida > Asparagales > Orchidaceae > Phalaenopsis > Phalaenopsis equestris. Next base: position 1,045,172 of record NW_018164739.1, on the reverse strand, counting down.
TCTCCTCTGGGGGTTGTATCCACGACAAGAAAGTGATCCGGCTGTAACTCGTTCGAGGTGGTGATCGTCTCCAAGGGTTCGGATGATGCTCTGACTGTTGCTCGACCCTGAAGTGACATTTTATCTTTCTTCAACCCTTATTGGAGTTTGTGTTGTGTCTTTATATTTGTATTATTATTTTGTTGTCGTTTATTTACTGTTTTGAAGAATCCTGTTGTAATCTTTGAAATTTAGCAATAATATTATTGTTTCCATTTTGGTTTGGGTTTCCTCCGGTATTATTTGGTATCAGAGTTGACCCAACCCTACTACTATCCCAGGACCCCCTAGATCCGCCCCTACCCAAACCGTTCCCACCAAAATTTTTCTGCCCTAAAAGCTTTTGATGAATGAGGTTGAAACTTTCTCAACCCTGGGAGATTGACGCGAGAGCTTTTTCAAGGGCGTGAAACTGTAGCAGCTACAGTGTCGCGAACTCGTTATAGTAGCTGCTACAGTATCACGGCTTAAATTTCCTAAATTTCCTCCCTTTTCCTTTTTCATTTCCCTCTCTCTTCATTACATTTTCTATTATTCTCCTATTTTATTTCCTGCCTATTTTATGCCTGACTTTTCTATTTCTTTCATTTTTCATGAAATCCCCTATTATAAATCCTTGCCTATTATATTACCTTCTTTGTATTCTATTTCCTAATTGAAAGCATTGCCTAAGTCCTAATCTCTCTTATATATAGGGATTGTTTTTGCTTAGGAAATGAAAATGGGGATGAGTGCAATTTTCTGAGTGTTGTCTTTGAGACTTTCTTCCCCTTCAGAGGTTGTATCTGACTGCGAGAAGGTGCTCCGGCTGTAACTCGTTCGAGGTGGTGACCATCTCCAAGGGTTCGGGTGGTGCTCTGGCGGTAGCTCGACCTTGAAGAGACATTTTATCTTTCTGCAACCTTTATTGGAGTTTGTGTTGTATTTTTATATTTGTGTTGTTGTTTTATTGTCGTTTATTTCCTTTTTCGACGAGTCCTGTTATAATCTTTGAAATTCAACAATAATATTATTATTTCTGTTGTGCTTTGGGCTTCCTCCGGTATCATTACGTCTTTTAATATGTGACTAAATGCTGTAGTGTATTTGTGTATGTATATATGCAATATATGCACTAGAGGACATGGACAAAATAACAATGGTATTCAACCTTTTCTTTGTTCGAATTGAAAATGATTATGGATCGTTAAGGGGATTTGAAAGGTTGCCTTTGGCTATCTACGGTAGATGAATGAATTATGAACCTGCATTTGGTCTTGTTCGGTGATTAAATAATGGGAGGGTTAGATTCACTGCACGCATGGGCTTGGCGGTGATTAAATCATGGGAGGGTTAGATTCACTGCACGCATGGGCTTGGGGTCAGCTTGTTGTTTGTTCATAAATCCTTTTTGGTTTGGTGGTTGCGCCTTATCCACTAATTCAGACTTCTGGTGGTGTTGTGAAGTGGTCTTTTGTTAGTTTTATAGCTGTAAGGAGAGAGATAAAACTAACACAAACTTTGGGGAGAACTCTTGAGGCCTTGAAACCAATCTTTAAAAGATGGTGAAGACTCTTGGAACTAACCATATGAGCAGATGATGCACTCACAACAAGCAATTGGAATGCAACCCAAGCCGTCATAAACTTATATATTTATTATTGGTTCATTTTGACCCCTAGTGGTCATATATGAGAAAAAGACTAGGTACTCCAAAGCTAAATTAGCATGAGACCCAACATAAAAATACATTAGAAATATATGTGTATTTTTCATGCTTTTTTTTCTGTATGTCAGGACTTATAAGCGGTTACTAATGGAAATGGACTAAATGATCTCAATGCATGTTTGTCTACCGAAGCGTAGAATTGTAGAAAAGTTGGGAGTGATAAATATGATTTTTTTTTCTTATCTTTTTCTGTTCAATTTTGGATGACAATTGATCACAAACTATCAAGAATATGTTTTGTACGTGCAGACACTAAAATGTCTGCTGTTATTAGCACTCACTTCAAGTAGGAGAAAAATGGTGAAGTGGAAACATCCTTGAACTATCAACTAGACATGCTTTTTCATGCCGTTCTTTTCATGATAGCGGATGACCAGCCCAACTAAATTTACGATAAGGTTCTTATTATGAAAGCCTCCCGTGACATCAAAATACCACTACTAGCCTTCTCGTGTCAAATAATTATTTCTTTTTGTATTACAGCTGAATTTTTTTGTTTCTTAAATGAACGTTCATTATAATTTGTTTTGAGTTTATTTTCCATGTACTATTGGAGCTCTTATGTAACATCATTTGCAGTGATCTTTCTTATAATAATTTCACATTGGATATTCAACTTCAAACATGTCAAGTGGGAAAAGTGTAAGCACTCACTAAGTCAACTTAAATGTCAGATTTATATTTCATAATTGCTTCTAATCTACGTGTTTTATTCAGTAATTTACTGGGAAGCTCCTACTTATTACAAAATATGTAAGTTTTTTCTTGTCTGCAATTTATACTATAGTTTGCTTGAGCCGTGCAACTTCTTAGAGGTTCAATATTTTCTATTTTTAAGACACCAGATTGATTTTTTTAAATATTTCTAATCATCAATTTTTGTTTTTTTATCTGTTGTATTTGTTTAGGAATAAACCATTGCTTTGCTTGGATGCAATTCCTTGTACTCGAAGTAAGCATTTATCTGAGTGAGGAAATGAATTAACCTTTTATAACTAAGATCTTATAGTGCGCACCATCTTGTTTTATTTTCTTCCTCATGCTTTTCGCCATTTTTCTTACATTAAATGTGCAACAATATACTTTCTTTCTTAATTACATTTTTGCTGCAGTGCACAAGTATTAGAAGACATTTAGTTTGATATTTCTAGCCAATGAGATTAACGTTTGTACAATTATTCTCATATGTATGGTAATTTAGTTTTTAATTTGACAAACCAAATACAAGTAAAAAAACTGCTATTCAACTAACGTTTTATGGGAAACTATGTGACTTGCAGAATTTCTTTTCCTTTTTTTTAAGTGATCAAATATAATCCATGAAGCAAGTTGTTCATTTTTTAAAATACAATTATCTGTTTTGTCCATCTAAGTTCATTGGCATCACTAATCATTTCTACTCAAATTGATAGTGATGCGGGTGCTCAAATAGCGCCCGGTCCGGGGCGTTAAAATAGCTCCTGGCCTGGGGTGATGAATATCGTGGGAGAAGCCGTGCGAAGAGGAGAAGAAACGAAAAAATAGGAGCAGGATCGTGAACTAGCGCCCGGTCCGGGGCGTTAAAATAGCTCCTGGTCTAGGGTGATGAATACCGTGGGAGAAGCCGTGCGAAGATGAGAAGAAACGAAAAAATAGGAGCAGGATCGTGAACCATCACGATCTGGGAAGGAGGCTACTGCACCCAGGAAGCGTCTTTTGGATTCTTCTTACCTTCCTTGTGTGGAGTGTTTTTTTTTCTATTTTTTCCCCAGTAGGAGTCTATAAATTATTGTTTTCTATGTGAAAGAGTCAGTTTTTGTTTGTGTTAATTTTTAGATTCCTGTGTGGTCCTTTTATCCTTTGTGGGTTATATCCGAGGAGGTAGTGTTGCCCTGAATATATCTTCTCTGAGGCGGTGATTGTATCATTCCCTTATACCTTCCCCAAGTTTTCTCCTCCCCACTCTTCAGCCAATGACCTCCCACTCCGTCATTCCAACACCCGACCGACTCCCTTCCTGTAGGTTTTACTGCTTCCCAACCATCCTCTCTCCTTCCCAACACTCTGAACTGATGGTTCGTCACCCCACTACCGCTGCCCTTACCGGTCCAACACCTTCTAGCCACCCCTCTGCCTTCCACCGGTCACCTAAGACCCTACATACTTGTTGTCCTTGCGAATTTACACCTTTTCCTCGCTGTCATTAGTATTCTTTTGTTGCCGCCACCCCCGCTAGTCATCACGACCAACCTAGCCGGCCCCCACAACCCTTAGAATACACTTGAGATGAGTTTGCTTGTGGTGTTTTATGCTCTGGTGTCATTATTTTCCGTTTGTGTTATGTTGTAACTCAATTTATATATTAATAAAGTTTATTTTTGTCTTTCCAGTGTTTTACTACTAATTTTGGTATCATTTTGTATCAGAGCTAGCCCAACTCTAATTCTATCCTAGGGTTTTCCAACATCCACCGTATCCCTCCATCAATATTTTTCATTCCTACCCTCAACCACCTATTATGATTTCCCCAAACCCTATCTCCACCAAAATTTTCCTTCATATTCCTAAACTCTAGCCTTGCCCCCTCAGAGATACATGCCAGAGCTTACCCGAGAAGAGATAAAATTGGAGCTCCATCGTCTTCAACAAAGACTTGTGGAGATTGAAGAGTTGACACAGAAGGAGGTTACCTTCGACCCGAATCTGGAGAGTCGAAGGGGAGAAAGAAATGATGATCTGAATCCCTTCCATTGGGAGATTTTTACCGATGAAAAAGACTGACCACGGCGTTGCGGGATCCAGTATCAGAGGAGGCCTAGAGAGGGATATATGAATCCCTTTCTGAGGGAGAATCCCTAAGAGGAGATACTAGGGGGAGGACACATAAACTATGTAATCAAGGTAAATTTACTTGAGTTTTGAAGGAGACATGGATCCAAATGAATTCTTTGAGTGGCTCCAAACTGTTGAACATATCTTCGAGTATAAGGAGCTGCCAGAGGATAGGATGGCCAAACTTGCCGCCATTAAGTTGAAGAAGAGCGCTTCCTTATGGTGGGAAAATGTGCAGAAGCAGATGAAAAGAGAAGTCAGTGAGAAGATCACTAAGTGGGAGAAGATGAAGATGACGATACAGAAAAAGTACCTTGTTCCCTATTATCGTCAGGATATGAAACTCCACAGCTTGCAACAGAGAAATCTTTCAATGGAGGAGTTTACAGCCCAGTTCGATCACTTACAATCAAATTGCGAACTGATAGTACCTGAAGAGTATACAGTGGCCAAATATCTTGGGGAACTGAAGCCTCTCATTAGCAATATGCTGCATCTGCAACCATACTGGACGCTGGGAGAGTTCAAACACTAGTCTTGAAAGTAGAGAGATAACAGAGACAGAGTAGGAAACAATCATCCTTTAGGCAACAAACTTTAAGCAAGCAACCAGCTACAGTTACCACGACCGACAAGGGCACCCCAAAAGAGAATAGCAAGCCCGGATAAGGGAATGATAGTCTGAATCAGAGCGAGAAGAAGCAGGAGAAAAACAACGCCTCCAACACTGTACAAGTCAGGAAATGTTTTAAATGCCATGGTTACGGACAAATAGCCTCCAACGGTTTCACGAGCAGAGTAGTCTCACTTACTAATCAGGGCTTTGTGGAATAGATTAGCGATGAAGATTAAGCAGACGAATAGAGTGAGGTACATTAGCTTCCCCCAGATGAAGGAGAGACTCTTGTGATTCGATGGATCTTGCAGACTGAGGAAACTGGGGATTCGCAGTGGTTTCACCACGACATTTTCTACACCTGCTACATAGTAAACAGAAAGCTATGTAGTCTAATCATCAACTGTGGAAGCAACAAAAATGTGACATCGACACAGATGATAGAAAAATTAGGACTTGTGACTCAGAGATATTCCCAACTGTAATCACTGACATGGCTGAAGAAGGAAAATTGGGTCAGCATCGACCAAAGATACTTGGTAGAATTTTCGATCGGAGGCCAGCTGCAGGATCAGGTTTGGTGTGACGTGGTCCCTATGAACGCTTGCCACTTTATTGTTGGGAAGACCGTGGCAGTTTGACCGTAGGTTTAAGCACGATGGATTTAGGAACACATATTCCTTCACCAATGAGGAGAAGCACATCATCCTACCTCCCTCGACAGAGCTCGAGATCACAGGAGCCCTTAGCAGTAAAATTTCATCAGTGGTATTAGCTTTAGTAATGATACCGGATGAGAGGAACGAGACACCGCCCTAGATACAAGACGAATATAGCCAAGGGTTTGTCAGGCTGACGTCATGCCATCAACGCGATCGCTATGCTAGAAGAATCAGATTACTCTGACTGCACACTTGATTGAATCGATTGTGGGTTACTTAGGAAGATTCAACAATATGGGCATGGTGCACAACCTCAGGGGGACACATCAATATGGACATTCACTCGCAAGTTGGGGAAAACCCTCAGATGCCTCAAGAGACAGTGCAGTTGTCAGTGGGATCCAAGGGTGGCTGACGACGAAACGAAAGCTTTGACTTATGAAATCGAAGCTCCCCAACCCTGGGAGATTGTTGTGGGCGTTGAAACAGCGCCCGCTTACGGGAATAGAAACATCGCCCAATTCGGAGCACTAAAACAACACTCGGTTCGCAGCACTGAATACCGCTGGAGAAGAGGCGCGAATACGGAAAGAAATGCGAAAATAGGAGCAGGATCCCGAACTATCGCGATCCGGGATGGAGGCTATCGCTCCCATGAAGAAGCCTTCCTTTTTATTTCTTTCTTATTTTTTCCTCAGTAGGAGTCTATAAATTGTTGTTTTCTGTGTAAGAATCAGTTTTTTGTTGATTTATTTTCAGATTTTTGTGTCGAGTTCTTTTCCCTTTGTGAGCAGTGTCTGAGGAGGTGGTGTTGCCGAGGCTGTATCTTCTCCGAGGTGGTGATTGTATCTTTCTCTTTTCTCTTCCCCAAGTCTTCTACTGCCTACTCTCTAGCCATGGGCCTCCCCCTCCGTCACCCCAACACCCGGCCGACTCTCTTCTTGTGGGTTTTACTGTTGTCCAACCATCCTTTCACCTTCCCAGCACTCTCAACCGACCGTTCCTCACCCTATTACCGCTGCTCTTATTGTCCAACACCTTCCAGCCACCCCTCCGCCTTCCTCCAGTCACCTATGACTCTTCATACTTGTTGTCCCTGCGATCATGCACCTTTTCCTTGGTGCCATCAGCATTTGTTTGCTGCCGCCACTCCCACTAGCCATCCCGACCCACCTAGCCTGCCTCCACCACCGTTGTAATATACAAGAGAGGTGTTTGCTTGTGCCGTTTTATGTTCTAGTATTGTTATTTTCTATTTATGTCGTGTTGTAACTCGATCTATATATTAATAAAAGGTTATTTTTGTATTTCCACTATTTTCCTACTAGCTCCAGTATCAGATAGGTTTCATCTCACAATTCTACTTTTCTCCCAGAACAGCGGTCATTGAATATAAATTGTGGGGGACATCAGGTGACTACTGGTGATAACCTGATATTTGAGTCCGATAACTATGTATCTGAAGGTGTCTCAACATTTTATATGGGTACAAACTGGGCAGTTAGTAGCACTGGTGGTTTCCTGGATTCTGGTGATAATAACAATTTTATAGCGAGAACTACACAGAAGCTTTCAATGCCCGACTCTGAATTGTATGCAAATGCACGAGTTTCACCGCTATCTCTTAGCTATTATGGACTCTGCCTTATAAATGGCAACTATAGTGTTAAGCTGCACTTCGCGGAGATAATAATCACTGATTACAATGGGCATAGCAGCCCTGGTAGGAGACTATTTGATGTTTACATACAGGTACAGCGTAAAATCATAGTCATTTTGATACTTTGTGTAAATATAGTTGTTCGCTCTTCATTTATACTGCTTTTTCACAGGGAGAACTTGTTTTGAAAGACTTCAATATCAAAGCTGAGGCTAATGGGTCAGGCAAAGCAGTTGTTAAGAAGTTTGATGCAATTGTTACACAGAATAAATTGGAGATTCGGTTCCATTGGGCTGGCAAAGGAACAACAAACATCCCTACAAGTGGAACCTATGGTCCTCTCGTATCCGCTATATCTGTAGATGCCAGTAAGTTAGTATTTGAATAAGAGCTAGTGGTGTTAATTTGAATTAATTTCATTGGACCTTCATTGGTTCATAAATCAACACTAATATTGGGTACCATCTTTCTTTATTTGATATTCACGGAAACAGTTGGGACAAGGCTAATAAATGATGATGATGCTGCCGACGATATTCTTTATTTGGCATTCATTTAAAAAGTTTATTGGGATTTTTTTTTGGAATATTATTTTCATCCTCTTGAAACAGTATAGTTGCATTTTTTTGTTGTTTGTGTGGTGGCTTTGTAAGGGCCTTTTTAGCTATCAAGAATGCAATATTACATGTGAGGTTTCTTATGCAGTGCCTTCAGAAAATGCATGTCTTAAAAGTTAGATGCTCCTGGGATAGCGGAAAAAATAACTCCGATATTCTATGTTTCTGACAAATGCCATTACCAAAAATAGATCGTGGTTCCACAGTTCATTTGTGAGTTGTCTCAAAACTGGGAAAAAATTCGTGTGAAAGGTTCTTTTCTGTAAAGGGAACAAAATTTGAAGCTTTAGGATTTAAACTGTTATGACGCAGCGTACTAATGTTATAGTTATGCTTCACTGATATTATTTATCAATTTTTTCCTTGCAGATTTCAAGCATCCAAATAGAAGCAAAAAGCTTGTCATCCTGCTAGTGGTAATTCTTGTTCCGGTATTATGTCTCATCATTTTGCTTTTATATGCAATTAAGAAGAAACACTATTTCAGGCTCAGGGATTTAATACACCGAGGTAATTGCACCTTCCATCCTTGTTATATCATGTTTCTTAACTGCTTATTTAGCTAGTTCATCACTTAACAATTTCCTGTAGAAATTAGTTCGAGGCACTTGCTAGGTTGCACCAACTGATCTAACCTTTTATGGAGAAAACTTAAGTTTCTTCACTTTAAATTTTTGTAAATCTTGATTGGAGAAGTTGATAGCGGAGTTAACTCAAACTACATTAGGAAATCAAATATTATTATTGCAAAATCTATTAGGCGGTTACAACTCACACTGAAAGGGAAATGCAACAATAGAAATAGACAAACACGAGTAAAATGTATCCCAAGGGCGGTGGAGGATGGCGAGAATGGGAAGGTTGGGTGTTGGAAGGGGCAGATTCAGCATGTATGGTTTTTATAAAATGGATGAGTTGTGGTAACGTCCGTCAGGGGCTGGAACAACCAAAAAACGGCATGGGTGATGGATTTGGGCTGCAGGAACAGTGAGGACAGCATGGGAAAGGTAGGGACAGTAGCTAGGTAGTGACAGAGGGTGGTAGAGGTGCTGGAATGGTTGAGACAGTGAGGGAGGCAATTTCTGGAAGGTGGCAGCCGCGGAAAGGGGTAGGGCCCTGGTTTTGGAGGCAGTGGAGTATGGGAAGGGGAGTTACGGTGGCAGGGAAGGCTGGAAAAGGCAGGGAAAGTAAGGTCTTGCTTTCCTGGATGGCGGCATAGAAAACAGATGGAAGAAACAGCGGGACAGCTGTTCTGGGTGGCTGCAGCAGGCACAGAGCGGCCAGGAGCTATGTGGGAGGATACGGAAGGGGATGCGGGGAGAGAATTACCCTCTCGGGAGAGATACGGTCGGAGCACCATCCAATCAATCGGAAACAACCCTCAAAGGGAGAAACGAATACCGACTGCTCTCCTGACA
>NW_018164739.1:1019294-1033709 GCF_001263595.1 Phalaenopsis equestris | reverse complement strand
CTATCCTCTGAATTCCTCCCATCACTGTTGTTGCCGCTTTTGCTCGTTGTCAGGACCATCAGACAACAACCCTGCTGTCGTCTTGCAACTCCAACTGCCAGCCACCACCTTCTCCACTTGTTGCCATCTCTTGTAGCCATCTCCCGCCTTGTTGCCATTCATTCCAACTGCCCTTCTTCGCTGTCAATCTCACTCGTTGTTGTAGTCCTGGGACAACTTTCCCTTTGTTGTCTTAAAGTCCCATGCATTCCCTGTCGCTAATGTCGTTCCTGCCCCCGCCCCGAACAACCGCTTCTTGATATTTGCCGCTGTTCCAGCCCTCCAACCAGCCTCTTCTTGCCAATCTCCACCTTCTCCCATCGAAGTTCACCATAACTTCTTCCTTCTCCTACAATCATCCATTGCCCTATCACCTTCCTTTTGTCGTCCACTCACCAATCCAACCACTACCTTTGGATATATGTAGTTGTGCTTGCTTGGTTGTTGTTGTACTTCCTTGTCAAGTGTGTGTATTTGTAACTACCTATTTCCCTTTTTCAGTGATAAAATTTGCATTCCTATTGTTTAGGTTAAATCATGTATCATTTGGTTTCAGAGCTTGCCTAACTTTAGTCTTCTTATAGGACTCCTAGTATCCACCACTAACCAATCATACCTTCACTCAAAAATTTTCTTTCGCACCCTCCATCACCTCTACACACCTCCTTGCACCTATCCACCACAAACCTTAAATCACGTCGCCTCAAAGGCAATTGCTAAAACCTAATCAAGAGTTTAGTCAATTGCTACTACAACTTGATGATATTGAGGAAAGAACCCACAGAGGGGTCACAAACGAGCGTGGTAGCAAAATCCGAAGATGAGAGAGAGGGAGAAATACCTCAATACCTTATGTAGGGATGATTCCAGTGAAGAAGAAGACATGCCACCATGATTTGGGATACAATGTTAGAAGAGGGCGAGAGGTGAAGTACATGTTAGAGAATACAACGATGAAGTGTTTGTTAAAGGAAACAGAGATAAAGTGTATGTTGAATTGAGACTTGGACCTTATTCAGATTATCATTGTTAAAAAGGGAATATTAAAGAAGTTTAGGAGTTTATTTGTAAAATATTGTAATACCTTATTTAAGCCCTTGATTGATATGGATGTAAAAAATAAGTTTTGAACAATTCTCTTGATGGAATCAGAACCCTAACCCTACTGGTCGTCTTTAGGATTGTTTCATCGTCAGGATTGGCGTGAGACATTGGATACAATCCCGATTAGAGCTAACTGGGACGACAACGAGGATGCTTGCGTTATAGGCGCGATTAGAGCTAACTGAGACAACGAGGGGATCGTGACGGACGCTCGCGATGTAGGTGCGATTGCAGCGAGCTGCTTGATTGTCTGAATTGGCGTGAGACGTTAAATACAGTCGTGATTAGAGCTAATTGGATGGCAATGAGGACGCTCACAATATAGGCGCTATTAGAGCTAATTGAGATGACACTGAGGGTATCGCCAAGTACATGCGCGATTGCAGCGATGCTCAAGGGCTGAACTGATGACATCTTTAACTGTTGGATCACAACAAAATGTTTCGAGCAGCTCGGTGCATGGCAAGGATGAAGCGCATGTGAAACCAAAATAGTGGAGGATAGAATTTGGTTCTATGTGCGTGAGAGGGCTACAAAGGCTGGGCCATTGTAAAATTGAGGATGTCAGGAGATGTAGATAGTGTGGGAGGAAAAGGTTTGGAGCTTTCAAGGAAGATAGATTTTGAAATTCTGAAGGTCTTGGTAGGCTCATACAGGGACCTAGCATCTTGACGGGAGCCGCTACCCCAACACATACTCTAACACAGTTGAAGCTAGATCTTCCTCATGTGGATTTGAAACTTGATGGATCGACCACATATTTGAGTTGGTCATGTTGAATCGAGGTCTCTCTAGTAGGGAAGAGAGTAGAGGGATATCTGACAAGGGTCGAGCCAAAGGGTATTGGTGCTGAGAGGGATGAATGGAGGACCACACATACGGGTCGAGCCAAAGGGTAATGGTGCTGAGAGGGATGAATGGAGGACCACACATACCTTACTTTACACCTGACTACTCAACTCAATGGTTCTGTCAATTGTCTCATCAATAGATGACATTCAAAAGGTGTGCGATGTCTGGGTGAAGTTGAAAAAGATCAATGTTCGAGCTGAGAACCACATGAGGGTGTTCAAGATTCAATGTGAGATAGAGGTGATGGTTCAGGGTGATAGATCGATTTAGGAGTACTCCATAGTGCTGGAGCGGTTGTGAGTAAATCTTGATCGGTTCTCATTGATGTCAAGCCGTGTCAATTCGAAGTGCAAGAAAGAAGAGATATTTACACGGATGAGGACATATGTTTTCTGGCTCATCTGAATTAGGCCTTTGATCAAAGGAGATCCTTCCTCCTATCTCAGGCGATTATCCCTTAACTGGATGAGGCCATAGAAGGAGAGTTGCATGAAGTTGCACTCTGAGCTGAGTGGACTTCCAGGTGTGTGATCAACTTTGGCTATCTTGAGCTTAGGTGTGATAGGTGTCCAGGTGAAGACACTTGTGTTGTAAAGTTGGGCATCCGAGCAAGACCTGTCCTAGACCACCTAAGGAGAGAGACAGATGGACGTGGATAGGGTGGAGGTCGTGGCCTTAGTCATGACTGTGGGGGTCAAAAAGGTGAAAAGGGGGCTGCCTGGCAAATCTGATGGTAGAAGAGGAGGGAGAGATTTGGGGTTTTTACCAATGAGGATCATGAGTGTTTGGAGTTGTTGAAGCGAAAGCAGAAAACAGGAGGAGATGGGGCTGAGGATACTTCCAACCAATTGTCATGAAAGAGTAACATTGCCACTTATACTCACTTTGACAAAGGTATTTGTGATACACATGCCCTTACCTTTATTTCCACTACAAGATCATCATCATGGATAGTAGATTTTGGTATATTTCACATGTGACATGCTATAGAGTTTTCTTTCTTTACTCCCTAGTAGTACCAAAGAGCATCCAAACTGTGGATTGTACAACACAGTCTGGAGTTGGTAAGAGTACTATGAGAGGTACTAATTTTTTACTTTGTTTAATATTTTGCATGCTTCTTTTTCAATGAACCTTTTATCCATTAATACCATTATTCTCTAACTAAAATGTGTTGTTTCTTTTAATATTTCTAACGTGGGACTGAAATGTGGCATAGTGCACTCAAGTACTTGGACCGGGAGGGGATGGACTCATCCTTAACTATCTCTTTTGTGTAGCTTTGTATAGCTTTCTTTTGTATCCTTTTGTTCTATTTTAATTCCAAAAGCACATCTTTCAAGGGAGGGGATGGACTTGGCTTTAACATCCATGGTAGAGAGTGCTGGAGTAGGAGAATTTAGGAGTAGTGTGGAGGATGTGTTGCTACTACATCACAAACACACAAGACACTCTTGGTTTAGTTTATTGAGTCGGTTGTATTCTTCTTTGTATGAAAAGACAAATAAAAAAACTTATTTTTGGTGCTTGTGAGTTTGAAAAGTTTACCAGGAGCTCTTATATCAGTCCTGAGAATAGAAGTTCTGGTGTTTTTGACTTGATACATTATGTTGTTTTGGAGCCTTCTTTTACAATTCTTATGAATGGTTATTGATTTTTTGTGATTTTTATTGATTGTTGTTCTCGTTTTATTTAGTTATATTTGATTAAAAATTAAAATTATGTGTTTGCTTGCTTTAAAGACTTCCACAAGTCAATCTAGACTCAATATGATGCAATAGTGAAAGTATTGAAGTTTGATAATGAGAAAGTATACCAACAAATCATTTAAGAAATATTTGTTAGCCCAAGATATACAACATCGAACCGCATTCTCATAAACATCGACACAAAATAGAGTTGCAGATAGAAAAAATAGACACCATCTAGAATAACCTAAGGCATAATGATCACAATGAATGGTTCAAACCACTTACGAGGAAAAACGATTTTGACAGTTTCTCAATTGATCAATATGATGCCCTTAAGGTTGTTGGATTAGAAGTCTTATTGTTAGATGTTGAAAGGAGATATTAGCGGGGTGTTTGGATGTGTATGTTTTGTAAAGGATAATAGATTGGATTAGAAGTCTTATTGTCAGATGTTGAAAGGAGATATTGGCGGGGTCCTCTCATTGAAGGTGTTTGGATGTGTATGTTTTGTTAAGGATAATAGGTCATCAGTTAAAAAACTAGATCTCAGAGTTGTGAAATGTATGTTCATTTGTTATTCTACTACCCATAAGGGGTATGTTTGTTGGAGTCCGATAGAGAGACAGTGAGCAAGGATGTGTAATTTAGAGAATTTGAACCGTACTACACCCGAGAAGTGACCTCACCCTTTAGTGACTTCCCAAATATTGGAGATATGAGGCAAGGAGAGCTGACACGTGGGAGTAATGCCTTGTTTTGTGATGTGAGATGAATCTGTTGAGGAACCAGAAAATGAGAAGAGCGAACTCAGAGAAAGTGGAATTCAGGCTGAATGTGAGCTAATGGCGAATACAGGGAGAATGAAGCAAAATGAGAGAACATTGCTTGCATTGCCGCTTGTGTCAGCTAGTCCATTGCCCCAGTTTTTCCCGACTCTTGAGACACCCACACCATCCACCCCCGACTTAAATCTTCCAAGTGATATGATTCCTGCTCCTTCTAATCCTACAACTTTAAGAAGGACCTCTTGCAGCAATGTAGGACATCCTCCCAATCGTTTTTGGTGGGATCATAACATTGCTAATTTTGTTTTGTGGAAGAGCAAGAAATATTCAGTTGTAGCAAGATCAACAACAGAGACTGAATACAAGGTCATGACATTAGGAGTTGTTGAGATGATGTGGTTAAAAGCTTTGTTGGTTGAACTCAAAGTGGATCAGGGAATTCAAATGAAGCTGTGATGTGACAACAAGTTGGTATTTAGCATCGCTAACAACCCTGTGCAACATGATAGAACAAAACATGTGAGAAGATTGATAGGTTCTTCATCAAAGAAAAGCTGAATAACAAATTATTGGAGTTGGAGCTATGTCATGTAGCCACTGGAGAGCAAATGGCGGATTGCCTCACCAAGGGACTTAGCTCATTAGATTTGTATAGGTTATGTGACAAGATGAGCTTAGCATATATCTTTTGCCCATTTTGAGGGTGAATGTTGAGATTTGTATTTAATGAAGGGTCATAATTGTAAATAGGTGAAATATATAGATTTATTTGTAAATATACCTTGTAAGGCTCTATATAAGCCCACATGAATGAAATGAAGTAGATTTTTTTGAGCAATAACTTCTATTAAACTAACGGTCGGACTAATTATAGCTGGAAACCAACAACAAACCAATAGTGGCCCAATCTAACCAGCACATAATTTAGAGAACAAAAATCGTTCTCCATAGTGATCTAACATTATGTGCATCTTTATACGAAAATAAACTAAAAAAAATTAGTAACCATGAAATATGACAACTAAAGCAAATCAAGTAAAACATTGCTAAGATCATCAACTTCCTTATCTCAATGCATATGATCTGCTTTTCTGACCAATCTAGAATTTCAAATTTCTGTCAACCTGTGAACGCTAAACTTAGAAAATCTGGAAAAAAAAGAAGAAAAAGTTGAAATACTAGGGCCAGAAATTCTTTAGCTGGTGATTGAGTTATGGAACCTTATTGGAGCGACATGCCCTTGCCTCTTCTTTTCATGCTGTGAAATTCAGAGTTTGGTATTACTTAAAGGTCTATATGATTTCCTTTTTCTCCTTTTTAGACCTAACCCATATTTTAAAGCAATAAAGTTACAGTTTTGATTAAGTTCACCTTTTTCACTTTTTAAGTTTTTATTTAATATTGATTGCAAATCTCAACATTATTTGTTGAATGCATTTTCTAAAAGCCTATTTAACATACCATAGGGTATGTATTACTACTGAATATTTTGTTTCCTGTTTCGCTAATAATGTATGCCCTTGTAACTGACATCTTCTGTTATTGTTAGGCTTTCAAGGGAAGTACATTATTTTTACAAGTTAACTTTTCGTTCCATATTAGATATTGATCATATTCTAATCTAATGGATTATTCTGAAAAATTGGTTTAATGTTTTACTTTTATTAAATGTATTTGCTTTTTATCGCTAATTATACAGTCATTATCTCAACTACTGCTATTCATATCCCACTGCAAATCCAAGTAGAATTTATCTCATCACAGTTTTGTCTTTTTGCATTTCTTGGGTAGATCTAAAGCTGCAAACTGGCTCCTTCAGCCTAAGTCAAATAAAAGATGCTACCAACAATTTTAGTGCCTCTAACAAGATAGGGGAAGGCGGTTTTGGCTCAGTCTACAGGGTATATTCAAACTTACTGATTCATGGATATTATTTTAAAATGGATATGCACATTTTACTTGATTTTTCTCACATTATGCTTTCCAGTTCAGGGTTTATTGTCCGACGGTACTGTAATAGCTGTGAAACAGCTTTCTTCGAAGTCAACTCAAGGGAATCGTGAATTTCTGAATGAGATGGGCTTGATTACTGCACTGCAACACCCAAATCTTGTGAGGCTTTATGGATGCTGTGTTGAGGGAAATCAATTGCTGCTAGTATATGAGTATTTGGAGAATAATAGCCTTGCCAATGCTCTTTTTGGTAAGGATCACTCCATAAGCTCATTTGCAAAAAAATCGATGCCTTATTCCTGAGGAAAAAAAAATCATTTTATTCAATTTTTCTTTTATCTTTCTTATATAATGCAAATGCTGACCCATAGTCAAATGATTTTTAAGGCCCAGAGAAATGTCAACTGAAACTGGATTGGTCAACAAGGCACAAGGTATGTATTGGTATTGCGAGAGGTCTGGCATATCTTCACGAGGAGTCGATGCTGAGCATTGTTCACAGAGACATAAAATCTGCTAACGTGTTACTTGATAGGGAGCTGAATCCAAAGATATCAGATTTCGGCTTGGCTAAGCTCAATAAAAATGAGCACACTCACATAAGCACCGGAATTTCTGGAACCATGTTAGTCACCCTTTCATATAATCTATTTTTTGGTCAAGGCATCTGGCAAATATAAGCCTTGAACTCACACCCTTGGCATGTACCTTATCTATTCATTTTCTCTTTTTCTTTGTCAAGCCAAAGATGGTATCTTAGTGATTTCATGAAGGAGTGCACAGTACCATTATCAAATACTCAGGCCTCATTTGGCATCAATTTTGTTTTCCTATTTTATTTTTTTATTTTATTTTTGAAAACATGTCTTATTGGTATATTTTTTATTTCCTTTCTCTTTGTTTTTAAAAATAAAGTAACTTGTTTTGAAAAATACATAACGTTTTGAGTGTTTTTTAAAATAACTATGTTAGTCAAATATGTTTTAATTAAAATCAAACCACAGATGTTAAAAAATGAAAAACAAAATATAGAAGTGATCTTAAATGACCTCTTAGTGTTAAAATGGCTACTTATTGTTAAGAGCATTTCTTTTAATTTGCAGCGAACTGAGAAACATCTCATAGAGAAGACCGGATCAACATTTTTAACCTATTAAATTGCCACTATTTGTTTCTCATTCTTTTTCAAATCAATGTGGGTAACTCTAAACTTCATTTAAAACATATCAGCTGGTTTTATAAACTACTATTAAGAGCTGGCTGTTATTTGACAATTAGGATTTGCTGTAGTGCCCGAATGCCAACTTCAGCATTACAAAAAAAAAAAAAAAGGAAAAATTCCATGGGTAAAATCCCCCCAGTTGAAAGGGAAAATACAATAACATGACATAAGCAAACACCATTAAAGTGTATCCCAAGTGAGGTGGAGGTTGGTTAAGTGGATCAGAATGGCCGGTGAGTGTTATGACAATAAATGAATGCTGATGAAAGCGAGGGGGAGGTGCGAAACTGCAGAAACAATAAATATGGTTGCTGTCCTGAATGGTAGTAGCGAAGAATTGGGGTGGCTAGTGGTGAAACGTCGACTATTTGATGATCTGGTTATGAGAGTAGATGTTTTAGATTCGAGTTATGCTAAGAAAGGCAGAGGTAGATCTAGAAAGATTTGGGCATGTTGTATAAAAAATGATCTTAATTTATTCAGATTAAATGAAAACATGACACTGAATAGGACATGATTGAGAAAAAAAGATTCATGTAACCAACCTCACTTAGCGGTATAAAGGCTTGTTTTTGTTGCTATTGTGTGTGTGTGTGTGTGTGATATTTTCTGTTTTAGGTTTAGTTTTGGGCTAAGTTCTCTATTTGGACAGTCGTCAGCTTCCTCATCTACCCTTCTATGGTTGTATCTGACAGCGAGATGATACTTCAGTTGTAACTCGTTCGATGTGGTGATTTTATTTAAGGGTTCGGGGGGTGCTCCGGTCATAACTTGCTCCCGCTCGGGAATAGTTATCTTTCCATATTCACCCCACCTACTTGCTGCCATCTTTCTGGTGTTCCCACCAATTTCTGTTTCACTCCCGCACTCCAACCTGTTGCGACAGTCTCTCCAGCGCTCTGACCTGCTGCAGGCAAGCCTCTAGCGCTATGACCTGCTGCAGACAGCCTCTCTAGTGCTCTGATTTGCTGTAGACAGCCTCTTGTGTGCTCCAACCTGCTACTGACAACCTCTATAGCGCTCCGACCTGTTGCTGCCAGACTCTCCCGCACTCTGACCTACTGCCAACAACCTCTCCAGCTATCCACCCCGCTACAACAACACCTCCAACACTCTACCTGGCTGCTGTAACTCCTTCCACAGTCATTCTGCTGCGGTTTTAGCCCTGGGTCGCCATCATACCTAATGTCCTGCAGCTGCTCACCCTTTTTGCGGTCACCCTAGTGTGCCCTTTTATGTCAGTTATTGTCTAATTTTTGTTTTTTGATGAGTCGTCGTGGTAGCCCTTTTTGAATTCAACAATAATATTTTGTATTTTTTGTGGTTTGGGTTAACTCTAATTTTATTTGATATCTGAGCTAGCCAAACCCTAGTCCTTTCCTAGGGTTTCCTAGCATTTGCCTTAACCATCCACCAAAAATTTTCTTTTCATATTCCTTAACCTTAGACACACTTTGACCTAACCCTAATTTTCTTTTGTTGATTTTCTAAATCAGCAATCCCAATTTAATTTTAAACATTGTTGATTAGTCTCCCACACCCTCTTTCATCTCTCAACTCTAAATTCTTGTCATGCCGCCAAGGAGATACATGCTCGAGCCTACCCGAGAAGAGAAACAACAAGAGATCCGGTCAGCTGACTTCAGCAGAGGCTTGTGGACATTGAAGATGAAACCCTTGAAGAGATTACTTTCAACCAGGATTGGAAAGGTTGAAGAGGCGAAAGAGACGAGAATATCAATCCCTTCCATAGGGAGGATTTCAGTGATAAAAAACGAAGACCGAGACATTTCAAAATCCAATATCAGAGGAGGCTGAGAGAAGAGTCAGCTTATGGAGAACGGGAGAATTTGAAGATGAAGCGTGAGATCTAGCGCTAGTTTCTACCATTTTACTATAGACAGAAGTTTTAGACTCTAGCTCAGAAGTGGAGAGACCACATCACCGGACGACCACAATGTCTTACAGACAGAGAGCTCAACCAGATTACACCGAGAACACCCAAGATAAGCCCGTCAGAGGAAAAACTGATTTAGAGCGGAGAATAGGTTGAACCAATCCACATCCCTAAATTTGCCACAACCAAGAAGTGTTGCAAGTGCTACCGATTTGGGCATGTTGAATCAAATTGCACAACCAAGAGGGTGATCTATTTCATTGAGCTGAGCGTTCTTGAAAATATGGTCGCGTGGGAGAGACTCAAACCAACTTCACGGTGAGTGCGCTAGGCAGGCTTGAGTTTGAGAAACTGACACCGGAGGCATGAAAACCTTAGAAAAGAGAACATCAAGTCATTCAGAAATATAAACTCATTTCTGACTTGCCCATATTGAGGGAGGTCCAACAAGTCAGAAATTGGGCTCTTTTGTGCCATGTTGAGAAGATTACATGTGTTAGATTCAATTTAGCATGATATCCATCATTAGATGTCCAGGCATGAGGGATGAATCCTGGCCTTGAAATTTATCTTAGGAACTTGATCGGGAAAGAATTTCTTCAATGAGATCCAGCTTTTATCAGTATAGAAGAGATTCCTACTGAGTGGTTGCTAGTAAGAATGGTGCACCCTGACATAGAATTCACTCCAGAGTTGAGCTCTCTTCTCATATTTGTTTATCAGCTACATTTTGCTGAGTACGAGAAGTGGAATAAAAATGTTCTAGACTTAAAGGCTCAAGTGTTATAGTGCTGGAACCTACATCCATATACAACCTCAGCTTGGGATATGCTCAGCAATTATACACATTTTCTCAATCAAGACGTGTTGTGAAATGACAACCCCGACATGATCGACTTACCAGGGGACTACACTATCTATGTGCCTTCAATGTGGCAGACTTGACTCTATTCTGTAGGATGCCAAAAGCTTCGACGAATGAAGTCGAAGCTTTCCAACACCGAGAGACTGACGCGGGGCTTGCTAGGTTACCGACCGTACTGGTTGACCTTCACGGGGACTAGAATTGCCACCTCCTCTCTCTACCAATTTCATATTCTCCCTTCCATAGAGGGAGCTCCTTTCTCTTCTAATCCTTTCCTATTTCTTGTACTTGCCTATTTTTCTTTCTTTCCTATTTCTATTCATTGCCTATCTCTTTTCCTTTCTTATTTCTATTCCTTCCTGTTTTGTTCTTTAACTTTTTTTTAATTCCTTTATATTCTAATTCCTTTCTATTTTAACTACTAGTACTTATTACATATATGTGTGTTATTATCTGTTTTAGGTTTATTTTTGGGCTAAGTTTTCTTTTTGGACAACCGCCGGCATCCTTCTCTTCCCTTCTAGGGCTATATCCGATGGTGAGATGGCGCTCTAGCTGTAACTTGTTCGAGGTGATGATCTTCTCCAATGGTTCGAGGGGTGCTCCGGTTGCAACTCGCTTCCACAGGGATGGTTATCCTTCCATATTCCCCTCACATGCTCTGAGCCATCCTCCTGACGTTCCCACCTTTCCCGTTTCACTCCCGCACTCCAGGCTAGCACTCCGACCTGCTGCTGACAGCCCTCCAGCACTCCGATCTGCTGCCGACAGCCCTCCAACACTCCTACTTGCCACCGACAACCTCTCCAGCACTCCAACCTGCTGCGCCAACCTCTCCAACGCTCCGACCTGCTGCCGCCAGCCTCTCCCTCGCTTCGACCTGCTGCCGACAGCTTCTCTAGCGCTCCACCCTGCTACAGCAGCCCCTCCAGCACCGCACCTGGCTGCCGCAACTCCCTACACAGTCATACCGCTGGAGACCTTGGTCACCATCTTATATGCTGTTCTGCAGCCGCTCACCGCCTCGCCATCGCATCGTCTAATCGTTGTTTTTGTGATGAATAATTCTATTTAAATTCATCAAAAATATTTATATTTCTTTTGATTTGGGTTAACTCCGATACGAGGAACAACTAAAGAGCAAACCATTTTACTTCAATGGAAATTGAAATTTTATCCTATTCTCTCACATGCAAAATCAAAATACCGGTCAAAGTTTGTTAAGTCATCAAACATCCAACTTCAACCAGAGGCAAGTAATCTTTCACATTAGCATAAAGTACTTTTTTCCACTCGATATTATCTTTCTGACAAATCTAGTACGGTCATCGTATGCAGCTCTAGCTAGGCCAAAGTATCTTATTACACAATTCTCATGTATTTACATGGCTCACACCCAAACTTTCATATTTACATACATAACCAAAAAAGTTAAGTAATTATTACCTTCTAACTTGTAAAGCATTCAGGGGATATATGGCACCTGAGTATGTAACAAGGGGCTACTTGACCGTAAAGGCAGATGTATACAGTTTTGGTATTGTTGCATTGGAAATAGTCACTGGGAAGAGTGTCACCAAGCTAACCGAATCAGGAAACCTCCACCTTTTGGACTGGGTAAGGATTTGTTTGGGTTCATTTTTGTTTTTAATTGTTGTATTTCATTTTTTAGTTTTTTTATTTTGAAAAATATGTTTGTTCAGTATATTTTTTAAGTGTTTTTAGTTTTGTTTTTATTAACAAATTAACATATTTTTAAAAATACTCAAAACAACATATAAGTGTTTTGAGTATTGTTTTTTTCTGAATTGAACATAAACAGAACATAATAAAAATAAGAGACATTTATACACATACCACCAAATTCCTATGTATTTACATGTCCAGACCCAAACTTTGTTACATTTAGACTTCCCAAATCTTCCGCATAACATAAAAAAATGCCATTATTTTAACTTTTAAAAAGTAAATTCACATTTTTCATGCATAGATAAGATGACATGTAAAAATTAAATTTTAAGTCTTAGATATGTAAATAAATATGAATTGAGTGGTATTTATGTAAATCTTCCTAAAAACAATAGTGATTCGAAACAACCATTAATTTCTCCATTAGTTCACTATTTTAACAGCAGTTTTAATCAATTGCATCATATGGTAGGCGCACATTCTAAAAGAGAAAGGCGAGTTACTGCTGCTTGTTGACAAGAAGCTGGGGCTCGATTTCAACAAGGAAGAAGCTCTAAGAATGATCAAGGTAGCTTTGTTGTGCTCCAATTCATCACCAGCTCGGAGGCCGGCATTGTCGACGGTGGTGTCCATGCTGACCTCTGATATAAGCGTTACAGATTCTGTTGCAGATTCAGCCATTACGCACGAGCATCTGACTCAGGAAATCTGGTGGAATCCTGATGGCAATGAGACTTCTACATCACAAAAACTGATACAACCATTGCAGTGAAGTTATTTATTGATGATTCTAGCACTTGAAAAACTTTATACTGTCCTTTTCTCTTAAGACTTCAGGTTAATGTCTATTTATTTATTTTTATTTTTTTTTGGGATAAGTTTTCTGCTAATATTGTGATTATAGTGATGATATATTTTAGGCTCAATTTGTTTATTTATATGTGTGATATTTTTATAATGGTTATTGAATGCATATGAGCATTTACGTATAGGTAAGATGGAGCATATGTAAATATTGAAGTTTAGGTGTTATATATGTAAATACATAGGAATTGGGTGGTATGTATGCAGATGTTCCGAAAAAATGGTAGTCTCCTCGGGTTGAATTGACTCGGGTGCAATTGAAGAAATTACGAGCCTGTCTAGCGTTTACATGCAATGGAATATCACAACGCAATTCCTTTTAATAATATAAAAATCATGGGTATTTACATAAATACCAAACAATTTTGATGTATTTACATATCTAACGTCTAAACTTTAATATTTATATTCATAACACAATTATTTAAGATTACATCAAAGATCACTACTAATTTTTTGAAAGTTAAATGTACTTTGCAAGCGTTGGTTTATAAATGTAAATATCAAAGTTTAGGTGTTAGATATATAAATTCATAAGAATTATGTGATGAGTATGTAAATTTTCCTAGAAATTGTTAGTTTAAAATCACAAATAAAATAATGAAATCAGCACTATGTTAAACACATTTTTTTGTCAAAATACAAAATTTCATCATTAAATTGATTTTTTCTTTCCTTCACAAATGTTTTTTTTGGTTCGTTCGGCAAATTTAAAAGTTCAATCGATGAAAATAAAAATAAATCAATAATACAATTTGGGTTTAGAATGTCGCGAGACAGTTCAATTCTTATGTACTGTTGGTCTGAAAGAGAGACTGCGGGGAGCAAACCCTAATATGAGAGGCCACGATTGGGTCAACATATAGCGTATATTGCTCGAATTCAATATGATTAACGGACAACAATTTGTGCACAAAAAATCTTGATAGGGCAACACAAATAGAAGAGATTTGAAGGAGATGAAGATATCAAGGTGTGAGAGTCCACATTTAAAAAGATGGATAGTAGGGTAGAGTAGAAATGTAGGTCTAATAGGTGACCACTAAATATGCAGATCAAATGTTAAATACCATTAAAAGAAGTATCATAATTGCAACTCCAAGGAGCTTAGGAGGTCAATATGGGTTGTGAGTTTACATATGCCTAATTTGGCTGAGTGGGTTAGAAGGATTCCATTTGGGTTAGCTTTGGATAAATGCACTTATCCTATGGTCACTTAGGATCAAGTCTAAGGGGATTTAAGTGTGAGTTTAGCTCAATGAGAAAGATATATGAGTCAAATGTGGTGTTATTATTGATTATGTTGTGTTTCTCTTTTATTATATTTGCATGTTCCACCATGTCATGTTCCTTTTTCTTGTGAAATTGTGCTCTATATTTAAATCTTAGAATTCTAATAAAAATGGTAGATCTAATTAGGGTTCAAGGTAATTTAATGAAAGGTGAAGAAAGTC
>NW_018164739.1:1012117-1018959 GCF_001263595.1 Phalaenopsis equestris | reverse complement strand
AGAGAGAGAGAGAGAGAGAGAGAGAGAGAGAGAGAGTCGTGTACCTTAGCGTGTTGGTTGGCATACACGGTATAAGACCCCTCAGGTCGGGAGTTCAAATCTCCTCTGGCTCAGTTGATCTTAAGAAGGTGGTGCTCGAATTGTTAGACAGATTAGAGGTGGCTAAAAGCTCGTATAATAGTTTCTGGCCATCTTTTATATATATAATCAATCAAAATTTATATCAGAATAATTTAAGAGAAAAAACAATTTTAAGCATCCTAAGTGAATTTCTTTCCTATAATTAAAAATTAGAAGGATGAGAAAGATGAGTCATTCCGATCCTAAAATATGTTAAATATGTTCTTAGATTAGTTTGCTTCTTTCTTTATTAACACTTTTTATTATTAGATTTGGGCACATGCATTGTTGCTTATTGCCACAACACCCACAATAATACGATCCAACTTCTTCCCCAACTTAGGACCATTTAAATGTATTTAATTTTTTCCTGCATTAAGCACCACCTACAAATTCATTTAATATGTAGTTCAAATTAACAACAATAAAAAACTAACTAAAAAGGGACATTTAAAAAATGCTCACCACAAGTCTCTCTACCCACCACTCCTCAGAAGAATCAATCATTTGTCTCACAGGATCTCACTCTCAATTCGTTGATCCTCGCTTCAATTCCTTCCAGATTTTTCATTCTTGAGCTAATCAGTTTTATTTTATTTTTAATAACTAGAAGTATGGGGCTTATCTTAACAAGCTTTACATCCAAAATACATAACCGTTACATCAATTCATCTCTTGTTAAAAAATATTTAAATATCAATTTTGTACATGAAATATTGGTAAAATTACAATCCAAACTTTTTGGGTCTGAGATATGTTGAAGAACCCTTCCTAAGACCAGGCATTACCACCTGCTGCTGCTGCTTAGTCCTCTTCTCTCTCTCTTTCTCCTTGCTCACTCTCTGAAACTCCGCCTGATCCTTTCGCAGATTCTCCATCTCAGCCTCCATTGCAGTCTTCTCTTCCCTTTTCCTCTTCTTATGCTCAAGCATTGAAGTATCAGACTCCTTAATAGAAAAGAACATTGGTCCTAACTCTGCAAGCCATTGTGGCTCTACTGCAGTAGCACATTGCATGAATTCCTTGGTTGTCAGAATCAGTTCATGATAAACCACATAATCCGGCGAGTATCCAAGCCCGTATAGAGCGCTACTCGGATGAAGATGGCAAGGCATGCCATTTCTACAATTGACATACTCCCCAACACCTTTCAATCTCGCGGAGTTATGAAAATATGCGGAACAGATTGCCTTCCTCACCACATCCCAATCCATCCCACAAGAAGTGAGCGGAATCTTTAGTGTTTTTAGTATGTCGAGCAGTTGGGATCTTACTTCCCTCGCTTTCCGAAGACCCTTCACCTGTAGAAAGTGATCGTTGCACCAGTCTCCTCGATACTGGTTTGCCTTCCATTGCAAATAGACGTTGAGAAGCGTGAGGTGATCGGACTCCGCAACGAAAAATTTCTCCCTTGCAGCATCGCTTTCCTCAGCCCTATCCTTGGGCCTGAAGAATCGCTAGAGGTGGATCCAAAGGGAACTCCACCATTTTCCAACCTATTTCCGTGAGTCCTCCAACATTGTTCAAAGCGCCCAAAACCCAGAGCTGGTACATGGAATTGAGGATGTTCTCCTGTGGAGGCGGATCCATGAAGTCAAAATCCAACAAGTTCTCTACTTTCAGGGACTTGAGCAGTAGCACCACATTACCAAGGTTGGTTCGCTGGATCTCAGGCACAGGGGTGGCTAACATCTCATTCTGGTACGCAGATTCTGTGTATAAGCGATAGCATGTTCCCGGGCCAGTTCTTCCTGCTCTCCCTGCCCGTTGGTCTGCAGCAGCTCGGCTCACTGGAAAAACTTGGAGAGCATCCATGCCCATCCTCGGGTTGTAAACTTTAATCTTCCCGTAGCCTGTGTCTATAACATAAAAGATCCCATCCACAGTTAGCGAGGTCTCTGCAATGTTGGTGGCAACAATGCATTTCCTTGCACCATCTTCAGCCTTCTGAAAAATCTTCGCTTGCAGGTCTGCAGGCAGCTGGGAATAGATGGGTAGAATGGATAGCCTGGGAACTGCCTTCGCAGTGGATGTCGTTAGTTGTTCCATTCGCTCGGCGAGAGCATAACAGGTTGCTTCAATTTCGTCTTGTCCGGTCATGAAGATGAGGATGTCGCCTGGAGGACTAGCTATGTGGATAGTCATGGCCTGCTTCACAGCAGCCTCAACATAATCTTCACATGGAGTTTTACTGTAGAGGATGT
This sequence comes from Phalaenopsis equestris, assembly GCF_001263595.1. Classification (NCBI taxonomy): domain Eukaryota; kingdom Viridiplantae; phylum Streptophyta; class Magnoliopsida; order Asparagales; family Orchidaceae; genus Phalaenopsis; species Phalaenopsis equestris. Next base: position 1,016,635 of record NW_018164739.1, on the reverse strand, counting down.
TAACGGGGAACGTTCTTCCAGGAATGTGGAATATAGGAACACTTCCGAAGAAGTTGGAGAACTTTTGGGCATTCAACGTGGCAGATGTCACTATGAGCTTTAAGTCCCATCTCTGAGCAACTACCTTTTTCAATATGCCGAACAAGACATCTGTGCTAAGGGACCTCTCGTGTGCTTCATCCATTACTATAACACTGCAAAAGCAAACATGTTTGTCAAATAGTTGATGGGCGTAGGGGCAGAAAATAAATGCAATTTCATCTATATTAAAGATGAGGAAATAGCGGAGTGAAAGAACATAGGCTTCGCTACATGAATTCAACAAATTTAAAATTTCTTCTCACTGTCCAGCGATGCGATAACTTTCACTGGATCATTTTAAGCCATCTCTAATAGTGGTTTTTTCTTTACTTGCACCATCATTTATTTATTTTACTTCTGTGGCATTTAAGAAAAAGCTTCTTTCTTCACTCAAACACCCAGATACATCAAACACAAGTTTCACAAAAGAAAAAATAAAAATACAAATAACAGAGAGAGAGAGAGAGAGAGAGATTTCGTTGGGGAAAAAAAAAAGTGCCACTGTATTGTTCTTCTCTCAAGGTTTAAAAATTCTTGTCACCAAGACCAAAGTACCATTGAGAAAAAAAAAATCAAATCAGTCACATTTTCAACCAATTTTTCTAGGCATCTCACGGTTGAATCTCAACACTTTTTTTTGTTATGCAATCTTAAGCACTCTCAACAGTTTTCATGTTGCTTCCACTAGCAATAGCTCTGCTCATGAATGCCCATTACCCTATCCATTGCACTACTTGTGTCACTCCAACACCAATGTTGATATAGTCTGCCTAGCACTGTGTCTGCACCGCCCACATTTGCCTACACATATGGTCGCACTCAGATGCACTCGCTTGGTCAAGACAACAATCAAAGTTAATAAAAAATTCATATTCCATGGTTGAGGGCCTTTGTAATGGGTCTCATGACAAACTTCAAGGTTTTAATTCATCTGTCCGGATTCGGGACAGCACCATCAAGTTTGTTAAATGGCAAGCATCATATCTCAATGTGCTCAATTGTTAACTCAATGGACTTGGAAGTATCTATATCCACTATTATGTTTTCCGGCACTGCAAAGCAAATTTGGGACTTTATTCGCTCAACTTATTTCCAAGAAAATAATATTTCTTGTGTCTATACTATGCATTATGAAATTTTTTTTTCTCTTCTAGATGATTTTCCTCCCCAAGGATACTAAATACATTACAAGTGGGATAAATTTTTTAAACATGACCTTTACCATTGAATATTGATCTAACCCTATTGGAGTTCTTCCTTCCAACATCAATCACAAAGGATGGCGAAACACTCCCAACACTGCCTAAGCTCTCTCCTGAGTTCACACGGTCATTAGCGCTCATTAACTATCCGGACAGTGTCTGACCAATTAACCCTTGCCATAGGGCATCATAATGATCATAGTGATTGTAGTCGTGGTAGCTAAGGAACAGAAATCATGACCATGTAAGAAAATCATTTTCTACTTGCTCTCATTGTGCTAATGCAGGTGTCAAAAGGTATGCAAGATCGCGTCTCCGCAAGCTGGCGCGGGAGTTCTCCATTTCGGGTGGATTGAACCAGTCCAATCCTGGGAGAGCCGACTGGCTCTTTCACGATGCTTTGGAGCCACCTTTCCACAGCGGGACCCCATTCAAGTATCTAGGGATTATATATTTTTTGTTTTTCGTGCTTTAGTTTTTTAGACTTTGTGTTTTTTGTTCAGGATAGCTGTCAATGTCTCTTTTTTCCATTGAGGGCTGTATCCAAGAATCAAGTGTTTTTCCAAGATGGTGTTTATCTTCCCCATCACCTTCCGCATCTACCCCTACAGCTACTCTTGAGCAGCATCTATTTGATGTTTTCACTGCAGTTTTCCAATTCCAGCAACCTATCCTCGTTGTCGCCGCCCCGGACAGCAAGAGATTGGATGTCCGGCAGCCCCTTACATCCCCCGTCGTTGCTACCATCATTCCCTACCCGCTACCACTACGATTTCAACCCTATTGCTGGCATCACTGTTCTGGCCATCCCAGCACCCTCCATCTCCTCTCAGCCCTTTGCCTCGCTGCAGCAACCCTGTAAGGCCCTCTTCTTGCTATGTACTGATGTTCAATCATCCAACTTCCATCCAGCCATCCTGCATTGTTTCCACAACCCCACAAATTCGTCTCCTTGCTAAGCTACCGCTATCAAGCCATCCTACATTGCCGCCACAGCCCCCTCCATTCCCCTTTTGTTGTCGCCCTACTATCCCACTCTCTAAGAACCCATTGCTACCACTTAGGAGGCCCAAATCTTCGTCGATCACCACCACCACCCCAGATCTAGCCCTAGCTTGGGCTTGCGTTGTCGATTGTTGCAATATCAATTTTTCATAAGTCAATTATAATTTCCTATTTAAATTCAACAATAACATTTGTTTTTTGATTGTTGCTTGGGTTAATTCCAGTATCATTTGGACAGAGCTAGTTTATCCCTAATCTTATAGGATTGCCGCCATAGGGAGGACAAAACCTGAAAAGATCACCTGTAGCCACAACGCTGACTTATCAAATCGAAAGAATGAAATGAATCCCTTAAAGCAGGTAAATTCCATAGATGAAGAAGCATTACCATAAAGATTTGACTTGAACTATCTGAGAAAACATAAATTTGTCATATTTTGATAGTCACTTCAATCCATCAAGCGGCTCTATCTCGTGAAACTTCCCTTTGAATATCAGAATGTCCCATTGGATAGAATGACGAAACTAATTGTTAGCAAGGAAAAGTCTCTTGGTGGTGGGAGAACTTGAAGATTCCTCGATATCACCGAGCGATTGCTACAACTTACAAGCAGGGTTCAACTTTTAGATTATTTCAGCTAAAGTACACCAAGGAACATCAAAGTTGACCCAACCTGAGAAGACACTAGTTCAAAGTGGAGAATAAGTGGAACCAATCTACAATCCCAACCAGGAAGTGTTTCAAGTGCCACAGATTTAGGCATATTGAATCAGATTCCACAGCAAAAAAAATGAACTCTTTCACTGATTAGGGAGCAATTGAAAGAATAAATAGTGATCCAGGAGAATATGAAGATTTTATAGAGGATTCTCAACTTCCAGTCAACGAGGAAGTGCAGGAATTCCAATCGACCTCATGAGAGCGGCTCCGATTGAATTAACAATAATTGTTCTAACATGCAGTGAGTTCAAGGTAATGGGCATTCATGCAGGGTATGAAATTGTGGTGCCTCAAATTACCTTTTTGCAGACAAAAAGAGGAGCATCAGCAGGACTGACATTGGAAGTCCAAAAAAGCCATGAGTTTGACAAGCCAATACTAGACACGGGTAACTTCAGATAGGAAAATTTTAGAATTTTCATATATATAGTGTACCTCCTGAGTTGCCCCTATTGAGGTAGGTCCAACATTACAAAGATGAGAAACTTTTGAAGTACTTCTGGAATACCACAAGAAATCATTTCGGTAATAAATTTAACTCGGTGGTGCATCCACCTACGGATGGTCAAACATGAAGGATAACCCGCAATGTTGAAAATTGACTTAGGAGCCTTGCAGAAAAGAACATCCTACAGTGGAATCCAAATCCTTTCAAAGAAGAACATGAAGCCTCATGTGAGTGGTTACAATTCAGTATGATCCAACCTATCATAATTTTATTTCAGAGTTGATTCAATCTAACATGCTTGTTTAACAAATACACTCAGCCTAGTACGATGAGTCAGAGAAGCAGATTATATATTTAATAGCTTAAGAGTAACCTTATGAGAATATACGTCTATATGCAGCTCCAGCTCAAGTTCTGCTAAAAGATGATGAATACTTATTCTATTAAGATGTATTTTGAAATGAAAATACCTAAAAGACTGATTTACCAGTAAGTTACAGTTGTTCTACCACCTTCAACATGACAAACCTGACATTATACTACGAGGAGCTAGAAGCATCGACAGATGAGGTCGAAGCCCCTTCAACCTTAGGAGAACGCAAGCATCAAAAGGGGCGTAGTATCGCATCTCCGCATGTGAAAGCGGGAGTTCTTCCACTTTCCAACGAGACGCCTGGAACGAACCTAACCAGACCTGGGAGTGTTGACTAGCTCTTCCACAATGGTTTGATGCCTCCTTTCTATAAAAGGTCCCAATATGAGTATCAAAGGCTTATATATTCTCTTTTCGTGTTTTAATTTTTTAGTTCTTTTTGAATTTTTGTTCGAAACAGGTGTCGACGTCTTTGTTTTCCCATTGAGGGTTGCATCCAAGGATTCAAGTGGTGCTATAGTTGTATCCCCGCTCCCAATGTGGTGATATCTTTCCTATGTCTTCCACATCGGCTCGTCACTCCTGACCGCCTTCCATTGTTGAGGTCGCCCTAGAACAACGCCTACTTAATGTTTTCACTGCAATTTTTCAACTCCAACTACCTGTCCTCATTGTCGCAGCCACAGAC
>NW_018164739.1:1006889-1012017 GCF_001263595.1 Phalaenopsis equestris | reverse complement strand
ATGTATGTTAATCTTCCTTTTTAAAATTTACTCGTGGTCAAATTTCTTGCACGCTCAAAAGTGCCTTGTAACCTTCTATTAATCTCATTATGAGTTTTATAATTTCAGTATGATGAAGACGATTAGTGGTGCTGAAGCTGGTGGAATCTATTACCCAATCCTTAAGATCTCATTCGTCTTTTGTTCCATTACATTAGTGGCATTAACTACTTAAATCATCCTCAGCAAAAGTATCTTCATGTGTTTCTTCTTGCCTCTTTTGCCCCAAGTTCGAATATACTGCTAGTGAGCATGTCAAAATTCTTCAAGCATCTTTCCATCCACTAGTAAGTTTGGGAAATATCCTTTCTGAGTTTTAAATATTTGAGATCCCAATCATGTCTTTACCAATTGAGTTTTAAATAGTTTATTGTCTTTTAATAATCATCATGTCATCAGGGTTTATTTAATCATGTCGTTCTGATGTTAAATCAATATTTCAAACCTTTCAACAAAAAAATGAAGTTCAATTTTCTAATATTATTAATTCTTCATATTAAAAATACCCTAAAATTTATGCATCCTCAATTCCAGTCATTCCTCGATAATGAATCATTCATGAGCAACAGGTTTCTATACATCTCAACAGAATAGAATGGCAAAATTCAAGCATCGTCATTTACTCAATATGCATGTTCCACGACAATTATAGAATTTTGTTGTGTTGACTGCAAAATTAAAATTAATCTGCTCATTTCAACTGTTCTTGATAACATTACCCCCCTCTCCACCTTATATCTAGAACGTCTTCTTTTTATCTTAAACTTTGTTGTTCTATGTTTTATCCATTTATTTCATACAAATAAACTTTCTCCTCATATCATTCAATGCATCGCTTCGGTATACTCATATGCCTAGAAATGCAACCTTTTGCTAAGTTCCACCACCACGCCAACCTGTTCATACATCTGCAAATATTGTTTCTCCTCATATCATTCAATGCATCGCTTCGGTATACTCATATGCCTAGAAATGCAACCTTTTGCTAAGTTCCACCACCACGCCAACCTGTTCATACATCTGCAAATATCGAATCTCATAAATCTAATTCCTTCTTCATCATTGGCATAGACATAGCAAATATATCTTAGATTACTATAAAAGAACTCTGAAACCTAAAAGATTACTATAAAAGGAATGGAGGTAGGTGCGAGGACGCCCATAAGAATCCTAAAACCAAAAAATGTCTCGTGTTAATATATAAGAGCAAAGCAAATATCAAACCAACACATAAAATCTCAAAAATATTGAAAAGGCATACTCATCTGCAAAACAACAAGTAGTCTCAAACACTATGTCATTCCTTCAATGACAAAAAAAAGCTACACATAAGAGGAAACAGCTACAAAAAAATGAGAATGACAAATGAACACAAATAGATAGTCCAAGATAATAAGGCTGAATAAGCATTTAATCAATCAATAAAAAATGTGGGGAAAAAAAGGATAACATTTTGCCATACAGAAGAAATGAGCAGAATGCTTACTGGTATTTGTCAAGATCAGAATCTTTCAAAGATTCCCATAGAAGCACTCCATCCGTCATGTACTAGAAAAAAGAAAATCCAATGAATAAGGCTGACTGGCATTCATACGAGTAACTAACTAAACAAATAAAAAATAAATAGATAATTATTTAAGCTAATCTACTATTCATCATCAGAATATAGTTTCCATACAAAAGTAATGTAAATAAAAAAAATGATGACCAAGAAAGGAAATGTTGCTGGTACAACTCAAGTACAGAAAAACACCAATCTTTGAGATTGTTGTAGGAGCAATGGCACAATCCAAATGTCAAAACTAAAAGATACAAACTACATATAGAGTGATAGTACACATGTTTGTTTTTGAGCAATAACTCTATCTATATTTGCAAATAGCACGCCAAAGATTCACCTCAAGTGGCGTCAAAATGTAACAAAGGCTTAAAGGTTCTCACTTAAAACTAAAATTGAATAACTTTTCCCCTTCAATTTAGCTCGTTTTGTAGCCCAATAACATAGTACACATACAAATATTGTGAAAGTATCTGTGACCTATTGACTAAAAGAACATATTAGTTGTCAACTTCATTTGTGCGTTCAGGTGTGTTCGTGTGTGTCTAGAACCCTTTGAAATATTGTCACCCCAGTAAGTATAACGTAATATCCACAATGCTTATGATCAACACTTATTTCTATTTCTTATGCAAAAGTGGCATATGTCTACTACCATATTTTTAAGAAAAACTTCAGAGACTTATTTAATTGAATGTTTTTCCTGTTGGTTTACATCTAACATAAAACTAATTAAGAAATTATTAGGTAGGGTGGCTTGGTGAAGAATAATATTCCCAACCTTCGACACCATCATTGCATAGCATCTTTGTCTGGTGGCCAAATATATGGATTGCTCACCGTCCAAGGAAATTCAGGTGCATAAAGGCAAAAACTCTTATCTACGATTAGCCTTTATGTAAAGCAATGTCAGAACATTTCTTAAATAAATGATTTTATAGCATAAAAATGCTGAAAATAAACATTTTTTTTCCTGTTCAAAAGCAAGAAATGTCCAAAGAAGAATCCAATATCTCGAGAACACAGGCAAAACAAGATGGCATGTTGTTTTTTTGTCAAATGGAGTTTGACCAATAGCCTATTTATGTCATCATCCATACCCAATAAAACAGTCATTACCGGATCCCAAATCCCGGATGAGGAAAGTGAAGCGTTACATTCGATAGTTGATAACCAACACTATGACATGAATCTTTTAAATCATTGTGTCAGTGTTAAAGCGTCCCCTAGAAATGATGCATAGTATAACCTGAATATAATGACCGAAGTGCACGGGCCATTGCATCGGCGCCTAGGTGTGGTATGAAACAAACAAGTATTCCCACATTATGGACACATGCGGGAATAGAGGTCAGTTCATGAAAATAACATTAGGATAAAAATTTAGAATATAAATATTTTCACAAGTAAATTAAAGGAATTAATAGATATGCTTCATAAGAACATTTATGAAACTAAATGGGTTTGAGAAAAAGCTAAGGATACTGATATTTTAAGTTTTAAACTTTGGATTAAAGTATTAGTCGTGTTAGAAATGATTAGATGTAATTATAAATAACTGTTAAAAAAATAATGTTGTAAAAATTAGTAGAATTAGAGATAGAACTATAGCTCTGATGATTGTTCATACTAATGTTTTTAATATAGTAAGTGTTTATGCTCCACGAATAAGTTTGGATATCTGTCCAAAAGAAAAATTTTGGAATTATCAAGAATAATTAATACAAAGGATATCTTTTGAAGAAAAAAAATTTATTGAATGAGATTTAAATGGACATGTTGATAAAATAATAGAAAATTTTAGAAATATTTATGGTAGTTATGATTTTGACACAACTAATGAAGAAGCTAGAGTCATTTTGAGTTTTATTTAAACTTATGATTTCGTTATAGCTAATATGTTATTTAAAAAAGAGATGAACGTATTATCACTTATAAGAATGTATCTAATAAAACATAAATCGATTATTTTCTTATGAGAAAAACAGATCGTCGAGATTGTAAGGATTATAAGGTTATTCCAATTGAAAATTTAAATATCTAAAATCAAATATTGATTTTGGATTTTAAGATGAAAAAAGTAAAAATTATAATAAAATATAATCATAAAATTAGATGAGAACACTTACAAAATAAATAAAATTTTTTTTATGATTAAACTTCAAAATCTTAAGATTTTGGATGTTCATGAAGTTAATCTTATGTGGAATAAAGTAATGAGTAATTAAATAAAATGAAGTGTAGAAAAGCAATAAACCTGATAATATTCAAATAAGAATATGGAAATATTTAGAAGGACAGGAAATTTTTTAGCTCACAAAGCTTTTTAATATTATTTTAAAGACAAAATGTCTATTCATTCCAACTTTTAAGAAAAAAAGGATGCAAAAGAGTGAGCAAAATATAGATGAATTAAGTTAAATGTGTCATACATTAAAATTATGGGAGAGGGTAATTGAAAATCGGTTATGACGTGATACAAAAATTTCTCAAAATCAATTTCGGTTATCACGAGCTATACATTTCATTGAGAGGTTTGATGGGAAAGTATAAAGAGAATCTAACTAAGCTATACATTCATTCGTGAGACTGTTGACCTCATTTTTTTTGGTCATTTCTTTTTCCTTAGAGTCTTAGGATATAGTTCTAGGAGTTCCTATTGACCATCTTAGAAAATTAGAGGGTCATTTCTTTTTCCTTAGGGTCTTAGGATATAGCTCTAGGAATTCCTATTGACCATCTTAGAAAATTAGAATTGAGACCCACCTTTTTAAAAATTCTAACCAATTTCTATTTTTCTTTGAAGTCCAACATTTATGGCACAATACCATTGTCTTATGAACGAGCGGTTATGGGCTATTTTATGAAGACTCGAGGGAAAAGCTCCTAATAGGACTCTAAGCCTTAGGAAAACATCATCACGACTTTTCCGTCACACATACACACCAAATGCACAAAATTCACAAAATTGCACGAAATCGGACTTCAATTAAGCCTAAAGGATGGGTGAAAATGCGAACTTCTCCGGATGACCTCCGACGCCAAATTGGACTGCGCGAACGCGTCCGGGATACCAATTTTGGTAGGAAAGGACACACATATTGCCATATTTTCGACACAAGAAAATTGGCACGCAAATCAATGAATTCGTCAAATCGATAAATTCGTCAAAGCGACCTCTGACGGCGAAATAAACTGCGCCGGAGCGTCCGGAATGTCGAGATTACCTGAGGACACCTTTTTTTTTTTGTTTTGCTAAGGCGCCGCACATGGATAAATCATATGACCAAATTGGACTACGCGAACGCGTCCGGGATATCAATTTTGGTAGGAAAGGACACTCATATTGCCATACTTTCGACACAAAAAAATTGACACTCAAATCGGTAAATTCGTCAAAGCGACCTCTGACGGCAAAATAAACTGCGCCGGAGCGTCCGGAATGTCGAAATTACCTGACGACATCTTTTTTTTTGTTTTGCTAAAGCGCCGCACATGGATAAATCATATGAAATTTGATATATATAAATA
>NW_018164739.1:1004601-1006308 GCF_001263595.1 Phalaenopsis equestris | reverse complement strand
CTCCTCGCGCGAGGTTTGTCGCTTCTCTTGGCTCGGCTCACCGCCCAGGTGAGCGATGGCGTTCCTCCTCCTCTCTCTCTTGCTATAAAAACCCCATTTCGGGAGATCTTAGGGTTGGCCGAAATTTTTTTTGAGAGGGTGGAGGTGCTGCCAAAATCTCTTCTCTCCTTAGTTCGATTTTCGATTTTTCTTACTCTGTTCATCTCGTGTGCTTGAACCCTTTTGGAAGTGTTGTGGAGTTTTCGGGGCCGAAAATTTTAGAGAAGGGGGAAGTGCTGCTGGATTTTTGTGGCTTGTTGGGTTAATTGCTGGTTCACTTGATACCTTTGCTTGGTTGCTTGGTTGCCTGGTTGCTTGCTTGGCCATTAATATTCTAGGTGGAAGCTTTGATAGAAGAAGATGCTGTAGAAGTTTTTTTGGGTCTATTCTTGCATTTACTTTGGATTTGCGCCAAGAGGTATCTCTTCCTCCCTTAGCTATTCATTACCATGGTTTGTTGACTTGGTTGCTTGTTCTAACTTCAATGTTTCTTTAAAAAAAAAAGGAGGAGAAGGATGTTTGGTGAAACTTGTAGCTTGCACATAGAATGGTAGTTGGGATTTCCCCTTTTGGCTCCATGTTTGAATGGTCTTCTAAGCATGCTTAGGAGAAAATATTTGGAGCTTCTCTTTATTATTAGTTTCGTTGATTTTGGAGATCACATATTCAAATGCTTGGTGAATTCACATTCTTGATGATTTAAAGAAAAAAATTATGGAGCTCTTCTTTGCTTTTCATTATGCGGATCTTGAAAGAAACGTTTAGAAACTCTTCGTGAATCGTTTTGCGCATAACTGGTAAAGATTAAAGAAAGTGCAATTAACATTTATTCATGTAGTAAAAAAAAGGGATTCCTTATTTTTATTTGAGCTTGGACTTTCATATGGATACATTTGAGCTTATGTTTTATATTCTTATTACTCTCACTTTTGCTGCAATATGTGTTGGAAATTGCTTTGTGAGATAACACATGTATTTATGGGTTCATTTCATGTTCCTCATACTCACCCTTTTGCTGGAATACATGTTGAAATTGTTTTATATGTTGGAAAAATTACATTTAGGGCTCCCATTATGCTTCCCTTGCTGCCCCTTATTGAAATATATGCTGGAAGTTTATTTTTAAATGCTGGAAGTTACATTTAAGGCTCATATTTTGCTTTTCTTGTTGTCCCCTTTATGGGAAACATGCTGGAAATTATGTTTATGAGCTGGAAAAATATATTTGGAGCTCATTTATTTCATCTCTTGCTGCCCTTTGATAGAAAACATGCTGAAAATTGTTTTATATGTTCGAAAAATTACATTTAGGGCTCTTATTATGCTTCCCTTGCTACCCCTTATTGAAATATATGCTGGAAGTTTATTTTTAAATGCTGGAAGTTACATTTGGGGCTCATATTTTGCTTTTCTTGTTGCCCCCTTTATGGGAAACATGCTGGAAATTATGTTTATGAGCTGGAAAAATATATTTGGAGCTCATTTATTTCATCTCTTGCTGCCCTTTGATAGAAAACATGCTGAAAATTGTTTTATGAGTTGGGAAATTACATTTGGGGCTCCCATTTTGCTTCCCTTGCTGCCCCTTATTGAAATATATGCTGGAAATCATTTTTCAAAGTTGGAAAATCACATTTGGGGCTCACACCTTGCTTTTCTTGTTGCCCC
>NW_018164739.1:1002205-1003909 GCF_001263595.1 Phalaenopsis equestris | reverse complement strand
GGGAAAGAGAAATTGAGAGAAAATTAAAAATAAGATTTGAATCTTCGAGGTGATAAAACCTAAAGGGGGATAGGGTAGCAAACCATCTACCGTTCTTTTTTTTTGCATATGAAAGATAAAACTGTAAATTGGAAGAATATTTGGGGGTTAGAAGAAAGTGAGAGTTTAGATAACAATTAGGGACGTGGATTGGAAATATTTGTAGACCTGCACTTAGGCCCCTTAAGCTTTGAATAAAACTTAAATCCAATTGTTCTAACTAGGTTTGAAACACATCTCACAACCCTTTTATCAAAACTATAGGTTTACCCCCCTAGGTTTTAGGAGCTTGATGGTGAGCTAAGCTTAATCTAAAGATGTTTGAGAGTTAGTTGAAAGACATTTAGTTGAAATCAGACACTTTAAGACATTTCAGGCCCAAACTAAAGTGTAGGTTTCCTAGACCTTAAGGGCACACATTGAGAGAGTTCATCCTCCTAATTTTCAAATGATCCTAAGAAGCTAGATATTTAACCTCAGTTTAGGAGATAAGTAGGACACTAGGCACGAGGGTGCACTAGATTGTGACTCATGACTGATTTAATTAAATCAAATAATGAAATTCTTACCTTAACTTGACCAACACTGAAACCCAATGCTCCGGGATTTGAGTTTGTCCTACACTCAAATTCTCCTGGCAATTGGGGACATTCTAGTATCACATATAAATTTCCTATCCTTGGTCCTTTATATGTGATGTTGTATTTTATTTTATTTGTTTGTCTTTTTCTTATGATTTACCTGTTTCTGTTAAGTCTATTTCAGGTCATACTTTCCTCTTTTACACAGCGTATAATAGCTAAATTTAAAGGAGTAATGAATCTTTCAGGTGTACAGGTTTAATTTATATTACAACATCTATACAGAGCATAATAGCTAAATTTAAAGAAGTAATGAATCTTTCAGGTGTACAGATTTAATTTATATTACAGCATTTTATTTTAAAGCATGTTATATTGTTTTCATAGCCTGTTATACTGCTTCTCTAGCATGTTATACTACTCTTTACAACACGTCATGTTCTTCTTTCAGTATATTATATTGTCTTTTCTCTTTACTGTACAGTACATTGTTATTGTTCTTTCATACTGCATGCTTAGTTATTTTGATATGTTATGTCTTAGTTTAGAATAACCTAGTGGTTAGGAGCATGTTCAAAACTAAAACCAAACTAGGAGGTGCTACTACGAGGAGTTCGGAGCGAACATCGTGGGCAGCGCGGCGCGGATCAATTTCCAAGTGGATCTGCAGTAACGAAACATCTTCACATCACATGAACACATTCACATCACCTAACACCTTCTTTAGTAGGATCACTCTTTAGGCTTTTTGTACAACTTTGTTGTACAATTACAAGTCCTAACGTTTTAGGATTTCGAGGTTACCGTGCGGTACGGTGTAAATCCTCTTATCTTTTTAGGCTATTTGCACAATCCGATATTGCGTAAACATGAGTCCTAAATCATAAATAATTTACAAGATTGAAATATTAGATTAAATCATTTCAAAAGACATAAAGCCAAACAGTAGGATAGTTGGGAGTCCACCGGGGTTTTTCCCAGATTTGTGATATCCCCTACTTTTCTTTTCTTTGGATTCCTTAAATAATTGTTCCTATTTTGAGTCATTCCCATTTGATTTTTCCATGTCCAATCGTGAAAACTT
>NW_018164739.1:995785-1001425 GCF_001263595.1 Phalaenopsis equestris | reverse complement strand
TCACATTTCTAAAAAATGATCTTATGTTTGTAAGAATTAAATGAAAAAATGACACTCAATATGACACAATGCAAAAAAAGGATTCATATAAATTCATCACACCATGATCATGTTAGTCAGAAAGTTGATCATACAAAAAAGAAACTTCAGAGTAGCTGTATAAAATCAGCTTGTAATTGTAAAATACATTTTTTTTTTTTTTTGTTAAAACAAAATAATTAGAGATTAAAAGGCCTAGAATCAGCTGTATAAAATCAGCTTGTAATTGTAAAATGCATTTTTTTTTTTTTGTTGAAACAAAATAATTAGAGATTAAAAGCCCTCGATTCAGTTTACTAGTTTACTGCCACATGTTTCAGCGCTTTTTATTTTTTTCAATTTTAAGATACAGCCATGTGAGATGTCATTGGTTCCCATCTAAATTAGGCCATGAAAACAAAGTCAACAATATAAGGATAAAAGTGCATAATAGAACTCACGAAACCACACATGCTGAAAAAAAAAACAGAAGTGGAAAGCTAATTAAGCAATCGCCAAGCCATCGCCTAGTTAGTAAATGTCAAGTTACATCTGATTCTATGGGAGGAAAAAAAAAGGATTGAAGAGGTTGGAGTTGGGCTAGTAGCAAATGGTGGAAACAAGATTGGAAATAATTTAACCCACACCCTTCCATTAAATAACAATATAGTCAGCCCAGGTCTTGGTAAAAGAATAATTTTGGTGACAATGACTAAGGGGCAACAATAAAGAGGAAAGAAAAATAATTTTGAAAAAAAAGACCATCAAGCAAATTGCCCACTCAAGTAAACAAGGCTTTCGAAATGAGGTTTTCAGGTGATTAACAATTGCCTTCTCTCAAAACAATGCAATTTTTAAAACAAAATTTATCTCATCATTCAAAAGGAGAGAAACAACACAAGGATAAAAGTTAGAAGTGATACCTTTATGACTGTGTTTGGACTAGTGACATACTCAAATCGAATAGCATACCCTACTTTATTCCCTAATTCCGTCTCCATCTCTTCACTAACTCGTTTTGCAACACTCATGGCAGCTACACGCCTGGGTTGTGTACACCCAACAATTCCGTTCGTAGTATAGCCATCTTCATGTAAATACTATAAGATTATTTAGGATCAGATGCAATTAATAATTTGAATAAACAAATTATAATGTGAACTTGCGAAAGCAAACCTGTGTTAGTTGTGTTGTTTTCCCTGAACCAGTTTCACCAACAACAATGACCACCTGATTTTCTCGTATAACCTGCCAAGATTTTATGAACAGACTAAGAATATATCCAATTTCACCATCAAAAAATAAAGAATAAATACATAGGCTCCATAAGAAAAAGTATTCTTCAATTTCTCTCATCAACATAAAATCTTAGAGGTTAGATAAAAATAATAAATTAATACCTGCTTACTACGATATAAAGAGACGAGCAAAAGATTTATGTGGAAGTAGAAAGATGTAAGAAGAAAATAGGTTTAAAACTAGAAGAAAAAATGAAGTACGTCTGTCAGCCATTTCCAAGCCCTACATCCGAGATGGTCTCCACTTCTATGAATTAGCACTACATGCAAATAGGAAAGCGGTTCTACAGACATGCATCACTCGAAGTAGAAAAATGCATCCATAGTTTAACGAAAAGCATAAAAATGAATAGTACATACAGGTTCACCATATATAGGTCATGCTCAATGGTTCGTGCTTTTTAAAAGCATTGCAAGTATATTCCTCAGCAACGTATTATATGTCCCAAATGTTATTGTTCAGTAAATAATTATTTTAATACTCAAAATAGCTTACACTATAAGCTCGTTGGGGGACTTTATTGAGACAAACAATGCTGTCCAGTGATTGCATACTTTGCTTCCCATCATGCTTCTTGTGAGGTAACTCCCATAAATTTATATATATTTCAGGAGTCAAAATCATGAAGTTAATGTAAAGAATAAAAACAAAAATTAGGAGACAAGATCTTGCATCATTCTCATCCCAAATTTAAAGATTTTTTGGCTCACATTTGTCATGGATTTCTTAGTAAGACTTTAGATTGCATCACCAATTGGGTACATTTCAAATTCTTCCTAATTTATTGAAAAGGTGACAATTTTATCTACTATCATTTATCATTTTTTTAACTTAAGAGTTTTTGGAATGCATTTGTCAAATGTTTCATAGTGAGGCTCTGTTTTGCATATCTTAAAAGATTTTTAGTTTTGCATCCTCTTAGAATATTTTATTAGTTTTTTTTTCAAAAAAAGAGATTGGACTCTTCGACTATTTACCAAATTTTTCATCTAGAAAAGAGGATGTAATATTCTGAGTAGTTGAGATGGACATTACAGAAAAGTAAAATATGTGGTACTCAGTTATATGTCAATTACACGTTCACATGCTCAGAACTAGTGGTAATTTGCCAGACAACATTAAACTATGAGTGTCAAGTTGAACCTCATAAGCTAAATGAGGAAATTTCGTATAGTTTCAAAAAGCATTGGGATCTAATTATAAAAATGAAAACCAAAGTTCAGCATACACCTCAACAACGGACATGAACGTTAAGCTACATAAAAAACTACAACAACAAAGAATATCTCCTTTTAACCAATAAATAGTGCAAGAATGTACAAACACATCTTCAATACCTAAAGATGAAATGAAAATGCCAACTTTATTTATAAAAAAAATTCCTTATTATCGCAAACTTTTAGTTGGAACACTAACCCAGTAATTAACATCATAATTAGCATTATTCCTCAATTTAGGATATTCCTTTTCAAAAGTTCAACTTTTAAAATTCCCCATTACCAAAAACTTTAAAGTGCTGCATCATTTTACCCTTCCCCAATTCTACCCTCTTCATGCATTTGACAGTAGGCTCACCTCCATTACCAACTCACCTTCTTTTTATGAATGTATGAAAAAAAAGTAAGGATATGCTGTAAAATTATTGCATAGATAAACTATGTGGTACTAACAATGGAAGATAACACGTTTACAGAAAATTTTGAATGTTGAAATGAGAATGTGAGCAAATAACATTTCAAACATTTATAAAGAAAGTGAATTAAACTTTTAAAGAAATATGAACCTGCAACAGTTCCTCACGAACAGAATATATAGGAAGATATTGCCTCTGTTGAGAAATTGATTTTGACTTGGCAAAATCACTCACTGCTACACTTTTCTCCTTTAAATGCTGAGAAAATTTTGCCTCCTCTTTGAAGTCAACTTCACCATGTTCTCCAACAACAGCAGTATCTGCATCCACCTGAACATTTAAAACTTTATTAGAAAAACAATATGAAAAATTACATGTGAATAATGAAAAAAAAACAAATTTTTATGACATTAAAATAAGGACCTGCTCAGCAGTTTTCTGAACTCCAAGAATATCACCGAGTTTTGAGCCAGCCAACTCCCAAATTCGTTGCCGTGATTTGTTCATGCTCTGCTTCTCGTGTATCTCTCTCACCAAAGAAGATCCTTTGCGCGAGATGATAGCCATATCTGATGTAGGATCTTTGATAGGCATTACAGGCTCTGCCTGCTTTGTATAAACTACCCTACCATCAAGAAAGGGAGGCTTTGTATCTAGAAGAAAATAAAGAAAAAAAACATCAAACTATGATGACGACCTTGTGGTCCTAGCTAATGTATTAGCACTAGAACTGCATTAATAGATACTTTATGAAAAACCATGCGCATATATAAAGAAAAAAATTAAAAGATCGAAATACATGAGAGGAATTTCCAAAAAAAAAAAAATCAACCCAGACATCAGCCTTTTAGCAGCGCAGATATGAACCTATTTCTTTATAAACAATCGTAAGTAGTTGTGCCCACCAACTGATAAATATGCACCTAACTATTACTAAACAGTATGTATTGTATCAAGAAGATATAAGAAAAGTGGGAGTCCAAGTTCGTGCAAATGCAAGGTTACAAGGGAGTTGATGTACGAAGTCATACAGCTAATTTCAAGAAAGGCTATTTCCATAACCAATAAAATAAAACTTTATTACAATTTTCAAAGCTAGATTGATCATTTCTTTTGGTTGGAGAATTTAGAAGTGACTGGAGAACGGAGCTTAAAATTCTTTTCATTTGTAGTTTATTCATTTTTTTTTCAAAATACACTGTCAGTAGTGTGAAACAATAATCACTGAACATAAATAGTAGGGAAAAAAGGATTTATAGAGTTCAAGGGCACGAAAAACTAAAATTTAAATCTGACTACGAAATTTTCACCATTTAATAGCATTGACTACAAAGTTAAATTAGATTGAATTCTGTTGCACCGCCTGAAACTGAGAATAAGCATATCAGATTCCTCAAGCATGAAATTTTCACAGCCAGTCGGTTACCCCACTAGTATAACTGTTATTTCCATCCAGATAGAGACAACAACAAGAAGAAGCATTTATCCCACTAAGTGGGGTCGGCTACAAAGTTAAATTAGATTGAATTCTGTTGCACCGCCTGAAACTGAGAATAAGCCTATCAGATTCCTCAAGCATGAAATTTTCACAGCAGGTCGGTTGCCCAACTAGTATAACTGTTATTTCCATCCAGATAGAGACAACAACAACAAGAAGCATTTATCCCACTAAGCGGGGTCGGCTACATGAATCATTTTTCACCATTGGGTACTCTTTGTCTCTACATGAATCCAGATACAGACAAATTCAACTTAAATATGGACATGGAAGTCACAAATTAGAAATAGTAATGAATATCAGGATAAAAATTGTAGCCAAAAAAACATAATGAAAAAAAATAGCAAAAAACTAGGTTCTTTTTTCCTAAGCTTCATGCCTAGCACAACAACAGCAACACAGCAAGCCTTTTTATCCCACCAAGTGGGGTTTGCTACATGAATTATTTTTTCTCCATTGCGTCCTATTGAGTGTCATATTTTCAATTAAGCTCCATGCCTAGTAAAATAATAAAAATGCTTTCATAAGTATTTATAACAATTTAATTGAACTAACAATAACTATGTTCAAATAAATATGGAACTTACCATGAACAAGAAGGATAACCTTTCTCTCATCCTCATCATTAAACTCCATCAGAACTTCGGTTCCTCTTACGGCTCCAGAACGCAAAAGCTGGCGGTCCTCCCACTGAGCATTATCAGCAGTCAACTGTGACAGCTTTCTACTCTGTGCTAAAGGCATCAAACTCCCATCCTTTCGAGTCTACAACCAACAAATGTGATTAGTATGCGACTGGAAATTAAAATCTTCATTTCTGAACAAGGAGCAAGTAATTAAATAAAAAATGATAACATATGATTCAACAGGAAAAGTAGCAATAAGCAGAATATTTACCACTTTTTTTGCCAACTCCGCCTCTTTCTTTTGAAAAGTATCATCTCCCTGGAATAATGACGAGTTATAAGAATCAAACATTGTGTCATGTTCTTCCCTGTCATACCTACATAAGCACAGAAAAGAAAGAACTATATTAGGTGAAAGATTATTCTAGCATAATTTTACAGAGTTTGACAATTAAAAGACGAAATTGCACAGTATTCACGAAAATGCATGCCATCATTCAAAAACCCTTATATTTGCATCATTCGATATTATATATATATATATATATATATTGCCTCTGTTGAGA
>NW_018164739.1:957690-995749 GCF_001263595.1 Phalaenopsis equestris | reverse complement strand
ACTAAAATTTGAGATAATATATAGTGAAAAGATGAACGGTGACATGTGTCTGTCCACCCCATATGTGCTAATTCGACCTAGATAGATTTGAAACTGAGACAAGGGGGACTTAAGCTGAAGCGGTCATCCAACATGTCACCGGGTGTGCACATCATATGATAGATCTGTACACACATACACACACACACAGATATATATATATATATTGGTCAATTTGGAAGCATGATAAGGATCATAAAACAATCACAGAATGAAATATTGAGAACAGGCACAGCATCTACATGATTTCTAAATTAAAATTGCTGAAGGAAAAATTAAATTCTGATGTAATGAGCTGTTACAGGTCGTACATCCATCTTAAAAATTAAGACTTCAAACCCCTTGGCTATAGTTAGAAATGATACAAATGACTCATATTATAGAAATGAAATATAAGGCCATAAAAAACAAAAGATGACAGGATAAGAAAATAAATTCCTTATTAAACTGAACTAGATACCATTCACGATCAGCATTGTAATCCATCTCGTACAACATCTCCTCTGTCATCTCATAACTTTGGTCTGTAGCTAAAGAACTTCTTTCATTATCATTAACCTAGCATGACATAAGAAAATTGTGAAGCATAACAGGAAACTTAAATTACAAAGATTAAAAAAAAACAGCAATAAATATTAGAAAATGGAATAAGCAAGTTTGTGAGGAGGGATTCTACAAGTAAAAAATTGATCAACATTAGCCAATTCATCAATAACAAACTAATCCATCGGTTCACCATCAGTTATGGCCTGTTTGTGTGAACTTGATTTTCAACCTGGACCAAACTTGGCCAGAGGACCAGTTCATGGTTTAAACCGGTTGGTGGGCCACGGGAATAAGCATTTTCTCCAAATTTCCAAATCCTAATCATATTGAATACAAAAGAGAAATAAAAGTATTGAATTGGCTTTGATTGCTAGAAGCTAGACTTTGCTGGTAAAAAAAGGCCCATAAGAAGCATTTTGAAAAGCCTTGCAATTAGAATCCAACTCAACTATTAGAATGTGTTCAGCCAAGTAATCCTAGTATTCCACATCAAACATTTACAGACTCTTACTTGCATTCTTCTATAGAAACTGAGTAGAGCATATGAGAAGTTTTTGGCTTGCCAGAAGAGAAGTATCTTCCATTTTAATTTCTACGTATGAAATTCAAAATAAGATCAAGAACCACTCTTCAGCATTATGAAAACTAGTGGCGTGCATGATCTCATACATTTAGCATATCAGTGGATCATTCATTGGATTAAAAAAATGCCTTAATAGAAACCTTTATGGAACTGTAAAGCCAAAAGACCTAAATTTTGATACATAGATTAATCAAAATATACATGATAAATAACCAGTAGATTTGAGGGGAAATACATAGATATAAAAAAGAACTTATAGTCAACTACTAAATGCAGTCTGATCATTCCATGGCTTTAACAGGTAATTCTGCTAAAACTCAATTCACAAGCACGCTATAAATGAAAACGAGTAATGTGACCTAATGAGAAGACCACGAGACATTTTTATTAATCTTTTTCAGTAGGATTTAAAACTAAAGACATACACGATGCATGCAATTTTAAGATCAATTGATTTTCTATCAAATGAATTAAAAAAATATAGGAGCATCTGCATACATATCACCAATTCCTATGTATTTGCATATCCAACACCTAACTTTTACATTTTGCATTCATACCACCCAAAACCTTCATATCACATCAAAGATATCACCATTTTTACTTTTAAAATATAATATACACCTTTGCAAGCATATGTAAAGTTGCATGTATGTAAAAATTGAAGTTTAGGGGTGGGTTACATATTTAAAGATATAAGAATTGAATAGCATGTATGCAAATCATCGAAAGTTTTAGGGGATGATTTTGATTTAATAAAAAGATATGTTTAAGTTTCTTCTAAAATCAACTAGGATAAGATTGTCTTCATGCATACGATTGTCTCCATGAGATCCTCTATTCATTGTCTTGCTATAGCCGTGTGACTGACTTCGTGCAAGTAGTGTGATCATCCGTTGGCATAACGATGGTTTATCCTGGGTACTCCACTTCTCAGTTGTCTCACATGAACTAACTATCTGGGGGTTTTTGGGTGAACCTATCGTGTGGGTTATTCTTGACGTCAGCACATACATTTTGTCCATTTTTTATCTCCTAGGTAACATGAAAGCCCCCTTCGCACTGCACTATTCTTCTCTCTCACTTTTGATAGAATTTTACTCCTCTCAGGTTCGTGGTTGTTTCAATCACTTTTATTGCCCCCTTTTAAGGCTTTTGTTGCATTCCATAATCCTTTCAAGAAGAACCTCAAAATTGATTTGAGTTGCTTGAGATATTTCTCTTCTTTCTCTTGAAGTCACTGTGGAGCACACCGGAGCAGAGCTCAGAGTTCAGTTTTCTACCTTTTCCTCGGAGCCTCTCAGGTTCGTGGCTGTTTCAATCACTTTTATTGCCCCCTTTTAAGGCTTTTGTTGCATTCCATAATCCTTTCAAGCAGAACCTCAAAATTGATTTGAGCTGCTTGAGAGATTTCTCTTCTTTCTCTTGAAGTCACTGTGGAGCACACCGGAGCGGAGCTCAGAGTTCGGTTTTCTACTTTTTTCTGGCTCTGAGGTTAGATTCTTTTATTAAGCATTGGTAGCAAACGAATAACGGCAAACGAATAAACACTGGAAGCGAAAAGAGGCAGGAAGGTTGAAGAGATTCGAGCTGCACTGATGCCTCTTGGATTCCCATCAAAGCCGTTTGATATTACACATTCTCCTACATTGACTTCTCAAAGAACATTGGTTGACACCCCTGTGAGATCGCCACCAAGGACCCATATGACCCCTAATATCTTTGAGGCTTCACTTTTAACATATTTGGTGATTTTGCTCCCTTCATCTCAACCTCCACACTTCTTTGTGTATGTGATTTGCAGTTTGAATCCAACGAAAATAAAATTCTCTCTCCACTAAATAATCCTCCATTTTCTTTCAACAAATATCAACAAACCATCAACATAAAGTCCTCTTTTCAAGGCAAATCTGTTCTTTACTTTTTTATCAAAAAATGTGTTTGCTAAACCTCTCACCCTTTCACTTACTGGAAAATTTTTATCAAAGCCTAGCGAGGAGGTAAATCACAAATTTTTTGTTGATTTACAAATTATTGGTGACTAATCCATTGAGCTTATTGAACCTAGAAGTGCCATCATAAAGCTTTTATTAGAAGCAGATTACAAAAAAAAATTTCTCACAATGCTCATACAATATTAGTGGTCTCCCATTGTGCATGTTAAAAGAATCTCCTTATTTAGATTTCATTACGAAGCCTCCAATCATTTATGATTGGATATCAATCCCACGATTTCATCTGCACTATTTCAAGAAAATCTGTCTTATTATATTTAGCTTCCATTTTTAGAAAGAAATTACGGGTGGATATTGCAACAGCATTATTTACTAGGCCCTCTATGTCAAGTCTTTGTGGAATTGGATGTTACAAGCAGGCTTCAAAAGGAGATACCCCATTGCTACAGTTGTTACTAGCTTTAGGACCTTGATGTGGATATCTTTGAACTCAATGCGAGAGCAGTAAGACACTATCCAGCCCTTGAGCTTGTGTTATACCAGAGGGGATATCTTTGAACTCCCCTCTGGTTGTTTTATGGGCTCTAAAATTAAGGCTATAATTTCAGTAGCAATGTTCATGGGAAACCATGTGGTTGTTGACGAGCCATTCTCGGAGCAAGCCTTACAAAGTGAGCAAAGCAGATCAAGTTATTTTGTTAATTTTTATTTGAGCTCATGTACAACAGCTTTTCATGTCTTTGTTTGAGTACATTTACAAGAGGTTCATCCTCTTCTTTTACATTTTTTTTTGTTTTATCGTTTGTACCGCTTTGCTTTTGATTAATGCAATCGTTACGCTAACCTAGCGTAAGGGCAATTTTGTCCTTTAATAACCTAAGATCAATTTAGTATTTTATTATTTATTATCGTTTAGTATAAATGTTTAGGGTTAGGTTTATGCATGAGATTATACTTGAGTGTTAGGGCTGGGCTTTCAGAAAGATTTACTACCCCTCGAATTGTAGGGTTTGGGAGAGATTGTCTACTTCTCGAATTGTGGTTGTTTATCTTTATGTATTCGTGTTGTAATGCTTTGACCTGGTATTCGTGAAATAAAATATGTTTGTTTTGATCTCTGTGATAAATCTATTCTGGATCATATCAAAGTGGTGTCAGAACATTCAATTCTAGAAAACAGCATTGGAATCATAGCATACAGGTTTACAGATCGGGATTAAGGCCTACAACGTCCTTCGTGAATGCAACCCGCAATACAATCACAATTCGCACTAGCTGGGAAGCAGTGTAAAGGTGCCTTTATAACCGAAGCTCATGATATAGTCGCGATTTGCACTAATAGGGAAGCAGCCAATGGAATCGCAGCGTAAAGGCGACGCTTTCATGACTTAAATGGTGAAGTAGTCGTGAATTTGGGTGATCGAGGAAGCGAACGATGAGATGGTGGCGTGCAACGCCGTCCGCGACCGCATGATACAATCGTGATTCTAACCAGTTGGGACTTACAGAATACGAGCGATTTCAACATACACGATCTCTAAAATTGTAATACAAACGCGATTTCGTTGTACGAAGCTACTGGATTTCACCATACAAACGATATTCGAATTGACGTCAGCAACACGGTCGAATTGTTACAAAAGCAAATCAAATCACCTAAGAATTTATCGACAAAATTTAAACATAATAAGTGAGAGCAACAAGGAAAGTGGATGCTTTGGAAGAGAGATTGGAAGAAGAAGTAAAGCTACTAAAATTTGAGATAAAGGAAAAATTCTCAACCAGAAACAAAAGGTTTAAAGCTACTAAAATTTGGGATAAAGGAAAAATTCTCAACCAGAAACAAAAGGTTTGCCTCCATTGACAGTCGATTCAAGCACTTGGAGGAAATGATGAGGAGGTTTATTAAGATGCAATCTAAGACCTCATCGACTGTTAAATTTGTAAGCCTTAACCAAGAGCTGACCAAAGAATCCTTGGCTCAATTGAAAAGAAAAGAGATTGAACAAGAGCAACAATAGGAGGAAAGCATCAACTATCAATAAATCCCTCC
Organism: Phalaenopsis equestris; assembly: GCF_001263595.1. NCBI lineage: Eukaryota > Viridiplantae > Streptophyta > Magnoliopsida > Asparagales > Orchidaceae > Phalaenopsis > Phalaenopsis equestris. The sequence continues at coordinate 990,573 of NW_018164739.1, read as the reverse complement.
TGGGGCTCTGATAAGATTTTAGATGGAGGAGGTTGGGCCAGAACATGGAGTCATGCAAGGGATATGGAGGGGCTCGAAGAAGGAAAGAAAGAAGTTAGGATAGAATATGATTGTGATCAAACGAGGGAGTTTTACCCTAGATACATGGGAGGAAAAACCAAATACGGAGAAAGTGGGGGTAGAAATGCTAGATTTAAGTAGTTAAAGATGGGGATCTTCGAGGGGGAAGACACATGGGTGGGTGTAACAGATGGAATGATATTTTGCAGCGAATGGGCTGAATGGAGAGGAAAGCTCACGATGGCATGGTTATATTTTGAGGGGAAAGCCTTAGCATTATTTCAATGGAGGGAGGCATGATAGCTGATTCACTTGTGGGAAGACTTTAAGAATTGCTTATTGGAACGTTTCGAAGTCATTCAAGAAGAATACATACATGAGCAAATCTTTGCATTGACTCGGGAAGGGACTGTCATGGAGTATAGAGAAAAATTCGAGAAACTGTCAGAACAATAAAGAGGAATTTTTTAAGCAATGTTTAAGGAGAACTTCATGAAAAGTCTAAAGCCCAATATACTTGCAGCACTCTGACAGTTGAGACCACGGGAATTGAAGGAGACGATGGAGTTAGCCCAAATAATGGAGTACAAGAATCAAATGGAGAAGGTTAACAGAAGCAGCACAATGGGAGAACTATACAAGAGTACCCCAACAACCTTGACACAAAGGCCCGAGATAATGTAATTTCAGACAGAAGCGTCGAAGGAGAAGAAAATGGGGGCCCGTTCAGGGGTCAAATTCATGCTTCTTATAGAGACAAAGATTAAGAGAGAGGAAGAAAAGGACTTATGGGGTATTGTAGTGAGAAACAAACATTACAGGTTCTCATTGTGTAACGATGATCCAACAACAGTTCTCTTTTATCCACCTTGAGGACAATGTTTTTTTTTTTAGGAAGGGAGTATTGTTGCACATGTCTAGCTTAGGGGGAATTTTATCTTTTATTAGCCTAAGGGCAATTTAATATTTTATTATTTATTATAGTTTGGTATAAATAAGGCTAATATATTTAGGGTTAGGGTTAGGGTTATAATTGTGTCTTCAACATTAGGGAGAGATTTCCTACCTCTCTAATTATAAGATTTAGGAGAGATTGTCACCTCTCAAATTATAGGTGTTTACATTTGTTGTAATGCTTTGAATTAATGTTCATTAAATAAAATATGTATTTGTCATGATTTATGTGAGAAATCTATTCGGGATCAAATCAGCAACTTGCACACTTTCAAGGATTGGATTTCTATCATTAGAATATTGGCAAAACATAAAAATTGAAAATATTCCTTCAAACAACTCTTCATGTCATATTTTTTGGCATAAAGTTTTTTCAACACCCATCCTGAGCTGAGGCTTCCAAAATTTCAGTTATAGACACTCTATCTAATGCTCGGATTGATCCCCCCGCTTAACTGGTTTAAGACCTCCACTCATCTACTTAAATGTGTTCTTACAATCTATGGCCAAGATCATTTTCTATTGAGTTGAATATGACTAATATTCCTGCTCCCGCAAGCCCATTAGCGTTAATCTCTTCATAAATAGTTGAAATTACCATTAAGAATACTCTGCAAGTTCTTGTGAAGCCATAAATTAATTCAATTTGTGAAAATAATGACAATCACTTACTACAATAGTCTTCTTATTATGATTGGAGCATTCAAAGTTCTAATGACCTGGTGGATAAAAGTTTTCATGTTCTTTTTGCTTTACAGGTTAAGATACAGAAAAAAATTTATCGTCTCTCCAATACTCACGAGGCTTCAAAATTGGCGATCCAAATGACTTATTTTTGTATCATTATCATATTGTATTTCACTTTTTACTCTTATCATTTCTTGTTAGATGCCCTTTTTGTACTCATCTCTTTATTTACTTAATATATTTTGCTTCAAAAAAAATCATATAAAATCTTCTTAAAAATATGAAACTTATGCGAGTTATTCATGACAATTTTGATTAATTTAATACGTAAAAGTAAACCTTGTATCTCAATGTTTACATATCATCTCATTATTTTCCTTTTCAAAAAATTGTTGATGACAAATGATTATAAAATCTGTTAAAATTATATTCATAAATAATTTTCCTCATGGATGAAAAAAACACTAAACTTGTTGATGCCAGGATAAATGCATAAAGACACAAATGTCAGACCAAAAAACTTCTTCAACTTCCATCAACACATATATGTGTGTATCACATGTGATGGTGTTGCAAGCGCAAGTCTGCGCATGTGAGCTTTCGAACGCATCTTACAAGCAACTTTAAAGCATTACATCATCCAAAGTATAAATCAATGTAAAATTCCCTTAAACATCATCCTAAAGTCCTAAAGCACGCATCACCGTAAACTCGCCTATATGAACCAAACAAGTGAAATGATCTCAAGTTCTTTAACTTCCGCTTTTCCTTTTCCTCATTTGCAAACAAGCAGGCCCAAGCATTAGTAAGTATAAGAATATAGGGACTGAAATTAAGGCCTGGCACAGAATTCGTATGCATTTATATATCTCACACCGAAACTTCCATATTTGCATAGCACTTTGGTGCTTTAAACTTATGCATGAAAATGTGCATGTGACTTTTAAAATTGGTAATAGTGCTATTTTCAGGCAATATTAAAGATTTATGTGCTATGAGTGTAAATATGAAAGTTTAGGTGTACGATATGTAAATAAACAAGAATTGTGTGCTATGTATGTAAATGGCCCAACAAACAAATGGAATGGAAATTCTAGTGTCATGAAGTTCATAGAATCATTCTACAGTTTAGACACGTGGCATGAGTTGTCCACTTCCGCAACCAAACTTCACCAAAGAATATAAAGCAGGCCATATGAATTATTAAAATTAACTACAATACTATTTAATCATCAATTTATTATCCAAGGCATCACATAATAAGAATTGCTTTCATCAATGCAAACACTTTCTACATGCATTAACTCGTACAAGGAAGAGAAACGATATGGCAACCTTAAACAGTTTGAAAGCCTACAAGCAAACAAAATGGATGATGTTGATCTCTCGGAGTAACACAGCTACAAATGATGACATACATAATATAAAGAGAAAAAAGAAGGATGGTGTGACACAGGTTCATAAATACAAATTGAATTAGGATGCAAACTTAAACATTTGAAAGCTACCTCTGAATTTGATGCAACTGAAAAGGTGAGCTGATGTGACCTTTCAACTTCGCAAGAGCCTGAAGATCTTCTAGAGGGCCTGCCATTGGTCCGTATGGGCTCTGGTGAAGGTGCAACAGAATCCCATGGTGAGGTCACGCCTTAATCAATGTCTTAATTAGAAAGCATAGAGAGCGGGCAGCTAAACATAGAAACCAAGTTTTCTGAAGAGATTAATGATTGTTAACTCCAACATTCCATACCTGCAAACCGAGGTGTTTGACCACCCAAGTAAGGGGAAACCAAATGTGCATCCGGCGAAGCACCAGCTAGCATTGGAAATCGTGATGCATAACGTGACCGATGAGAGACGGAATACCTATCTCTATTTTCTCTAGTAGGTGTATTCTCCCATTCATGTCTTTCATAATCCCAAGCAAATCCACCTGCAAAATCGAGTATAGACATGACTTGTTGAGAGCACGCACAAAAACAAAACTCAGACCTAAATTATTCAAATTAATCACTTTGTGCATTAAATGTAGGTTCAATTTGAAGACCTGGCGTGCTTGGAGGATGTCCATGTCGTCTACGTTTCTTTTCACTATCAAATGCATACTTCTCGCTTGTAGATCTCCTGTTGTCCGCTCTTTCTTGGCGACATCCTCTACCATCATTACTTCTTCGTTCATCCACTCGCTCATGGTACATATGACCAGGACTGTGAAAACTATGGGAACTTCTCATAGCGGATGCCTGAGTGACAAAAAATGAATATTAAAAAGCAAAATTCATCAAAAGTATAAACAATAAAAGCATAACTTCAAATGTTATTGTTGGGTTGAACACGAACTAGATACATTCATAACATATATAGACAATGTGTGTGTGTGTGTGTGTGTGTGTGTGTGGAATATATTACAAAATAATGAAAAACTTATTTTTAACTAACAAAATATCTCATTCAAGATTATGATAAAATTATGGCAGCGCATGGTACCTGACAAATATTTGCCTAAATATGGTTATTACATTAGAAGCAATATTTACCAATCAAATGTGAATACACTACATGGATTATCCACTATGATAAAAGTCTACTTGCAGCTTCAATGGTTTCACATAGCATTACTTCATAAACTAAAGAAATTTTTATGAAGTTAATTTAACAAAATAATCAGAAAAATTTAGAGAATTTGTCATAGATAAAAGTTACTATCTTATAATTTATTATTAATATTACGCACATGAATTTCTCTCTGATCATTGTGAATAAAGGGGCATTCTTTCCATTGCTTAAAACTTCAACTTCCTCTACTCATCAGAAAAGCAACAACATTAATTCCTATTCAGACCAGTACAAAACCTCATAGAAACTAAGCAAACAGACAATCCATGCCCTGTATAAGAAGCTTCCTTCTAGAGATGCTTCCTACTATTTTGTTAAAAGCAAAGTTGACACCGTTCTAGAACTCTTAGACGGTTTGATAAAGCACAAAAGGTGTTGGGAGAGGTTGCAGGAATGATACCGGACGTGGGAGGATGGGGGGAAGCTGATAATCAGCACGACTGATGGTTAGGACAGCGAATCTGGAGCAGAAAAGTGCAGATTCCTGATTTCAACAGCAGGAGACCACGCCCTAGAAAGCTGTCGAGCAGGAAACAGTGAATAGGCAGCATGTGGAGGGAGAAAGGGGTGAGACCAGCTGTTGGGGGGCAGATTGGAGGCGCTAGGCAGCTGTCCCAGCTGTAAACAGCATTCAAACGACCACTATGTGAGGTACGGACGTCAAGGGTAATCCACCGCATGTTCCTAGGCACGCTACAGACACGGTACTTGTGAAATAAAGAAGTTACAACATTCCGGAGAGAAGAAAACCAGAAAATAACTCCCAAAATACCTTAAACCTAAGCTGAAAACTACAAAACCAGACTACAGCTATATTAAGGTCCCCTAAGAGAGAATAACATAATTAGAAACTAAAGAAATAGGAAAGGATAAGAAAGGAAAAAAAAAAGTTACTGAAAATAAAGGACATGAAATAAAATTGAATAAAAAAGGGCGATCAGTTCGATTGGTTGGGCACCCCACGATTGCAGGAGTCATTATCACATATCGAGATATCGCGGGAAATTGTGTTATGCATCACTCTCTTCGGGTAGGAGGGTCTTTGCCCTTGCCTCCAGAGACATCTAGGCCCTCAAAATTTGGTAACAAGTACAATAATCCTTCAGTAGGTCAATCTTGTAAGCATAATCACTAATCTTCTCAGCAATTTTGAATAGACTAAGATCTCTAGACTTGACCTTTCTAAATTAAGTAGCAAGAAATGACTCATTTTTCAGTCTGATCCATACCAAGTGGTCTTCCTGGACTTGTTTGCCTACTTTTGATATTTAGTGTTTTGTTCGTCAATTTCCTTTCTAACATGTTTATGTAGGATCTAAATCTCAAGACTTGAACCTCGGTATCAGTGCTAAACTCAATGGTTGATAGTAGCGCAACTAGCAACAATGGTGTAAGCGGGTTCTGCCTGTACTCAATCTCAAAGGAGCTGTGACTTGTGGGCTGACTAGTACAAAATTATAGGCAAACTCCAACTAAGAAAGAGTTAAGTTCCACATCTTAAAGCTCTTCCCCACAAAGCATCTAAGAAGATTTCCCAAACTGCAATTTACAACCTCTATCCGCCCATCTATCTAAGGGAGAGTTGCTGAAAAGAACTGGAGTTTTGTACTTAACTTATCCCATAAAATCCTCCAAAAGTGACTAAGAAATTTCACATCTTGGTCAAAAGAGATGCTCCTAGATATCCCATGAAGACAAACAACCTCCTTGAAATACAAGTATGTTGTTGTCCAGCCGGTGTTCACCGCACTCATCCTCACTCTAAGGGATTGTTTGTTTTTGTTTGTTGTTTATTTCTTGTTTTGAATAGCCTTTGTTGTAACCGTTTGAATTCAGCCATAATAATTTCCTTTCATTGAGATTTGGGTTAACGCACTCATCCTCACTCTAAGGGATTGTTTGTTCTTGTTTGTTGTTTATTTCTTGTTTTGAATAGTCTTTGTTGTAACCGTTTGAATTTCAACCATAATAATTTCCTTTCATTGAGATTTGGGTTAACTCTGACATCAATTGGTATCAGACATAGTCCTATCCTAAAATTTCCTAGCAACTGTCATACCCAAGCCAACTTCACCAAAATTTTTCTTTCTCATCACCAATTACCCTTTCTACTCCAATAAATCCTAAACACTAACCATGTCACCAAGGAGATACAAGCTCAAGTCTACCCGGGAAGACATGATTTCCTAGCAACTGTCATACCCAAGCCAACTTCACCAAAATTTTTCTTTCTCATCACCAATTACCCTTTCTACTCCAATAAATCCTAAACACTAACCATGTCACCAAGGAGATACAAGCTCAAGTCTACCCGAGAAGACATGATTTCCTAGCAACATGATTTCCTAGCAATTGTCATACCCAAGCCATCTTCAACAAAATTTTTCTTTCCCATCATCAATTACCCTTTCTACTCCAATAAATCCTAAACACTAACCATGTCACCAAGGAGATACAAGCTCGAGGCTACCCGAGAAGACATACAGCGAGAGCTCAGTTGTCTTCAGCGGAGGCTTGCAGAGATTGACAATGGAACCAAGGGGAAATTACCCTCGATCACAACATGAAGACTAGAATGGGGGAAATAGACAAGGATCTGAATCCCTTCCATAGGGATGACTTCCGCGACAAGAAAGACAGGAATCGACGCTTTGAAATTCAGTATCAGAGAAGGCCGAAAGAGGAAGCCACATAGGGAGGACATAAAGATTTCAAAATCAAAGTGGATCTATCATAATTCAATGGAGTTATGAATCTAGACTACTTTAACAATTGGTTGCAGTATGTTGAGTGAATCTTTGAGTATGAGAAAGTGTCTGAGGAAAAACGAGTACAACTAGCAAACTTCTTGTGGTGGGAAAAATTGCAGAGGTAGACAAAGAGAGAAGACAGTGATAAGATTACCAAGTTAGAAAAGATGAGAAAAAATATGCAGAGAAAGTATCTACCACCTTAATACCTCCATAATATATTTCTGAGGCTCTACCACACGTAGCAAAGAGACTTATCAGTGGAGGAGTTCAAGCGCAGTTCAACCAGTTGCAAATAAAGTGTGAGTTGGTCAAACCAATAGAACACACCATAGCCCGTTATTTGGGGGAGCCTAAAGCCCACTATCAACAATGTTTTGCAGTTGCATCTTTATTGGTCACTCGGAAATGTCCAGACCTTAGTTCTGAAGGTGAAGAGATAGCAAAAACGCAGCAAGCAATCACCACCTGTTCGGAAGCCACCACAATTGGAGACACCAGCAGGAGCACGCATACTACAATTACTGGTCGAACATGCCTTTGATGTCATGGATTTGGGCACATTGCATTTGGTTACCCGACAAGCCAAGACGTGCCTTATACCGAGCAAGGCACCATGGAGGAAGTTAGCGACGAGGAGGCGGCTAAGAAACAGGGATAGAATTATTCAAACTACCATCACCGATGGCGCAGTTCTCATTCGCAGTGCAACAGGTGTATCACCTTCGAGAGATCTGTAATGGTTTCACAACAACATATTCTACACCTGCAAATGAGAAGATATATAGTCTCATCATCAATGAATGAAAGAGCAAGAACGTAGTGTCTAATCAGATGATGAAGAAAATGAGCCTCGTGACTTAGAGGCATTCCCAGTTGTATTCTCTGACATGGCTGAAGGAAGAGAACGGGTTTAGAATTAACAGGGGCTGCCTAGCGGAGTTCGTGGTTACAAGCCAGCTGCAGGATCCGATGTGGTGGGATGCCTACCACCTGTTGTTTGAGAAACCGTGGCAATTTGACTGTAGGATTCAGATCATCAGTACATAAACACCTACTCCACCAAGAAGGGGAAGCACGTTGTACTTTTTCCTTGGGTGGGGCCCAAGATCACAATGCTCATGCCATCAAAGCAGCATCGGTGAGATCATTTTTTATGACGATAAAGGATGATAAGAATGAGATGCCGATTCCAGGCACGGGACAGTCATGACAGAAAACTTCAGGATATCATGATCGATACCTACTGTATGGCCACCACTATTCGAAAAGATTCAGACTACCATCACATCAAAACGGGATGAGCCAACTTTGGGTTACGTCGGGAAAATCCAACAATATGTGCATGACAAGCAGTCCCGGAGGAGCCAGGTTGGAAAAGATGAGGAAAAAAATAGAGGAAATAATATGTTTCTAAGACTCTACCACCTTAGATTACCTTGGGTTGTATTGGTTTTTATATCTTTTTTTCAAAAGAACCAATAGAGATAGTATTTATTGTTGATGGTGCATTAGTTCTTAAATTTTTTTAGATGTATTTATAGATGAGTCGTGTGATAGTGTTTTAGTACTTAGATATTTTTTTAAAGGAAAATTTACATACATACCACACATTTCTTATGTATTCACATATCTAACACCCAAAGGTTGATATTTGCATTCCTGATACCTTGGTGTCAAAAACCTATGCATGAAAATGTATATTTCATTTTTAAAAAGATAATCATTATGATATTTTTGATTTGTTGATAAGGATTTGAGTGGTATGCATGTAAATATGAATGCTTATGACCCTTTTTCAAAAGAGCCAACAGTGGTCATATTTTTCTCCAGAATGTGTGCAAATGACCCTTTTTCAAAAGAGCCAACAGTGGTCATATTTTTCTCCATAAAATACTTTTTTTCAGATTGAGTAAGAACTGAAATGAAATTACTGATCTAACATCTAAACTATATGTGTATATATTAGGAGTAAGAATTAAAATTTTGATGTTTGGTACGTATTGACATATGAATTAGGCGATGTTGTTTTGATTCTTGTTAATTATGAAGTGATGGTGGTTTGATGCTTGTCTCTTGAGATTGATGGGATTGTGCACTTGGCCTTTTCATTGATGATTTTAAAGTTTGGGCTGAGACGCATTTCATTTTTGAGATGTTATGTGGAGAAATGAAGGAAAAAAACAAAGGACCCAACGATCACCAATTTTGACTTCTATAATTCTCTGCATATTTGTCACAAAAATTACCTAGTCTTAAACCACACATCATTGTTTCTCACAGATACTAATTAGTCTTAGATTACACGACATTGTTTCTCACAGATAATATCTTGGTCTTAGATCACACACCACTATTTGTTACAAGATCTTAGATCACACATGCAACTTATTGCTACAGATACTATCAGGACTTAGATCACACAGACCATTATGAATTATAGTTACTATGTGGGCTTAAAAACTGAATAATACAATTGATGATCCTGAATGGATTCTTCATTGATAAATTGATCTCACTAAGCACTAATTTGAATATCTTCTTTTTTACCTAATTTTATTTTAGTTTTCAAATTTATTTTTTAAATTTTTAAATAATATTTATTTGCCCAAATGTTTTAACTGCGCGATACATCAGAAAGATAAACAAAATGTGGGATATCTGTCTTTTGGGATAGGAAGACAAAATTCATATTTTGTGATTTATGTTTGAGAGATGGAAATTCACAATATGTCGACCACGCACTTCAAAAAGAAAGGTTGGGAAAGCATTAAAAAAATCTTTCATGAAAAAAAAGGAAGATGATATGACAAAACTCAGTTGAAAAATAAATGAGATCAACTGAAAAAAAAGATTGAAAATTGTGGAAGGAGCTAAAGAGAATTGGGGCCTGTTAAGAAAATAGTGGATGGATCAAAGGAGTGGTAGCGAGAAAAATTTCAGTAAGTAGAAAATATTTTATTAAACTGTGATTTTATTGAAATGAGAATTCTTTGAAGTCGAATTTTATCAATTGTAGGTCATGCCCAATGCAAAAAAATAGACTTTTTGCAATGGACCCGGAGCTGGAGAAGCTTGATGGAGAAGCTTGATATTATTTTCCTCAATGTTGTGGTTACAAGTACCAATGTTTGAGCTATAAAATAGGACCCCACTCAAAATTTGGATGAGCCTGAATTTGTGTATTCTAATGAAGTCCCAGAGGAAGCATCAGATGAGAATGAACAAGGTGAAATTATTCATTCCAAGCACTCTGCAACCTCCACCTAGAAGGGTAAAAAGAAGATAAAGACTGGGCTGCACATTTATCTAAGCAGATTTGCACCAAGATCGCATCCAGTGCTCGCACAGCTCTACAGGGATACCCGATTATGATAAATGTTATGAAACAATTGGACTCTAATCCAAAGATATTTGATGACATGCCCCTATATTTATATATTGTAAAACTTCTCAAGGATAGAAATAAGCGTGAGGTTCTCTTCACCCGGGTGTCGGAATGAAGGATTCCTTCGCTCCGATATTTTTATAGAGAATCAGCCTAGTTAGATTGATTTTTTTATTAGTATTTCGGATACTGGTTTGTCATAATTTACATTTTCATGATGAATTATGTGTTTTGTCATGTTTATATGACATTTCAATATTTATGATTTAAAGTAGTTGTAGTATTTTCATTATGATTCATTTCAGCATTTATGTTAACTTCTAGCACAATTTACTCTTTTTTTATATATTCTAGCATGCATATAATAGTGAAATGGACCTATCGAATGAAGAGAAAATTATAGAGATTGTTGATCGAGAAATGAATAAGACCACAACGGTATAACTTATTAAAGAGTAATATCAGAGAAATGTACAAGATATTTTGTGTCATTTTTATCTATGATTGATAAGTGGGTTGACAAGCTACTCAGAGCTCATCCAAGCATAATTCATAACATGTTTCGGATGTCAAAAATAATATTATGTGACTTGTTGGATTGTTCGATGAATTGCAGATTAATCATGGTTCGCATGGATCGTCGTGCTTTACATCCATGAAAGTTCTAGCCATCACACTATATATTATGTCACACAATGAGTATATTTGTGTTGCTTCTGAGCGATTCCAACGCTCCAAAGACGGGCAGGTAGTATTTCAATATCGGGGTTAACTCTGGTGAAATTTTCAACCAATATGGTGAAACTCATACATCTTGCTTTTGCGCAAACACTAAGAGAAATTTGTAATGATACGAGAAACATGTCATTCTTCAAGGTATAGATATTTTTATTTATTTTAACATTAGTATTTTACAACAAAAAAATAATGGTCTAATGGATTTTTTTAAATAAAGTTGTATCGAAGCAATTAACGACATATATGTTGTTGCACGTATTGATAACATTGAGAAAATTGCATATATCAGAAGGTGTGAAGTTGTTACATAGAATATCTTCGCAATTTATGATTTTAATATGTGTTTTACATTCATGATGGTTGGATGGAAAGAAAGTGCTCAAGATAGCCCAACATTCACATTTGCAACCTAGCGACATGAGTACAAATTTTCAATGCCTCTATATTAGTACATTAAAAAACGTGTATGAAATGTTTGATTTGAGGATATGTAATAATGATATTATTCAAGAAAAAATTACATTGTTGCTTCGGGTATCCATTACAACGAGATTTTTTAAAGTCATTCCCCGATGTGAGGTACTACCTTCCTGATTTGAGCGCAACAGCCAAGTGATTAGAGGAATGAATGAATTTTTCAATAAAAGATATTCGTCATTACGGAGTGTTATCAAGCAAAAATTTTTCTGTGCTGACTCCTGACACAGCTCTGCGTGCGGCGAAAGTTATTTTTGGGTTATTTTCAATTATACCGAAATAACACAAAAATAAAGACCGCGGGTTATTTCTGGGTTATTTCAGGATTATTGAAAATAACCCAGAAATAGCCTGAAAATAACACAAGAATAACCTACATCGCACATAGAGGTAGGTCAGGAGTCCGGACAGAAAAAGCGCTTGTTATCAAGAGAGCATTTGGTGTATGGAAAAAATGGGTCAACATCTAAGATATGCCAACATATTCCTTCAAAAAAACATGTCAAAATAGTTGTTGCAACAACAACGCTACATAATTTTATACGGATGCATCCATCCCGGGATGATATTGATTTTAGGGTCTTGGATGAAAATCTAACATCCATGTCTATGGAAGCATTAAAACATCGGGTCGGACAATCACTGCCCGATGAAGACTTTGATACGAATGAGTACAACACATCCGAAGGAGAAGGTATTCAAGAGATGATCAAGTTAAAAAAAGAAATTAAAGATGCTTTTGTGAACTCATCAACTGTACTTACGTAGTATTTTGTAGTGTCTTCTTGTAGATACGTCCTATTTTAGTTGTACGGTAGATTTTTAGATGTCTACTTTCTATATTTATGTACCATTTTATATTGAGAATTTGCAGGTGTGTACTTTCTTTTTTTATTATAAAACTATATATTTTTTTATTGTTCGATTGCATATATAATATTTTTTAATTAAAACCAAAATATATTATAATCACAGAAAAAATAAGTTCAAGATCATCAGGTACTTCGAGAGTTTTGTATTGTAACTGTGGTACGCAGTATTCTGAGCATACATCAAGAAAAGAAAACTGTTATTGGAGGAGATTTTATTGTTGTCCCAGAAACAGGATACCAGAAGATTACAGGTAGGTTCATTAGGTTGATGATACAAATGAGTTCACTTAAGACAGTAATCAGGTGATGAGAGATGTTGCGGAGAAAAAAGTATGTTAAAGACTTGATCGTCTGGACAAGATGAAAGCCATTATAGCTTTGCTGGTTATTTTTGTGGCTCTTCTTTTTATGAATAAATACATGAAATGACTGTTCACATTTTATGTATTAGAGAATTTTGGACTCCTCGCGTATTTTGTACTGTTAAACCTATTTTTGTTATTATGTTATAATTATTTTAAAAATTACAGTTATTCAAATAAATTACATATATAAGTGTAAAACAGTCTTTTTCATCAGAAACAGTTCAACACAATATATTATTGAAATAGACTATTGTTTTTTCAACAACAATTTTCTGACAGCACCTAAGAAGTTTCTCAAAAAACAGCTTCATTGTTGTTCTTGAAAAAATAACAGTCGTCGCAAACGCATCCTAAACCACATAAAATATCAATATTGAGCTTCAGTTTTCATCCTCTCCTCTCTCCTCTCCCTCCCATCTAAGAATGTCAAACACATTAAGATCATGTGGTTACATCCTCAAAAATTGACAATTGACCATCTCATCTCCTTCCCACAAACCATGATTAAAGCTTCAAAAGCTTCACCCTAATTGTCTTCTCTTACTTCAGGTGTCATCTCCTCTCGTTTGCAAGACATGGTGTATCTATAGCAACAAACCAATTTCTCCATTCACATGAGCCAATAGCTTATTAGAGAAATTTTACATGGTGGAGAACTTAATCAAGCTTTTGGAAGGCTTCTTGGAAGACGAGGATCACTTTTTAATCCTCTTTATTCCATCTCCATAGAACTCTATATGCTTCTTGATTGAACCCCTAGTAGAAACCTATAGCCTAGCATGATCTACATAAACAATTATTGTGTGCGTGCAAAAAAAAATGCTACGTATAAAAAAAATCGTAAATCTTTATTCACTGAAAAACATGACCCAAGTTTGGCTTTTTTCTTTCACACTTGCAAATAACCTTAGAATTTACAACTTTGCAAATATAAAAGCCTCCATATCATGTTTCAAATTTAAGTTAGTATCACAACTACTTAATTTTGAATCAATGGCGATGACAAATGTACTACTCACATAAATGGAGGTACTAATGATCGGTTCATTCCTCTTGAGGTCATGTTTGATTCATTTATTGCAAACATAAATGAGTAGATAAAAGTTGGCTACAATGCATGAGATAACAAATTTAATAATTGGTAATTAAAGTTTTAATGGGCTATATTGTTTGGGTGTTCTAGGCACAAAGAGAGAATAGGAGATGTGAGCGGCCAATCCCTTTTGGGCAAAGGTCCTCAGGTTGAATGGTTCTTTGGGCAAAGGTCCTCAGGTTGACAGAAATGAAAAACCAAACAACAAGCCCAATAAAATTCAACATCATGGAAGCAACAAGCCAACAAACCTGAAGTAGGTTCAAAGTTAGGGGAAAGTTCTCTCAACCAACTCTATTAATCGAGTGTTGTCAACAGTATAATGAGTGGCGATTGGAGCTTCTAAACCTCGTGCTATTCAATAGGCCCTTTGTTAAGTTAGTAACACTTATTTAAAGATAAGTGTTTAAACAATCATTTATGATATGAGCCCTTATTAGGTTCGCAAGAAAATGTGCCTTGACCCAACATGACATCAATGTAATGTTGTGCAATCTAAGACATCAATGACTAGTGACAGGGCGTACGAGCTATTTCGATTGCTGAAGAAAATGTTGTGTAAAAAGAATGTAGTGCAAAAGTCAAGTATTCTCTTTAGTCATAAAAGATACCACGTATAAAAAATCGTAAATCTTTATTCACTGAAAAACATGACCCAGGTTTGGCCTTTTTCTTTCACACTTGCAAATAACATTGGAATTTACAACTTTGCGAGTATAAAAGCCTCCATATCATGTTTCAAATTTAAGTTAGTATCACAGCTACTTAATTTTGAATCAATGGCGATGACAAATGTACTACTCACATAAATGGAGGTACTAATGATCGACCCATTCCTCTTGAAGTCATGTTTGATCCATTTATTGCAAACATAAATGAGTAGATAATAGTTGGCTACAATGCATGAGATAAAAAATTTAATAATTGGTAATTAAAGTTTTAATGGGCTATATTGTTTGGGTGTTCTAGGCACAAAGAGAGAATAGGAGATGTGAGCGGCCAATCCCTTTTGGGCAAAGGTCCTCAGGTTGAATGGTTCTTTGGGCAAAGGTCCTCAGGTTGACAGAAATAAAAAGCCAAACAACAAACCCAATAAAATTCAACATCATGGAAGCAACAAGCCAACAAACCTGAAGTAGGTTCAAAGGTAGGGGAAAGTTCTCTCAACCAACTCTAATAATCGAGTGTTGTCAACAGTATAATGAGTGGCGATTGGAGCTTCTAAACCTCGTGCTATTCAATAGGCCCTCGGTTAAGTTAGTAACACTTATTTAAAGATAAGTGTTTAAACAATCATTTATGATATGAGCCCTTATTAGGTTCGCAAGAAAATATGCCTTGATCCAACATGACATCAATGTAATGTTGTGCAATGTAAGACATCAATGACTAGTGACAGGGCGTACGAGCTATTTCGATTGCTGAAGAAAATGTTGTGTAAAAAGAATGTAGTGCAAAAGTCAAGTATTCTCTTTAGTCATAAAAGATACCACGTATAAAAAATCGTAAATCTTTATTCACTGAAAAACATGACCCAGGTTTGGCCTTTTTCTTTCACACTTGCAAATAACATTGGAATTTACAACTTTGCGAGTATAAAAGCCTCCATATCATGTTTCAAATTTAAGTTAGTATCACAGCTACTTAATTTTGAATCAATGGCGATGACAAATGTACTACTCACATAAATGGAGGTACTAATGATCGACTCATTCCTCTTGAAGTCATGTTTGATCCATTTATTGCAAACATAAATGAGTAGATAATAGTTGGCTACAATGCATGAGATAAAAAATTTAATAATTGGTAATTAAAGTTTTAATGGGCTATATTGTTTGGGTGTGGGTGTCCTATGCACGAAGAGAGAATAGGAGATGTGAGCTGCCAGTCCCCTTTGGGCAAAGGTCCTCAGGTTGACTGGGTCTTCTTTGGGCAAAGGTCCTTAGGTTGACAGAAATGAAAAACCAACCACTAAGCCCAATGAAATTCAACATCATGGACGCAGCAAGCCAACAAACCTGAAGTAGGTTCAAAGGTAGGGGAAAGTGTTCTCTCAACCAACTCTATTAATCGAGTGTTGTCAATAGTATAATGAGTGGCGGTTGGAGCTTCTAGACCTTGTGCTATTCAATAGGTCCTTGGTTAAGTTAGTAATACTTATTTAAAGATAAGTGTTTAAACAATCATTTATGATATGAGCCCTTATTAGGTTAGCAAGAAAATGTGGCTTGATCCAACATATGACATCAATCTAATGTTGTGAAATCTAAGACATCAATGATCGGCCCATTCCTCTTGAGGTCATGTTTGATCCATTTATTGCAAACATAAATGAGTAGATAATAGTTGGCTACAATGCATGAGATAACAAATTTAATAATTGGTAATTAAAGTTTTAATGGGCTATATTGTTTGGGTGTTCTAGGCACAAAGAGAGAATAGGAGATGTGAGCGGCCAATCCCTTTTGGGCAAAGGTCCTCAGGTCTTCTTTGGGCAAAGGTTTTCAGGTTGATAGAAATAAAAAACCAACCATCAAGCCCAATAAAATTCAACATCATGGACGCAGCAAGTCAACAAACTTGAAGTAGGTTCAAAGGTAGGGGAAAGTGTTCTCTCAACCAACTCTATTAATTGAGTGTTGTCAACAGTATAATGAGTGGTGGTTGGAGCTTCTAGACCTTGTGATATTCAATAGGTCCTTGGTTAAGTTAGTAATACTTACTTAAAGATAAGTGTTTAAACAATCATTTATGATATGAGCCCTTATTAGGTTAGCAAGAAAATGTGTCTTGATCCAACATATGACATCAATGGAATGTTGTGCAATCTAAGAAATCAATGACTAGTGACAGGGCGTAGGGGCTATTTCGATTGCTAAAGAAAATATTGTATAAAAAGAATGCAGTGCAAAGTAATGTATTGTAGTTGAAATACTTTGAAGTTGTTTGGTTCAACGTGTGTGTGTGTGTTGTGTGTGTGTGTTGTGTGTGTGTGTTGTGTGTGTGTGTTGTGTGTGTGTGTTGTGTGTGTGTGTTGTGTGTGTGTGTTGTGTGTGTGTGTGTGTGTGTGTGGAGCTGGCTCTTCAAATCATGAGCAAGCACACCAGGGTTTTCAACCATTTGGGGAATCGAAATTTGGTGCCCATTGGACCAAATATCGACTTCACCTTTTTAAATATAAATATATATATATATATATAAAATTAAATATCACCTTCCTAAGTTGACTACCGACATGGGCATAGGCATATAAGGCTAAAAAAATATATATGTTTGATTTGAAGAAAAATAAAACCAAGATAAAATGCATAGTTGGGCGTAGGCGAGCAGTGAAACCGTCCATAGGCAGCTGGAGGTTGCAACGGCCAACATCAGCCTTGAGCTGATGGCAGTTGACTATGCCAAGCGGCAATTAGTGGGGGACAAAAATGGCTAGTGGGTGACGGCTAATAGTTGGTGGGAGGAGAAAGGTAGGTGGCGGGCATCAGGTGACGAGAAGCAATAGTGTTGGCGGTCGGTTGTGGTCGACGTGTCAGCGAGCGATTACATATATGTGGATGATGACTGCGGTGGCGATAGCGATGACTGGTGAACAATGGGCAGTTGGCTAGAGGTTGTTAAAGGTAGAAAGCTGCAGGCATCAGCAGCGGTGGGTTGTGGGCAACGACTGCCACGGGCAGCAGACTACGAGCATTGGCTACGGCGGGAAGCGAGTATCGGTCGTAGCGGGTTGTGGGTATAGATTGTGATTTGCGACGGGCTGCGAGTATCAGTTGCGGCAGGGTGCAAGCATCGGAGGTGTGCAATACTTGACATAAAGCAGTGCATTTTGAATTCACCCAAATCCAATGAATTCCAAATAAATAAATGAACTAGAAGATGAATATAAAAAAGTATTCTAATTTTAAACTAAATTAGAAATTCAGCTACCCAGCCAGCCAAATTTCTGAAATTCCTACAAAATGAATGCAACATTCATTATGCAGTAAACACAACAGCCCCATTGGTGAAGGCCATTAATTCAAAATTCCCATAAAAGTTAATTCACTAGTATATGTTAAATAGTCATAAGAATATAAACATATTGCTTATAGTTGTGTCATGTACACAAACAAAAAAGAAGAGTTAATCTATCTTGGTTATGGTTCCACTGGAGAGCCCATGACACTAAAATTAGCTACATGATTAAAAATATTTTCAGCCATGCTTGAAGGGAAATCATTCCAATAGCGCACAGCTTCTTACTTAAAACGATTAAACCAGCACAATACAAAACAGCTTTGATGTTCAAAATAATTAATATGCTTGCATGAGATCCCATTAATTACTTGTGCATACGATTAAACCAGCACACTACAAAACAGCTTTGATGTTCAAACTAATTAATATGCTTGCACGAGATCCCATTAATTACTTGTGCATAGTGCATTTAGGGTATAAACATGGCAATTGTTAAAAACGTCAATCTAACAACCACGATTGAGCCACATTGACTAATATACTTATTGTGAGTCATCAGATCTTCAGTCATGTTAGGATAGCCCAATAACAGTCTTGATCCAAGGTAGCATGCAACACCATGCTGCCAAAGAAAAAAAAGTAAAGGAGGCAATGTTGGATTTTCCCCTCACTTTGAAAAAAGAGCCTTGACAGATTGTGGCCCCAAAAATTATAAAAGGCTAATTAAATGATAAGCATGACCCATTCAGTTACAAATTGAACGACGGGAACTATACGGGATAGGCAAATCACCATGTCAAATTGGGCCATCCTTTACCGCTGCAAGCTCGACTAGCCATCAGCCTGGAAGTTTCTCTAAGCATCCGAGGAATGGCAAGCATGCCAAACAAACCAAACACTGATATTTAAACAGTAAAGTTCTAGTAATCAGCAGCCTTAGAGAAGCTTTAAGTGGTGGGAATGGCACGCAATCACCTATCCTCTTCCAAGGCAATAGCAATACACGCAACAATGAGTGATGGCAAAGTTGGACTGTTGTCATGGCTCTTTTCAGTCAAAGAGAGCATTGCTCCTCGATCAAGATGGTTACTCGATTTCAGCACCTAAATACAGCATAACTAGAGACAATCAGTCCCTGAAGAGGAATTCAAAGCTTGCAATGATTTAGAGCATTCATGAAGTGTCATCACACAATGCCACCCACCATCAGGAGAGGATAAAAGAACATTAGTTTTTCATAGTGAAATATTTATACGCATAAATTTATAGAAAGTTGATCTCTTCCAAACCAGATGAAGAATCTCCAAATGTCGGCATGATTAGCAGTACGGATAAGTTATCTACTTGTGGTATTCAACAATGGTTGTAGGAATTCTGCCATGAAGAATATCTCAAAATCCTGCCAAACTAGGGAATTGGATGCATTAAAGAAAGCTACAAAATGGCTGACAGAATCCAATCTCACACAAACTAATACAATGGCATGTCCATCATACATGTCCTCATGTTGAGGATTTGAACTTCAACTGAGTTAAAAGTGTTACTCAGGACACAATAAGAATAAATTTTGAATTGCCAATTGCCCTCATTCTAGTGATTAATATACTCATGTTGAACCTAAAAAAGGATTCGCTCAAAATTGAGATTAAAAAATTAGCCCAGCATTAACTCGTTAATGGATAACATGACAAAAATAGCCATGTCCGCAGAATATAGATGTCTATCATAATCCATGAAAGGCATATATCCATCCCAAAGTATTTTACCCAATGTTAGGCATACATCCATCCCAAAGTACAGCCAACCTTTGGATTCCTTAGCATAAAAGTAAGAGCACAACCTCAGCCTTCTATAAGCACAACAATCTCGACAGTGGTAAAAAAACAAGACATGGTAGCACGAAATGTATTATCATGGCAACATAACAGCATACATACTCTGACAAAAATGCTTTTCGTTTTCATATAAATAGTTGTACATAACTTAGACTATTACTGCTATAGAGGTCAGGACTAAGATAAAATTAAAAAAGAAAAACAATTCCATGACTGACCTGACGAGCAATTTCATTAAAAAACAAATTTCTTGTAATCCACAGGACTCAATCTCTCTCCTGGTTATACATTCTTATTATAGATTCTAGTCTGCAATATAAGAAGTTCAAAATTTCCATAAACAGTTCATCCATTGTCACTTCAGTAACACAAATTTGCATATGATAACAAAAATAAACAATTAATCCAAGGCATAAATAAATTGAGGATGTGTTAGAGGAAATCTATCATCAGAGCATCCATGACAGTCATTCAACGTATTTTCAATACCTTTAACCATTTCCAACATGGCAAATAATTTTTTTTTTTTTTCCAAAATATGTCTAAAAATTTAAGTTTCTGTCCAATCATGATCAAATTGACAAACATGCATCGGACAAGAAGCTCTTCTTTCAACAATAATAGGTAAGGAAAACAACAAAGACAGTTTGTCTACTACATTTTTGTAAATTTAACATTAGAACAAGCAGAAAGCCTACCTCTCGACTTGCAGATTCTATCGAGACCTCCGTGCGAGATGCATAGCCTCCTGTAACTTCATTAGTCAACTCAGATGCTGCAATATTAAGAATTAATTCAATTTAGAATGGCATCAAAATCAAGATGTTAATAATCTAGAAAAAATTAAAGAATATAAAACTCAAATAACTCCTAAGGAGATATTGACAATTGCGTTATAAAATACTGCCTAACTAAACAGTCGTTGATAAAGTTATTTATTCCATCAAATTCTAGCAAAAAAAATATATACGTATTTATCGTAGAAACAAATATTTCTCAAATAACTCAATTAGCACTCATATAAACAAGACTTTATCAAGCAGTTGTCATGATATTTTATAACATTGAGAAAACACAAAGTAGACAAGTAATTGGCAAGACAAGAACCAAATAAAAAAATCAGAAAAGGCCCTGAGAAAAGCACCATTAAATTGGGAGTTAAGTTCTAGAAGATAAAAAGTCATTCATGAATCAAGCAAAGTCAACTGACGGAAAACAACGCAAAAAGAGTTAAAAGGCGGATATCTCAAAGAACATTTCCCACCATTTTAAAATTTTGGACAGTTTTGGCACATTTTCACACAGGTTTTCATATTAAAAAAGGCTTAAGCATGTGTGAAGGGAGTCAGTATGAAGTGCAGTTAACTACTTAAAAAATAAAAAATAAAAAATAAAATTGATGAACTTTATCTAAACAAGCGAAATGCATAAAATTTTGGGGCATTGACATACATGGCACAAAATTCTTATGTATTTACATTTCTCATATCTAAACTTTCATATTTACACACAAAGCACTTAAATCTTTAATATAACATCAAAAATAGCACTAGTATCACATAGCACTAGTATCACTTTTCTTTCAAAAGTGAAATTATCTTTTAACGCACATGTTTAAAGGACTAAAGTGCTATTATGAAAATATAAAAGTTAAGATGTGAAACTTGTAAATAAGACTTGTGTGCTGCATATGTAAATTTCCCTAAAATTGTTTGCCTTATCCATCAAACAAACACAGATAACTAACATATCTGTGACTTCTCTTGAACTATGATACCATGGTAGCGACGGGAAGCATGGGAATGTACACCGAAGGAAGATTTACTTCCAAAATCCTCTGATCCATAGGAACCAAACTTCTCATCCTCATCCAATGATGCAACTGCTGATATGGTTCTTTCTGAAGGAACTTTAAATTCTTCAACACATTTGGATGCCTTTTAAGCTCTAGCTAATACATCCAAGTCTGCCCAAACGATAATGCCTAAATTATTAGTACACAAAACATTAAGATCTAAAGGTCAAGAAGATGATATGAATGTCGGTTGATGCAGTGATAAATAAGATAATGAAAAAAAGGGAGTACTAAGGAAAACAAGATATAAGAGAGAAAGAAAAAATTAGACCAATTTTATACGAAAAAATGCTAATAATTTTGAGTACGGATTTAAGGCTTCAAGAAATTTTCACTAAAAAGAAACTCCAATGTTATAAGCTGCTGCTACATTTATAGAAGGAAAGTAGGACATACGTTAAACGCCCATCGTAGACAAGAAAATGACATCTAAGACCCAGAGTACAAAACTAATCATACAGAAATTAAATTGTGGCATCAATGGCCAGCCAAAAATAGCATAAATTGAAAATAAAAATAATAATAAAGCTCGTAGGTCTAAATATTTGACAGTTTGCCCAGCATGAAATAATTTGGGATTCACAGAGATGAGATGAAATCAAAGAAGCGTCTTATATAGGAGCTATTTATAAGAAACTAGTGATAAATCCCATTATTACTGGCAGACTATAAACAAAGAAGAACAAAAATAATAATAAAATAAAGCTGTACCCAGAACAGATTTTTTCTTGGATTCTAAAGAGCGGCTGTTCCTTATTTGGCAAGCTCAATCCTCCTTTAACACCAGTCTCGGGTGCCAAAACATCAGCCGTCCTATTAATATCAACAACATGAACTTTTTCCTGCATGAACAGAGAATAAATTACTACTGGCAAGCAAAGATAGATAAACAGTCTCCAACAAACATCACAACATAAGCTTGTGTCTTTCCCTGTATAAGGTTTTTAATATCAAAATAAACATCAAACTTACATCCATAATAGCATAAAGGTTCTCAACCAGCCATATCACTATATGAAACCTGCAAAAAAGAAAAAGATAAAAATGTAAGCACCGAAATGACTGCATATATTGTTTCAAATATATGCATTTAAATCAGCAATAACCAACGAATAAGTTTTCACAGCTAATACAGAGTTACTCGCTATTTTTGTCTCTAGCACAACTAAGAACAATGTTAAATAAAGAAAGAAAACAAATCAAATACAATGCAAGAGCCTTGGATTTACCAAACCTGAACAAAAGCAGGGAAAGTTGACAAGTCCACGACATATGTAACTATTATTTTAACAAATAAAATGTTCGCTACAGAAAATTTTGGATAAAAGCAAGTCTGGTGAGAGAAGGAAGAGAGCAGAAGAAAAATCAAACCATTCGACTATAATGCATAATTATGCTGCAAATACACAACCAAACACCGGATAATCCAAAAGAACGTCAGCATAACATATTTTAAGAATTTTCTATAACCTTCAGATTATTCAAGAAGCTTACAGAGAGTTCCCATGATTCCAAGAGGTTCCCAGAAGTTTCTAAAAGTTGAGAGGAGTGTTCCACATCAACGGTATCAACTAAAATTCCATGTTGCCAAAATAGGGGACAACTATGTAGTGAAGGATTCAAATTTTTTATTTCCTGAAATAAACATGAAATGTGAAATGGAGAATTTCAAGAAACATCTTATCTACCAAGATTGGTCGACCACATTAGTAGGACAAGGATGCATGTTGAATTTCAATTTTCTTTTTCCACTATTGGTTAGCTATTTCTTAAATTAGTTCCCAATTTCAAGCAAGAACGAATTTGAATTGTATTTTGAATTTCTTTATAGAATTTTTTTCATCAGTATTTAAAGAGGACTTGCTATCATTTCAAATCATGAAATAAAATTTGATAGTCATTTAGATGACTGCATTATCTAGATGTCAGAATCATAGATGTTTAACTCATTGTTCTTGTATTAAAGATGTCCGCGTTTAAGAATGTAATAATTTGGTTTTTTGCTATCTATAAATTATATTACATCTATGGCAAGTTTGCCCAATTGTACCTTTAAAAAATTGCTTTTATTTCAAATGTACAGAGAGAGATAGGTGTAGAGATAGTCAAATAATTTATTTCGACATACAACTTGTTAAACGTAATACAATGCAATCTCCATAACCTCAAACTAATCAAGATCAAACGAATCTTCCAATGCTGCATTCTAATTACCTCAATATTAGACTTTAAAATTAAAACACAAGAAAAAGTGACACGTCAAAATATATTGATATTTTAGGAGAAAAGGGGCATCAAGTTTTATTTTTATTATCTTTTCATTGTTGGCTTCCTTCCAAGCTAGCACTACTCAACAAGAGATACAATGGTAGTAGTTGACTTAGTGTATTTTGACTTTATTCTTCAAAATACAACACAGATTTGAGTGGATTTGTTTCTTTATAATTTTCGCATTTTCTTGCACCCTTTTATCCTGATACATGGAATGAATAAGTTGCAAATAATATACTTATAATTATTCTACTATAGAATAATTCCAAAAATCAAAAAATTTGTTCTTGATGATAACCCAACAGACAGAGTCGTAAATGTGGCCTTGCTTGAAGAGAAGGAATCAAATACTGTCACTAATAGACCGGGAGATTCTAAGAGAACCCGATATTTGTTTTGCAATAAGAAATTTCAACTTAACCATCTACTGATACATCAAGAGAAAACCGGTGAAGTTAGATGATTGAATGAAAAAAACATGTAAAAATTTTCACTATAGAGGGTAAGTTTTAAGAAAAATAAAATCAAAGAAATAAGTGATACTTCGATATCAGAATTTGAATAACCTAAATACCGTCAAACAAAAGGAAAACAACAGCTTTAAAACCTGCATCAAACAAATTAAATTCAATCTAAGCTGCAAGTCTCACGAACTCCTATTCCTCTGAACACGTCTTTGGCCCCTTCGATGAATTCTAGCTAGCTCCCATTGTGATTTCCTCACTTCCTTGTCGTTCAGGCCTTCAGGATTTAGGGGTGGTATGGTGGCAGGATTTGAACAGGATTTATGCATAATTTAACCTAAATCCTATCAAACATCAAAAACGACATCCTAAATCCTACTAGACTGTTTGGCTACCAGTAGATACTAAACTTAGTAGGATATAATATGTCGTTGCTCCCTTCAATGAATTCTAATATGTCGTCGCTTCCGTCTAGGCCTTCAGGATTTAAGGGTTGTTTGGTAGCAGGATTTGAGCAGAATTTCACCTAAATACTGTCAAACAGCAAAAAGACATCCTAAATCCTACAAGGCTAATTGGCTACTAGTAGAAATTAACCTTAGTAGGATTTAATAAATCCTTAAATTTGTAAATCCACTCATTCCTTAATTTAGTATATCCAAATTTAAACCAAATCAAAGGAAGAAAGAATCAGAGGAAGAATTAGATTTGCTGAATCCAAAATTTTGTAAATCCATGGAATTCGTGCATTTTGCAATTTGGCAAGATTTAGTAAATCCAGTGATAAATCCTATTAAAACCTCTCTACCAAATAAGTAGGCTTAACGTTAGTAGGATTTAGAAAATCCCTAACTCCTGAATTCTTAAATCCACCCATCCCTCGGATTTAGATTTAGGCCTACCGCAGAATTGGATTTACTAAATCTAAAAATTCGGAAATCCATTTAAACCCTACGTTCAGTCATTTTGTTGGATTTAATAAATCCAATGATAAGTCCTACTAAAACCCCTCTACAAACAGCACTACTAGTTCTTAAATCTCTTTTTTCCACCGTTTTGCCTTTACAAGATTCAGTAAATCAGGTTGGAAGACTGGTGTACGAGTTTTAAAGAGAAAGAAGGACTCGAAGGCGTATGGGAACAATGAGTGAAAGTCAAGGGTTACGGTTACCTTCCTCAATGGTTTCGCGTAGGAGCGAAGCCGAAAGACGAGAGAGATGAGGGTTTCGGAATTCCTTGAGCGCCGCGATCCATCGTCGCCTTCCCAGGTAGCTCTAATCTCGACTGTAAATTTTTCACCGAGGCAGTGGTTTCGAGCGAAACCGGAAGTAGGGCAGAGGGTTTCGGGCACGAGAGGGGGTATCTGGTCCTAATTTACAGAAATTTTTAGTTATGTGGCACACAATTCCTATACTTATATATAATTTAGTAAATAAAGTGATGCAGTATACATACGGTATGCAATCATGTGTAATTTAAGTCATGTGTATGAAAGGAAAAGTGGTGCAGCATACAATGTAGGTAAAGTGATGCAGTACACACTAAACTATTTTGAACATAATGCTTAAACAGTTAAACCAACAGTGTATTAAAACATATATAAGATGTCATCCATATGAGTTTAAGAATGCATAATAGTCGAATCACATATCACAACAAAACCGTTTTATCAGATGCAATCCATAAGAAAATAAGGTCTATAAGCGATAACCAAATCACAGCACAAATGCACAATAGCTGAATCAAACTTCACAACAAAACCCTTATATCAGATCTCATCCTTAAGAAAATTAGATCAAGATGCAGTATAAGAGAGTTCACTCCCAAAAACTTCAAAAACTAGGTTTCACTCAAAAATTCTATATAAATCTAAAAGAAATTTAAGAAAGTTTAAGCTATGAGGCGAACCTGAAGATAAATATGAAATATTAGAGAAAAGATACTCAAAGATAATATCTCTGCAGCCAAACAAGCAACCAAACAAGAATATCAAGCAATCAAGCAAGTCTACGAGCAATCGAGCTAACCCTGACTCGCCGAGGACAAATAGAAGTAGAGTTTAGAAAACGAACACAAACAGCAAACCCTGAGCTCTCGTGACCGAAAGTCTTTTGCTATTTTGAGAGGAAAAGCAGAAAACTCAGAGGGGGGAGGCCGGTTGGGTTAGAGGGCTCTGGGATTAGTATACAATTATTTAATATTTATATACCTAATAGTATTATTAATAATCTACAGGATTAAATTTTTTAAAATATGATAAAATTTATATTTAAAAATTCTTAATTAATTATAATTTATAATATTTTAATTTATGAGTATGTATGTGTGTGTGTTATTTATTTAATTATTTATTTTCGAGACAATTCGAGTCGAATATGAGCGAATTTTTTTTTTCATGTTTAGTTTGTTTACATTTTGAGCGTAAAATATGTTTGTGTACGGCTCGATAAGTTTAACGAGATGAACACAAGCTGTTTAACAAGTCGAATACGAGTTGTTCGTGAACAACGAGCCAATTTTACAACCATGAGTATTGCCCCATTGAGGCATCCATGTGGGCAATACCCATCGCAACCCTGTCGTGACCAGTTTTACAACCATAAGTATTGCCCCATTGAGGCATCCCTGTGGGCAATACCCATCGCAACCCTGTCGTGACCAGCAAGGAATTACTCGACTAATGAACCAGATTCGTCGTTGAGACAATCAGATAATATACTTGCAAATGCAACGTGATTATGTTTGATTTGATCGTCCTTATTGAGTAGGAACGATCGAGAGAAGGCAAACATTTACCACTAACATACAATGTGTACACGAGTGAAGAATGCGCTCGCAGTGTTGAATGATTCAAGCAAAACATAAACACAAATGAAATAAGTGTGTCATGGAGACAATAACACAGATGGTTGGTGTGTCGTTGAGGCAGTGACCCATAAGGGTAAGTGGGTCGTGGAGGCATTACCACAGAGGTGGGTGTGTCGTGGAGTCAGTGATCCGGAGAGTGGTTGTGTTGTGGAGGAGGTGAGTCAGAGGGTAGATGCGTCGCGGAGGCAGTGACCCGAAAGGGCATTTACAACTGTTAAGAATGGTGTCATAAGGAGTGGAAGGATGCAACTCTCGTTAGAGGGAATTACACATCGGATTGACTCGATGGTGGGTCATCCATTCACAAGATGTATGAGCGCAAGGAGTAAGTGTATGAGAACAGCAATCCAAATGCAACTTCAAGCAAGCAAGTCATGGACATGCAAGTTTCTATGAAAGCAAACACACAAGAGTGGAAAGTGCAAGTGTGAATCACCTATGTGTGGTGCTAAGTGTCATTAGAATGCCACAAAACAAATATATAAAGAATGTATCGTTGGAACACATGAATACTCATTATTAGCATATGAGGGGATATGCTCATGGGTGTACAATAGTGTGCAATTGTGGATGTTCTAATGCAAACAATGTGATGAAGCATGCAATGAATACAACAAATCAAATGCAAAAAATTGAATGATTTGGGTCGGTGGCGGTGCCGCTCGACCATGTCGACAGACATTATTCAATTAACCAATTGAGTTAGCGGGTTGTAGAACGATCATGTGGACCAAAGAAGGTTAATCAGATCGGTGTGTCTGGTGTGCGTCTATCCACAAAAGGTAGTCGATTAATGTGATTGGGTCGATGGCATGCGATTGATCGAGTGGACCGAAGATAATTGATTGAGTCGGAGTGTGTGATCAATCAATGGAGAATGGTTGGTCGATACGCTCAGGTTGATGACAACCGACTAATCAGAATGACTGTAAATGGTCAATCAGACTCGGGCATGTGGCCGATAGACAAAGAATGGTCAATCGATACACTCAAGTCGGTGGCGGCTGACTGATCGAATGGACTGAAAATGCTCGACCGGGGCAGAGTGTGTGGGTGATACACAAATGATGGTCAATCGATGTGATCGAACTAGTGGGCGATCGATCAATCAAATGAATCAAAGGCGTCAATCAGATCCACAAAGGGTGGCTGATCAATGTGATTGGGTCGATGAGTGTCATTCGATTGAGTTGAGTGATGATAATTGATCAAACTGGAAGGTGCGACCGATTGATGACACATGCAAAAAATGGATGGTTTTGATGCAATTTTGAAAATAATCCATGTTGTGCATAGAATTAAAATGTGAAACACGTGTAGTATGAGAATCAATTAGAATCAATGGTGAATTGTGCTTGCCCTAGCAAACTTATGGGGCTCCCTACGGTAAATGATGAGACGAAGCAAGTGTCGTCGGTCGCTTGGGTTGGCCCAACACAAAGGAGTTTCGCGAGGAAAATTTTGTAGCATAGGGAACATGAAAGTTGTGGGAATTTCCATTCTCTATGCCCGAATGACAGATTTCACTCCCCTCCATCGTGGGGATAAAATCACTAGTGCAAACATGGGGTTACAAAGACTTTGAGCATTGGGATTTTGTGATAGAAATGTAAAAGGTGGGTTTTTGTCATAGGATTCTTGAGGGAAGCGCAAAAGCTCATAATCCTATGTGGTTTCCTATATGAAATCAAAACCCTAACATAACTTTTCTAACGTGCAGACCTACGGTCTTTAGGAATGAAAATTATAGGGGATTGAGGAATTTCACCTTCCTGACAGTTGATCGAAGCATTTTTTTTCGTATAAATAAGCTCTTCTCATTATAAACTGTGATGACGGCGTCAGTTTTTTCTTTCTCCAGAGATGTGAGGAAGCTTTCCTTGTCGCTCGTCGGAATGTCATCGGAATAAGGAAGATGACTATATATCTTCCCTCGAGTGATGAGGAAGCTCTCCTCACTGAAGAAAATGAAGAATTTGTTGGATTTTGCCTTCCCCAAAATAATGAAGTAGCTTTCCTTGTCGGGCTGACGGAATGTCACTAGAGACGAGGAAGATAACCAGAAAAATGGAATAAAAGGTGGATAAAATGTGGAAGAACAGTTTGCCTTGGCTTCTCCTTGAGAAAGAAGATGAATCCTTGAGAAATGTCTATGAAAAGCTCCTTGAAACCTCCCCTTGCTCCGAGCTCTCCTTCTCTAACGATCATTGATCCTTGCAAGCGAGTCTCCTCCTCTTTGTTAAACAACCACAGAAAGATTACCCAAGGGTTCCAAGTCGCTTTCCCAATTTGGAATGGGTCTAAAATATCCCACATACCATACTTAGGTGAAGATCCAAGCAAAATAAGATGGATCACGCCATTGTTCAAAGCATCATAGATGAAAGCCTGACAAGACCATGCCCAAGGCCTGACATAATTACGTTAGACGCTCTGTTTGTGCGGCGTGACCAAGCCACTTGTGGGTGTGGTCACCCCGGTTGACGAACATGGGTGCCTACTTAGATTTGGGCTTGGTCACACCTATATTGCAACTTAATTATGTCATTAGTCTCTATTTGGTCGGTGTGGTCATATTGACCACATCCTTTTATGTTCTTCGGGGAGGTCTTGTCATGGTCACACTTGCTTGATCATGCCACTAACCAGGCGTGGACACGCCTAAATTATGCATGGTCATGCCGAACCCTTGAAAGATTGAGCTTATGAAAAAGCTCGTCAAATGGGGGGTTATGGACCTCGTAGGACCTCCATAGGATCTAATGTGAATAGGTAATGATCCTTGGACCTCCGTAGGGATAATAAATGCATCTCGAAATATTTTGAGTGGCAAAACCTTTTTGTATCTTCAAGCAGAGCCGAATGTGAATAGGTAATGATCTTTGGACCTCCGTAGGGATAATAAATGCATCTCAAAATATTTTGAGTGGCAAAACCTTTTTTGTATCTTCAAGCAGAGCCAGAGCGGTTCCAACATGAAATTCATCTATTCATACCATAATCTTAAGGCACTAACATGTGTGGAGCTGACATCGACAATATATATCATGGGAGCATCTGTATCAGCCAGAAACAACCTCATGCCATAGAAACAAACATCAACGCAGAGGATACCAAAAGCGTTGTCGATTTGACAAAGCTCACCTAGAGTCCGACTATGATGGTGTATAATCCACCATAATATTGTGTCGCTCAATGAGGTTATCTCGTGTATGTCGCATCAAAAATGGATGCCAATATTTATCTCTATTTTTTCACGAGGAATAGAATTTGAAATGTTAGAAGAGTTGCTAGTTCCTAATACTTCTTGAGGTAAAGCTGTTGCTCATTCTTTGATCCATAATGCTCACAATATCACTCATTTCTAGATAGTTTTGAACCATTATATAATAGATTTTCAAGGACAACAAAATTTCAACTGCTACAAGTTCTTTCAAAGACAACTGATCTCAGCTTCGATGAGAAGGTGATACAAAATCTTAAATCATCGAACAACTATATTCAAAGTTGAAACAGATTTTCAAGTGGTATAATAATCCAAATATTTTGAGCATCTCTTACAACAAATATTCAAATGTTTGCAACCAAAACTTCTTGATCCAATCATAAGGAAATTAAGATCACAAATAAAAACACCCAAATAAAAATTATCATGTGTTATATATTTAATTTAACAGGGTAAAAATAAAGGAAGAATTTTTGCAATGATGTAACATCATAAAAAAGTGTTTTGGCATTCTCATTCAGTTAAAGAAGAAAATTAATTTTTTGAGTTGTGGTTAAATTCACTTTATTTAATTGCAACAATTTTTGTAGACCTGAGCTTGCCATACGATGCTTTTGTTGCAGGAAGCGTGCTTTGCTATATCATTATTTTTCTCAATCATATAAAAAATCTTGCAGTTTTTTATTAAATTCGGCTATGTTATTGCAACACATGTTCTCAAAATAACCACATAATATTCATAAATTTCTTCCTATTTCATTCATGTTTGTGATAGTACACACATTCATCATGAATAAAAAAACAAAACTTTTCTGAGGAAGGGACAACACATTTCCAAAGCCAAGCAAATGTCTTATAAGATACATTTGCTCAATTATACAGACTCACATGACTACCAAGACTCTTACAGGCTTTTTCAGGCTAAATTTAAAGGTTAAATGAATAACTCATTAAAACTAAAATTTTGATACAAAGAAGATAATGGCTAATTATTTAATTACATCTTCCTCTCATTTATTTCAAGGTTTATCAAGCATATCACTGTTATCAATTATTTGAGAGCCCATTTGCTCCTATAATTTCCATGTTGGAAGGCATTTATTTGAAGCTGCTTGTCACGCTCCACTGTCCTCTAGAAATTGGTAAGGCAAGCATGAGATGAAAGACTCTAGAGAAACCATATTATGAAGAGCAATTCAAGAGATTCTAGAATATTTTACCCGATTCTATAGAATATGAGAAGGAAGAGCTCTAAAGAGAACTCAATAATAACTATGAAAGTTCTAGGGTTATGTTTGTATATATGAATAGTGGAGAACTCTCTAGAAACTAAGCTATTCTCGTGTATTATAGAAGTTTCCCTTGGGCTTGAAGGGGGCTATAAATAGGAGTTCCACCCATCATTTAGAACCATCGAAGAAAACCTTCCAAGCTTCTTAGCATTCAAGTTTTGTAATTCTTCTTTCTTAGTGAAGTGTTCATCTCTCTAGTAATTCTCCCAACTCTTCTTCTTATAGTTTTTTGTGCTTGCAAGGTCATGCATTGTGAGGGTTATGTTGATTTACCACCTAAGAAAAGTGCTAAAGCCGCATGGGTGACTTGGGATAAGTTAGTCTGTGATAGTTGGTATCAAAGCTACGGTTTAAAGGTATGACAAAGAGTGTTAAAGAGCACGTAATGTAGTTTGAAATCACTAATGTGGAATCATTACAACAAGGGCTGGGTCGTCAGGAAAAACGAGATCCAGTTGCATCCAAACCACATGGGAGGTCCAAGGAGATCATGCATAGCTTTGATTCGCGATGGAGGAGGCGATGAATGACGTGAAATCGAGGAGAAAGACATCAAAATCTGTTCCAAGATTATAGGTATGATGCTCCAATTGGAGTAAAACTTAAGAGATCAGATGGCTAAGATGCGGGAGGATTCGATGGGGGAGCTCCATGATGTAAATAAAGCCCACGAGGACGAGATGAGCGATGTAAGTGATAGCTCAGAGAAGATGCATGAAGATATTTTGCTATGCAAGATGACACTGGCGACATCCACCAACTACCATACTTTCGAAGATAAGCAGATTGAAGTTCCAAAACCAAAGAGTTTTGGAGAAGCTTTCAACACTAAGGAAGTTGACAACCTCTTAGGAGGACTTGGAGCAATATTTTGGAGTGATAGGATTACATATGAAGATGCAAGAATTGAATTTGCAACTATTTATCTCTCTGACATTGCTATGTTGTGGTGGAGAAGAAGGTAAGAAGATATAGAGAAAGGTATATGCATTATATATTTATATCCACTTTTGATGACTTCAAAAGAGAGCTAAAGAGGCAATTCTATCCCGAGAATGTGGAGGGTGAGGATAGAGCATGATTGTGAAAACTTAAATAAGAGGGATCAGTTC
>NW_018164739.1:931454-954932 GCF_001263595.1 Phalaenopsis equestris | reverse complement strand
TATTAGTATATTACTAATATAATATATTAATATATTATTATTATTAATTTATTATATATTATAATTTATTAAATCTAATTTTTTAATATATCATAAATTTATATATATAATTATTTTATATTATTTTATATTCAAACAATAACGATTCAGACACGAAAGAACGCATCACTGTTCATGTTTGGTTCGTTTAAAAAAAAATTGTTCACGTTCGTCTTGTTTACTTATCGAACAAATCGAATACGAACTTATTGACGAACTGAACACGAACTGCTTGTAAACAACGAGCTTTTTTGACAGCCCTATCCTTACATACTGATAGATGTATTCAATTGTATTTAGTTGAGTTTTGTTTGAGTCTTGCTTGAGCGAGTTCAACTAACTCACGAGCTGGACTTGTCTCTTACAAAAGAGAGAAAATTATATTAATTTAAAATATTAATATAATAAATGATAAATGGAATAAATAATTAAAGAGAAATAATATGAAATTAGTTAATATAACCCTTTTAAATTAAAACATAAATAAAATAAAATAAAATAAATAAGAAATCGAAATCAAAATGATTCTCTATACTTTCGATAATCTTCTAATGTGTTATCGTACACTTTAGGAGTGCAGAGTGTTGCCTTAGTTCCTCAAGCCAACATGCCAACAAGCTTGCACGACCTCCAATTGGGAAAAAATTGCGTGCGATATGGGGGTTATATCGATGGTACAAGGGGGTTACATCCACGGTATAACCCCCTGTAACCTCCATGTAACTTTCTGTAACCTATTTGTACCTTAAAATAAGTTTCGCGCTTCTGTTATCATATATTAAGAGGTTACACGTATGTTACAGAAGGTTACATTGAGGTTACAAGGGCTTATACCGCGGATGTAACCCCTTTGTACCCTCGGTTTGTACCCTCGGCAAATTTTTTTCCTCCAATTGTGGCCAAGCATGGCGGAGATATGTAAATACAAAGTTGTAAGAATTAAAGTCCATGTGCTAGATATGTAAATACAAAGAAATTAAGAGGTTTGTATGCAAATCTTATCATTTTCTTAATCATCTCTAAAATTAATCAAAACAATGTTTTGGTGTTTGGCATGCGGAGCAAATCCTATTCAACCAGCATGTAAGAATGTAGAATCTCATGAAAGCAGCCAATGGCAGCCTTTAACGGGGACGTCAGTGATGACGTCATTCCGCATTGATAGAAAGGAGCTCAAGTCAATGGACTTTCTTTAAATATATATTATATATATATATATACCTATACGAATATGAATGTGAATAAGATGGCTACGAACTATGATTTGGTGTGATATTTGGGAAAATATGATGAAGGTACATTAGATCGGTTCAATTTAGTACAAGTGGTTGCAACGTTATATCAAACATTAGGCAATGCATTATTTTGTGAAGGTTGAAATTATATTACTTTGGATAGTTTTATTAATGTTTTTGTATGAAAACCTAAGAAAATGTTTTGCACTTGAGTATATTTTTGTTGAGGGAGATTTTATTATATTTTGTTTTCGAAAGATTTACATACATACGACTCAATTTTTATGTGTATACGTGATCTAACACCTAAATCTCGACTTTTACTAGTATATTGTCATTCCTATAATCATGATTTGCTCGTGAATCATACCCAAGAAAAAGAGCATAAGACACGAGAGAGATGGAGTCGGGGAATTGCAATGTAATAAGCAGTAGCATGATTTGTTTTTTTCTCATAAAAGAATTCATCTAATTATAGAGAATGTCAATACAATATATAAAATTACATGTTTTTCCATTCTTTAATGGGAGCGTTACGAGATACTTTAGGTATTTTACGTATAAAAACCTGCGACTCTGCTATCCTCAGACTTATTCGATCGAATCAGTGGGTCTTGGTTCGAAAGACTTGTTCGTCCGACTGTGCTGCATATGGGTTATCAGTCAGCCTTGATGGACTTCGGGATGGTATGACTCGACTTTATCAGCCATTTTTTCTAGTCTAGTTTTCAACTATTGATCCTTGAACGAGGAGTTCTTGTAGGTAGAATGATGTTATATTACTGTAATTTGGCATATAGCAATTTCCTTGACAAGGTGATCCTTTCAGGATGCTTATTGGTTATGTTATTTCCAATTCTCGACCTTTGATGAAGAGTCTCAAGGGCATCTGCGAGATGGATGACAATACTAAACACTTCCTTTGAGTCGGGTTGTGACGAGAGATAGGTCAATTCCTTTTTTCGACTTGATTTGCCTTGGTCCTTTGTTCAAATGGCCTACCAATGATTAGTCTCCAACCTAAGTTTAGAGGGTTCCATTTGCTCAAGTGGGTCATTTAGTCTTTCGTGGGTCCTCCTTAGCTGTATTTTCTATCTCTTGATCTGTTGGATCTCCTCAAGATTCGTGTTGGCACATTCCCCATGCATTAAAAGGGATGTTCCATTCTTTAGGCGTTTAAAAAAGTAATATTTTGGATATTATATTAAATAATTGAGTGGTAAGTGTATTAAAAATTGTTGAGGTGTTTGATATATAGATAGATGTTAAATCCCAATATGCATGTGGCCATGCCCAAGGAATAGAGAATACGACAGATGAGAGAAGTATAGGAAAAAAGGGAGTAAACAAGATAGCGTGCTCAATAATACAAGTTTTCCAGAAATAAATTTAGTATATTTATAGATTATAGGGAGTGTCCAATAAGTGACATGTTTGTCCTTAATTAATGATCTGTTTGGGGGGCAGCTGTAGCTTATCAATAATCTATTGATAAACAGCTGATTCAGATAAGTTGTTGACCAACAACTGATCCGGATAAGCTGGCTGACAATTTAGTTTGTGCATTTGAAAAACAGCTGATTTGCAGTTGTTTTTGGATAAATGACCATTATGCCCTCGTGCAGTAACATTGTTTGCAATAGAACTGCCGGAGCTATATATTTGATAGCTTAAAAACAAAAAATCACTTTATAATAGTACAAAAGATCAACTTGAAAACTAGCATGATGGCTGGAGAACTTTAACTTATGTTTCGGCGAACATTCAAGTAAAGCTACAACCAAAAATTAATGTGCAAGTGATATATGGAAAAAATATAGACATGATCTAGAACGATCAAGAGTATTAAAAAATATCAACTAAACTACAAAACTAAGCACCACTTCTTAACTTGCATCAATAAGAAATGACTCGTAGGTTGATCCAAAGTTAGCAAGTTGGTGATCATCATAAAGTGATGAATATACCTTATTTAAATTGTGTTTAATTCCACCCAATGCTGAATGTTCACAATACAACATTACTTTTTAAATGCAAGTAATTGCATTCAGAAAAGGCACTGCAGTATTTTAGATAACTATGATTAATTATCATGACATTTGACAGTATGTTTGATTTTGCAACTCCTAAACTAGGCAGTGTAGTGATATAATAAAGGAACGCCTACCTCGTTTGTGACTTAACCGATTGAAATGGCAATGTCATATGTATAAAAAAAACACAATGGCATGTTGTGCATGTTTTATAACCTTTACATTGGATGCTAATTTATTTTAGATTTAAATCATCCAATTTACAACAAAACTTTATTACATTCACTTGCATTTGAAAAACTTAGGTCTCAAAGGACACCATTTGTAGCATGTTATGTTCTTAAGCAGTTTATTCAATGCAATGGGATAGACATCAATATTCATTCCCATTGATTTGCAAGGAATTTTAACATATCATTCCTCTTGTAGACCAAGGAAATTATTCTAAAGACCATACATTTAAGTGATTAAAAAGTATAATATTACAATTTAGAATGTTATTAAGTTGTTTAAATATGTATTTGCACTATTGAGGGCATACATAAGACAAGTACAACGAATAAAAAAAAAGTAAAATTATGAACATCAAACAATCCATCAACTATTCCAATCAGAGGCATATATTCATTGCTAAGTACTTGAAAGAACAATCATCAACAACTCGACTAAGCAAGTGATCTAGTGTAAAAATCAACTTATCATGCAACATTATATATAAACAAAGCACAACTAGCCCTTATACATGTAAAAACAAATTACATTCATACCACACAATTCTTATGTATATACAAATCTAACACCCAAAGTTTGATATTTACATTTATAACACCTTGGTGTCATAAACCTACAAATGAAAATGTGTAATTCAATTTTAAAAAGTAGTGATGATGGTATTTTTTATGGTAATTCAATTATATGCTTATTTCCTTTATAATTTTTAACTTGTAATAAAGCCAAAAACTTGATCCCAAGCAAAAGCTAGGTAAATTCTTAATTTCAAAGCAAGTACGAATACATTTATAATATTTAATATGAGATAATGCATATCGTTATCAAGTAATATATGACTTATTAATTAAGCTCTGAATATAGAATCCACAGGAAAAATGTAATATTCACTTTATAAAACAGGAGAAATTAGATAATCAAAATTTTTCTTAGCAAAATTTTCTTACTTAAACTTTAGATACTAAAATTGGAATGAAAGTTCAATTCTTTTTCTAATTTTTGGTAGTTGAAAATAAAGTAAGCAACTAACTAACTTAACTAGATATTTGCAAGATGAAAACAATATAAATAAAATATTTTTTTTCTTATCATGAATTAATAACAAGTATAGAAATTATGTTGTGGAATTATTCTAATTGTGTTGTGTCAAATAGAAGCAATAAAATTTTTTACTTAAACTCTAGATTACTATAATAGGAATGAAAGTTCAATTTTTTTTGTAATTATGATAATTGAAATTAAAGTAAGCAACTAACTAACTTAACTAGATATTTGCAAGATAAAGACAATAAAAATAAAATATATTTTTCCTTATCATAAATCAGTAACAAATATAGTATATCTGTTGTGGAAGTATTCAAATTGTGTTATGCCAAATAGAAGCAATAATATTCTTTATCCTTACTAGAGATGCTATAAAGAACATTGACTAATTTACAATTTGAATAGTTTTAAAGACGGGTTAGGTAAGGAAGATATTGACACTCTCTAAAGTTCTATCTTCTCCCTCCACCCGGGGCTAACATCTCATATCAAAACCTAAAATTATAAATGAAATTGGGGGCTTTAGCCTGTCACTCTAAAGTCCTCTAATTTTATACCCTTCAAAGTTTATTTTCCTATTTATTTGCACTCAATCTCATGAACTACATTCTCATCCATGAAATCAAATGTCATTCTTACCATTTATTGATTGAGAAAATACCATCTCAGATCTTACATGTTCTCACAAATGTGCTAACATCCTAATTGGTTAAATCAAGAAGTAAATGAAGTATAAGATTTAAAATCATCACAACTACTTATAACATTAAAGTCTAATACTTCACACAACTTCCCTCCAATACTTAATCACTTATCATTTTAAGGAAAAATATAAAGAAAACTATTCAGAATTCATGGAAAAAACACAATCACACATGAGTTTGAAAGTAGAAATCATGCACACAAACAAGAAGTCTAAAATAAAACTAAATGTAGTCACAAAGATAAAAACTTGTCTAAAATTCTTCTCCACTAAATGTCTTGAAGTTCCTTTGAATCTCTTCCTTCACTCGCAATACAAAATACACTCAAAATAAAAAGAAAATGTGAGCAACGACGACGACGACGTATGTGGTGGTTGACACTGGTCGGTTTGGATGGATGATGATGGTTGACCTCTTCCATGGATGATCCAAGTCTTTTTTTTATAAAAATCCAAAATGTGCCTTGATGTCTCTATAAAATGTGTCCCAATTCAATGAATCTTTTAGAAGTTGTCTCTTTTCAAAATTCAATTGAATGAATTTTTGTGTTAAAACACATTTTAAAAAATTCATCTAAATTTAATGAATCATCAAATAATTACTTCTGGCACTTAAGCGCAGGGTACCCGACGCTTAGGCACGGCTCTTTCAGTTTAACTGACGCGTAAGTGCCAGTCTTGGGCGCTTAAGCGCATCAGTTCATTTTTGCACCCTCTTCATTTTTGCTCCAAATTTGATCATTTTTCACTCATTTTACCATTTTTCATCTAATTGATTGTACCTGAAAGAAAAACACACAAATATCTTTCATTAAAATACAATATCTCAAAAATATGTATAAAAATGTGTACATAAAGACTAAATATTTTAGGTGTAACAAAATCCCCCAAACTTAAAATGTTACTTGTCCTCAAGTGACACTCCAACCTTTTTAAAACTAAATAAGTAGATTATGTATATGAGTTTCTTTAGGATATTCCAAAGTTTTGATGTAAAGATATAGTAGTCCAATTTAGAAAAAAACATTAGTGAATGAGACCAACTCATAGTTTAGAAAATTTTAATGTAAAGAAGTTTGAAAATATGAGTTTTTATCTAGTTCAGAAAATATTGTGAATTCTCCAAATATAGAGTTTAGGCATTCAGTCTTTTCTACTTATAAAAATTTTATAAAGCATAATTTTACTTAATATATTATATCTTTAAGCTTAAGTGTTTCTCAAGTCTTATACTTTAGAAAGATCAGATGTGGAACCAATTTTTGATTAGGCACTAGTCCTCAAGTTTTTTCTCCCTTTTTCAACATTTTTTTTTTGCAGACAGGAAATACTATATCTGGATAGACCTTTAATGATTTTGAATTCCACATTTCTTTTCCTAAAGCAAAGAATTTATATATTTCATTTACTTAAAAACATAATAAGAGTTTTAAAAATTACTTTCAATAAAATAAATTTAAGTTTTGAATTTCTCCCTTTTTCAACCTTTTTTTTTGCAGACAGGAAAGACTATATCTGGATAGACCTTTAATGATTTTGAATTCCACATTTCTTTTCCTAAAGCAAAGAATTTATATATTTCATTTACTTAAAAACATAATAATAGTTTTAAAAATTACTTTCAATAAAAGAAATTTAAGTTTTGAAAATAAAAGTCTAATTCTTCTACCATTTTTGAAAATATAATTTCTCCTACTAAGGATAATTACACAATATTTATAATTTCCACACTAAAAATTTTTAACTTTAAGTTTTTCTCAATTACTATAGATTTTAACCAAAATTCTCTTACTCATTTCAACATTAAAAAATTTACTTCCCTAATATAACTTCATATGCATGATCATTTTTCTTCAAGTTAAAATCAAATTTATTTTAAGTATATTTGAGAACAAATAAATTTCAAATTTTTAAAAGAATTTTTCATTCCCCCCAGATTAAATACATAAAGTATTATTGAAAGATTCAAAATATTAATTGAAATGTCAAATCGTCTCTAAATTTGACATGTTTATAATCAAATTAAGCACATTGGGAAGCAATACCCAATAACTTCAATATCACTCAATTCTAAAATCATTAGGACACATAATTATTGAAAGAAAAAACTTTTAATTAAAAGAATAAATTCTACAAAAACTCATTTGAGTATTTTGATATTTTGACAAAATTATCGAAATACAACTTTAAAGATGATAAATAAACATGCATTTTGCACATAACTAGTGAAATACATTGATTGCTAAATATGAACTCATGAAGATAATTTGAAGTTGATGATTACTCTCAAACATGTGTCTATTATTGTTTGATTAATATTTCTAAGGGTCTGTTTGGTGCAGTTGTAACTTATTACTAAGCAGCTGTGAAGTTATTGAATAATAATATGGTGCTCAAAAAGTTGCGGTGAGTATTACTATTTTTTTTAAGTACGATCGTTGTTAGAAAACTGTCACTACACCTAATTAGGACTGATGAAAAAAATGTAGATTTCAACGATAACTTTTAGAGAAAGGTGTCAAACCCTCATTTACCCAATAGACAATAAATTATCATCATCTAATTAGTATTTTTATTTGATAACCCATATTTTAACAACAAAATGACAAATGGATATTATAATTCCATCTTTTTACCTAAAGAAGAGTGAATGGCATTATCGATATTTTTATTTCTTACCGAATGGCAAAGTCGATGGGACCCAAATAGATATTTTGACTGCCCAAACGGGGGGAAGCAACTAGACACATACAACGGTGTGGGGCGAAACCAGTCCACGTCAACCAAAACCGCTGTACGCTGTTTGAAACCAAACATCAAATTATTTTCTGCGTCCGTCACCTCTGCTAGATTTGGGCCTTTTCCCACGCACGATAAGGGATGAGAATCGGCTTCGCCTGAATGAGAAAAGTTAGAGAGAGAGAGAGAGAGAGAGAGAGAGAGAGATTGGGATGAAGATACAGTGCAACGCTTGTGAGGTTGCGGAGGCGAAGGTCCTATGCTGCGCCGATGAGGCCGCGCTGTGTTGGGAATGCGATGAGAAGGTACATGCGGCCAACAAGCTCGCAGGGAAGCATCAGAGAGTTCTGCTTCTCTCTGCTTCCTCCTCAAATCCCTCATATAGGGTTCCCAAATGCGATATTTGTCAGGTTTTGCTCTGATCTTCGTCTTCACTCTTCTACCAGCTAGCGGAATTGTTTCCACGATTTTTTTTTTGGGGGAGTTGGGGTTTCATGTTGATTCAACAGAGGTTAGATCTGAGATCTTTGATCGGTAAACTGTGATTTGCTTTTTTATCTGGTTTATGTTGGGAGGAAATCGTTTTTAAGAACTCTATGCTTGTGTTGTTAATTTTTTTAATTTTTTTTTCTTTTTGAGTTTAGGGTTGCTCTGTCTGCAAACGGGGAGGCTGAACCTTTGTGCTCTTGTTTGTTCTCGGTTGACCGCCAATTGCGTGCTAATTTTTTTCCCTTTTTCTTACCGGCACTGTGCTGAGATTTGTCGGTATTATATTAGTTTGTTAGGGTTTTCAGAACCCCTCATTGGGACGTTTTCTCCAGCAAAAGGAGATTTGGATAAGTGATTGCTGTGTGGCTAAGTTTTTTACCTGCTTGCTGAATCGATCAGGTTATGAAACAATCAGGTTGAGGGTGTTTGTAGGTACCTTGGCGAGTTTGGGATTAATTCGTGAATCTTGTTGGCACTGGGTGGAAAGAATAGTGTTGAGAGCTCCTGATTTTCATTTCGAGTCAGGATCGACTGAATTGCTAATCGGCAGACTAGAACTCCATTGTTGGGCTTTCACAATGATAAGTTTGATCTCACATCTGCATATGAATCAATCCACTGCAGAAAAAAGATGGCTCTACAAAGTAGACAGTTGAGTGAGTTGGATTAAACTGAAAATTTATATGATGCAGATATCAGAATGCTCGATGGTGATGGTTAATTCAGTATGTTCTTAGGCGATTTACTTATGATTGCTCTTGATCACCATTAATAGTTCAGCTTTTTCTTAGAAAGTAAATGTTCAGCAAAGTATCAGAAAAAGACTGGTATTTTGAATATTATAATGGAAACCACAATGGCGTGGTTTCATCTCGACAGGAAAAGTTTCACCTGTGTTTGGACGGTGCACCTTCTCTTTCAATACTTGTGTTGAATTCTAATTGGTTGTGAATCAACAGTGATACCTCTTGTCTATTAGGTTCATTCTCATAAAATAATCTTTCTATAGGCTGTATACGGTCGGTAGGTTGAGTCAGTCGCCGATCAATTGAGCTTGATTGTCTTTGGGATAGTATGATTGGTTCTGCCGACTAGAATTGGTTGATGTGTCGATTATTTGATCTAGTCTGGTTGTCAACCCTCGATCCCTGATGAGGAACTCCTATCAACAGTGTGGTGTTGGACTATCGAGTAGATGTTGAATTACAGTAATCCGATAGGTAGTTCGCTCTTCAATGAGTATAGCCTGTGTGATGTCAATAAGACTTTTTGTTATTATTGTTAATTCTTGATTTCTGATGATAAGTTTCAAGAGTGTTCGTGGAATGGTTGGTGATATAGTAAAACTATATCTTTCTTTGGATCGGATCTCGCGAAAGGTAGGTTGTTGCCTTATGTCGGCTTTCTTGCAGTTGTTGGCTTGAATATCTGTCTCATTTTTAACTGAACTTCTCGGATTTGGTTGCTTTTGTGACTCGGACAGGTTTGACCTTGCTTCTCTGGCTCAAACGACTGCATCCGATCCGATAAGTTGGTCATCTAGTTTTCTTTTGGTGGGTCATCTTTTGTTGTACTTTCTTCCTTTTGGACCTTTGGATCTATTCACGATCAACACTAACATATTTTTGATGTACAACATGCGAAGCTACTCACGAGCTTTAATATAAGGAAGATTTACATACACACCACTCAATTCTTGTAAATTTAAACATCTAACACCCAAACTTCAATTTTTACATGCATGCCACCTTACGGCCTTACCTATGAGTAAAAATGTGTATTTTCACTTTTTAGAAGTTAAAATGATGTTTTTTTCATCTGATATGAAATATTTGGATGGTATTAACATAAAAAACAAAGTTTAAGTGTTAAATGTGTAAATGCATAGGAAGTGGGTGGCATTTTACATCTAAAATTTTCAATGGCAATCTCTTACCTTTACAACAACAACAGAAAATGCATTTGTTTATAACAGCAAAAGAATTGTCTGGGGTGTATGTTGATTTCTCCCAAAAAAAGAAAAAAAAAAAGTGTACTGAACTATTTCCATGGTATGCTATCTAGGGGATTTCACGAGGATAAGGTTAATCCTCAATAGAAATTAACATGTTTTATACTTTCATTATTAATGCATTTCTTTTGAACACCTTGTTTATAAATTAGCTGTGCAATTATTTTTAGTAACTCTTCTTTTTTTGGCATCAGCGACATCAAATATGATAGTCATCCTCTTTGCCTTACATGATTTTATAATGGCAATCCAACTTAAGTTGTGCACCAATTGGTGTTATTTCCTTGTCCTCGGGCGCTATTGTGAAGGCCATCATCATTTATTCATTTTTTTTTTGGTTTTTTAGCAAAAATCAAATTTTATCACCGGTTACTCGCAAAGTGGAACAAGTGTTCGGCTTTAGTCTTCTAACTCAACAGCATTTATACTTTTGTGAGAAAATGTCAGAATTTGAACTTCAGCCATTCCTATCCAAACTCTACACGTGGCTTCTGACAATTTTTAA
Organism: Phalaenopsis equestris; assembly: GCF_001263595.1. NCBI lineage: Eukaryota > Viridiplantae > Streptophyta > Magnoliopsida > Asparagales > Orchidaceae > Phalaenopsis > Phalaenopsis equestris. The sequence continues at coordinate 943,906 of NW_018164739.1, read as the reverse complement.
AAGGCACATTTACATACATACCACTCAACTCCTATGTATCTTTTTATTAGTAAGGCAAAGTGGAATGGGTTAGTATATACTATCTATCTGTTACCTCATAGATAGTATTTATTAACCCATTCCACTTGCCTTATTACTTATATCTAACACCTAAATTTTAGGTTTTACAATAACACCACCCAAATCTTTCATATCACGTCAAAAATACATTCATTTTAACTTTTAAGAACTGAAATACACCTTTTCATACACAGTTAAGGTGCCATGAATGCAAAAATTCAAATTTGGGTGTTAAATATGCACATACGTAGGAATTGATAGTTATGCATGTAGATTTTCAGTTCTATCATTCCCTTGAAGCTGTTCAAATAACTTAATGAAGTTAATGATTCCCGGATTTGGTGTTTGAGTGTGATATTTTTCTACTTTGTATATATTGTCATTCACCTAACAGGAAGGTTCTGCTTATTTCTTCTGCCTGGAAGACCGAGCAATTCTTTGTCGAAACTGCGATTTTTCCGTCCACACAGCAAATCCATGTGTTTCAATCCACCAGAGATTCCTTCTCACCGGAGTTCAAGTTGGTCTCGAATCCACCGCATCAGCTCCATCGATCTCAAAGGACCAATCCAGTTCTGCTAAAGTCCCTCTCGAACCATCCTCCAATCACCCCAAATCAAGCCTACTTGCTACATCCCATTCTGAAGAGCTTAATGAAGTTTATTCAACTGAAATCACTAAAGATGGAAGAATCGGGCCCCTCGCAACATTTTTCGGAGGAGCCCCAATGGCTGCAAGTATAACCGAATGGCCCCTGGACGAGTTCTTTAGATTCACGGATTTCAACCAAAACTACGAATTTACAGATAATGGCTCATCTAAGGTTATTCCTGATTTCCTCAACATAATTTATAATATCTCCATATAATGCCATAGAAAAGGAAAATTTACATTCGTAGCACACAATTCTTATGTATTTTCATATCTCACATTTAAATTTTATATTTACATACATAGCAGTATGGTGTTTTAAAACATATATATGAAAATATGTATTTCACTTCTAAAAAATAGTAATAATGTTATTTTTGATGTGATATTAAATATTTGAGTGTTGTGTGTGTACTTATGAAAGTTTACTTGTGAGATGTGTAAATACATAAGAATTGTGTGCTATGCCTGTAAATGCCCCTAAGAAAACAAGAGAAATTGACACACATACCATACAATTCTTATGTATTTACATATCTAACACTCAAAATCTGAAAGTTTGTGTGAGATGTGTAAATACATAAGAATTGTGTGCTATGCATGTAAATGCCCTCAAGAAAACAAGAGAAATTTACGCACATACCATACAATTCTTATGTATTTACATATCTAACATTCAAAATAATTCAAAATCTGATATTTACACTTATAACATCTTGGCGTCATAAACCTATGTATAAAAGTGTATATTTTAGTTTTAGAAAGATAGTAATGGTGGCATTTTTTATGTAATGTTAAAGATTTGAGCCGCATGGATGCAAATATGAAAGTTTAGGTGTTAGATATGCACATGCATGAGAATTGTGTGATTTGTATATAAATGCTCCTTAAAAAACAATCATTTTTCTTACTGATTGGAAATCTTCGGCAGGCGGACAGTGGGAAGCTTGGAAGTTCAGATGGGTCGCCGATGAACCATTCGTTCGATGAGGAGATGGAGGCGGAGGAGTGTTTGGGTCTGGTGCCTGAAATACCGTCTCCGCCAACTTCGTCGGGACTCAACTGGCCGCGGAGCTCTCGATATCTTTCGTCGGATAATGCGGCTTTCGTACCTGATATTTCTTCTCTGCAGAATCCATACCAAGCGAGAATGACTCTTTCGAAACGGCGAAGATCGTGTAATGGCTGATCTTGTTACCATGTGAGGTTTGTGGTTCTTCTTCCTACCTTAATAGGTTATCTGAAAGTTTGTTTCTGTTCAACATTATTACTGTGGGAGATGATGAGGTTGGAAAAGTTGATGTTCATAGGGCTAACTGAACTCAGAGTTTGAAGGCTTGAGTTAATATTGTTGTTTTATTGTTTTGATTTGTTTGAGTATATTTCCTTTTTTTTTTTTTTGGGTTTATTTCTTATGTATTTGCATATCTAAAGCCAAATTTCAACGTTTTATGTATATTTTAATTTACTTGTGCATGAAACGTACATTTCAATTTTTAAAAGTTAAAATAGTGATATTTTTGATGCGATATGAAAAATTTGAATGGTATAAACTTATAAAATAAATTTTTAAGTGTTAGATATGTAAATAGAGAGGAAAGGGACGGTATGTTTGTAAATGTTCCATTTGTTAATAGTCCTTAGAAGGATATTCCTATATTTTTCAAAACCAAAACCCTCAACTATCATGAACAATTCAATGAAAATTGCTATATGTTAACAAAAAGATATCGTATCAATTAAGGTTTTCAATATTTTAGTTGTCATCAATGCGGCTGAGATGGTGGTCTTGTGATTGGGCATTCTCTCCTGTGTCGAAGCATACTTCATTGATTTAGAGTTTAGTCATGGTTGACCTTTATAATAGGCCATTATGGATGTTTGGAAGTAGGCTGAGGAGCTGTTCATGCATACCTTTCAATATTTAAATTTCAAATTTTATATGCATCTCATTTTAGCTGTGGATGAAAAAGGTGTATTTCATTTTTTTTAGGTTAATGCTTAATATAGTGAAAATTTTTTATGGCATATAAAAGATTTGGGTGATAAATGTAAAAAAAAAAAGAGAGTAAAATTTGTGTTATTGCTTAATTTTTAACATACAGATCACCTGAAATTTGTTATTTACAAATCAAAAATCCTTTTTTGCCTATCTTTTAAATTCTCACTCAAATATCAAAATTTATGATAAAATAGTTTGAAGGCTTGAGTTAAGATTGTTGCTTTATTGTTTTGATTTGCCTGAGTATATTTCCTTTTCTCTTTTTTTTTTTTATTTATTTCTCTTGTATTTGCATGTCAAAAGCTAAATTTCAACTTATATATATATGGTAATTTACTTGTGCATGAAACGTTCATTTCAATTTTTAAAAGTTAAAGTAGTGATATTTTTAATGTGATATCAAAAATTTGAATGGTATAAACATAAAAAATAAAGTTTTAAGTTTTAGATATGTAAATACGGAGGAAAGGGGGTGGTATGTATGTAAAAGTTCCATTTGTTAATAGTCCTTAGAAGGATATTGCTATATTTTCCAAAACCAAAACACTCAATTATCATCAACAATTCAATGAAAATTGCTATATGTTAATGAAAAGATATCATATCAATTAAGGTTTTCAATATTTTAGTTGTTCTTGTGATTGGGCATTCTCTCCTGCGTCGAAGCATACTTCATTGATTTAGAGTTTAGTCATGGTTGACCTTTATAATAGGCCATTATGGATGTTTGGAAGTAGGCTGAGGAGCTGTTCCCCTTTCAATATTTAAATTTCAAATTTTATATGCATCTCATTTTAGCTGTGGATGAAAAAGGTGTATTTCATTTTTTTTAGGTTAATGCTTAATATAGTGAAAATTTTTTATGGCATATAAAAGATTTGGGTGATAAATGTAAAAAAAAAAAACTAAATTTAGTTGTTAGATATGTAAATACATAGGAATTGAGTGGTATCTATGATTGTAAATCTTAGCTATGTAGAAAGCTATCCTTTTTTGTCCATCTTTTAAATTGTCACTCAAATATCAAAATTTATGGTAAAATTTTAACTCATATTTTTCATTTTTATCAAATAGTCAATAATTTGATCGTGGTACGTGTAAATACATCGTTCAAAAAAATCAGCGGGGTGGTTAAATTGTAAATATCAATGTTTTGAGTGGTCTGAATGCAATTATACCAAAAATCTATTTCGAAAATGGACTTTCATTACAATTATTCATGAATATATTATTTTTTATCTTCTTTATTACTTTAACCCTTCGTCTAATCTAACTCATTGAATTCCATTCCTTGAGCTTAATAAGAAATTTCTACACAGCACGAATAACTAAAAAAAAAAGGCAAATATCCAGAAATTATGGAACTGGGCACATGAAAAGGATGAGTGAATACAATAATCCAAGGAGCAGCACTTGGTACAATGCAATAGTAAATTTCAGTCGCTTGAAAAAACAAGAATAAAAATAATGGGGATCATACTTTAAAAAGAAAAATCCACATGTATATGGGAGATGTGCCAACACTGATCTTGAGGAGTTCTAACGATTAAAAAAAAGAAGGTACGTCAAAGGAGGGCCAACTGGCTGAAGATCATGGAGCCACTTACCCGATGAAATATAGCCGATTGAGCCAAAACAAGGCCAAAACCGACCAATTCATGAAAATGACCGAATGACCTGAATTTGAATCCATCGAACTAAAATGAGACAAATAGGCATATGAGTAAACCACTATAAGAAAGTCAACCGAAAGCAACAACCTACCTTATGATAAATCCAACCCTAGAAAAGATTCAGTCCTCACATCATCGACCATCCCAATGATGACCCTGAGTCTCCTCGACAAGAGTCTAGAGCTAACAATATTATAAGAAATCTTAGGGTGTGTTTAGGGTGGTAGAGTGGCTTCGTATCGTAGTTTTTTTTGTTTGGCAAAACTATATTTTATCCGATTTCTCAAAAAGCTGCAGTCGAAAACTGTGTTTTCCGACCAGACCTGACTACCTGCAGTGGCTACTAGAAAACTGTGGTATGAATTTTTCAAAAAAAAATTATAATAGTCACCGTAGCTTTTTAAATAGCAACTTCTTTAGCAGCTTCACAGTTGCTTCTTCAAACAACTGCCCCAAATAGACCCTTAATCATCCCTCAAACTCTCCTTATTGAGGAGTGAGTTACTTACCAAGTTAGGGTGACTCATCCTTTATCCGATAGCCTAGCATCGCTTGGGCTACAAGAAATCCTCACCAAGGACCAATGGTCAACAGTCTGGATCAACTGATCGGTAAATCCTAGCCAATCAAGCCAACATGACAACCTGAAGCCCCCATTATAGCAGGGGCTGAAACGTAATATCATCGTATTATATTCTAATAAATAAAGAGATTATTTCATGAATAAAACAAGACATATTATTGTTTATTGCAATGCACTTTCCTTTGTGTCTCTCTTTAAGTCTCATTTTTTTTTTCTTATGCTCAACTCATTCGAGGTGTGATTCACTGACAAATTTGGATTCAACAGCACCAATTTGTAAAAAAAAAAAGGACTTTATTCTAGCATATAACAGCCAATGCTTTCAAAAGCAAATACTTATTTTCGTTGGGGGCATTTACAAACATGCCACCCATTTCCTATGTATTTACATATCCAACACCTAAACTTTGTTTTTTTTTTATGTTTATACCTTCAACATATTTCATATCAAATAAAAAAATAACTTCATTTCAACTTTTAAAAAGTGAAATACGCCTTTTCATACATAGGCAAGGTGGCATGCATGAAAAAATTGTTAGTTTAAGAGTTAGAGCCATGTAGGTGTTCTCTGGCAATGGGTGAGAATTAAGTTATTACGATTTAGTAAATATCGTAAATTCGGATTTACTAAATCTTGGATAGGTTAAAGCCGGAAAACTATCTGACAATGTATTTACTAAATCCTGTAAATCCAGTAAAACTGTTTGGCAAGTTCTACAACGATTTAAGAAACGGTTATGACTGTTGGAGTGCAAAAAGATGAACATCAACTAAATATTTTCGATAACTGTCAATTGCCTTTTCCAAATCTCAGAGAGAAACAACCTTAAATTACCTTTCCCAAATCCTCAGCTGAGCAAAAGCAAGATTAGAAATTTCAAAGTTTAATAGTAAACAAAGCAAAACTAACCAAATACGTGGATAAACAACAACTCATAAGAATTTTCGGTAATAGCCAATTCACACCCTGTACATCAAAACTAACACAATAACTCAATTCAATTTGTAGTATCTACAAAATAACCCAATATCTGGAGGAAACGTTGAACAAACCCAATAGCTCTGCCATCAATATGCATTTTTCAGCTAGTATAAACCGCAAAATTTCTAGTGAAGTTTAAAAGAAAATGTACAAAATAGATATAAGTAGGAATATCCACATTTCCCAAAAAAATATATATATATATAAGCAAGGATATCTAAATGTTCTCTAGTAATAACACTGACACAATGGTTATCATGCAAAAGCATAGGTCTTCCAAGCAGCCACGCAAACACATCATAAAGTAGGGATCCCCAAAATACATTGGAGAATGATATGATTGCTCGCAAAGTATTACTTAAACATCACCTTAAAATTTCAGGTAGGACATTGAGGAGTGTGAGAGGAAGTAAATATCAATTAAATTGATGGCGGAATCTGGAAAATAGATATGGCAACGGTTTAGGGTAGACATCGAAGCTCATACAACCGATATTGCAACAGTTAACATGCAAAAACAGAGGTCATCCAAAGTGCTTCGTCATGGGATCATATAAGCAAAGATCCCCAAGTTGATATTGCAACTCATATATTCTCCTCTTATTGATAAATAGGGTGAGATGGAAAACATATATATGTACAAGTAGTAAATCAATTCACATAAAACTCTAGAATTGAATTAGTGCATGTCAACTTACAAGGAAAAGTAAATGAAAGATCAAATATATGTTTCTCCAATAATGAACAATCTTGACGACATAACAGAATAAGGTTCCATAACAAGATAAATAATATATGGAGGAATAAAATGTATCCGTGAATAAAACAATGCAATTTTACCTCATCAACATACAAAAGAACTCAAATCAACGAAGGTATGTGTGGAATATAATGCTTAACACATCATATCAGCAAACCACATCAGCACCGCGAATGGAGAAAAATCCATATAGATATTACTGTCACACAACTACATATCTAACCATTTTAGTAATTTATCATCAGCAGAATATAAAACCAAAAACATACATTCATATCCATGAATATGAATACAAATACCTCCACTCATTGTCCATGAAAGATGTTAGCCCTTCTTAAGAGAAATATTAAGATAACAATGAAATCTTCGCACCTATTACCCAGAAATCAAATTGCATCGATGTGCCATGAAGATGCATGGTGCTAAATATTTCACTATATAAGGATTAAAGCGGATCTATCGAATGATGTTTCATCGATCATGAATGTTTAAGAATATTTACTTTGACCATTAGCTTGGAAACTACAAACTGAATAAAGTAAGGGCTCTTTCGTTTGTTGGTTTTAAGCAGGATTTATGGATGATTTAAGCTGTGTTAAACAACAAAAATGGCTCAGTTAATCCTGAGCTCACGTAAATTATGAATTTAACCACAATTCCCAGATAAATCAAGCATTTCTTTCTCAAGCTAAAATTTCTCCATATAAAATACTGCTTGTGAAAATTTTATGGTGAATAAATGTGCAAGAAAGTGATGCATAGTTAATAAAGATTGCAACAATATCTTACGATGTTTGAAAATTTTTATTGTGAAAACATTCAATATATGGCTTTTCGAAAACGCTGATACAAAATTACTAACTAAAAAACTAATTCTAATGTGACACAGATACATTGAGATAATAAATAAAATAAAATTATCAGCCATTGCATCATCTTTGTTCATGATCCTGCAACATAAGTAAAACTAATGTTAACATAATGATTTAATTAATTATGAAAAAAAAGAAGATGTTTACGAAATTCTTACACATGATTCTCACATATTTATAACAACTGTATGTCAAATCATATCACCTTCAGTTTTTTCCCCAATAATTGCATGCACATTCAGGTCATAACCAATGTTCATCACTTCACCCAATTCTCTATCATGATGCATTTCAGCCTGTGGCATGTTAAAGTATAAATCATGTCTGTGACGTCTATCGATAAAATTATGTAAGATAACACAAGCAATCACTATATCGCCCCGTACGTCTAATGGAAACTGATGCATGTGTTAAAACCTAAAATTTCTCATTCCAAATGTCAAGTGTTTTTTCAACTACATTTCATAATTGAGCATGACGATGGTTATATAACTCTTTTGCTCCTGAGTAATTCCGAGTTCTTCTTTCACGGTACTCACTAAGATGATATCGACTATCCAGATAATGTGTTGATAATTTGTTGGTGTTAGCATATCCCGAGTCAACAAGATAATATCGCCCTTGTGGCACACGAAAATACCCTTGCTTAACCGAACACTTCGGTTTGCGAGATGAATTCCTAGATTCTGGGAACTGTACCGGTGAATTTTCATCAAATAAAGGTCATGAGCTGTCACTACCATGACGTAGTGAACTCTCCGGCACAAATTTCTTCATTTCTATGATTAAAATGTTGCATCGTTAATGTAACAACGAAAAACGTAATAACTAAAAAAAACAAGTTATGTTTAGCACATTAACATGTATGCCATATTAAATTCAAACAGTAGATTAAATCCAAAAGACAAACATTTGATGGTATATATATAAGCCAGAATTGTGACTACAAAAGTTAAAGTTTCACTAACCACCATAACCACTCCTTATATTCAACTAATTTGGTTGTTGGTGGACTCCCTATTAGATATTGAATTCATCATCACTATACAATTGCCCCTAATTTTTAGTTTAGATCTTTTAATTTCTTGATATCGTCTTCTCTTTTGTATTTTTCTTGCACCAAATTTACATTTTCTGAGTGCAGTAGATGTCTTTGAGTGAGCATTGGACTCGTAACTCATCTTAATTAAATTAATACAACAAATTCTTACTTTGACATTGTTATTTCTGTGGAGCCTACAAATGAATAACAATAAAAGTAAGAATATATATTCATCAAGAAGTTTGAATCCTGCATGAATATAATTAACTTTGTTGGACATAGACAACACTATATTTAGTTTATTTATGACAAACAAAAGCAAGCATTTTGGATTAAAGTGTTAGTGATCAACTTTGGATGAAAAACATTGAGCTAACTCAAATAGTTTTTGTTTATTGTTTCTCCAATAATATAAATCCCAAAATAGCATTTGTATATTCAAACTAATGCTAAACCACATTGTGGTGTGCTTTGTATCATATGTTACATATCAAAGTATGTATTTTACTACTTGATTATGGAAAATAGCATATGCGAATGCCTGAAAATCTTCAGACCACCCGCACATACCCCATCAAATAGCAAATTATCACTCAAAACATTACTTCAACAGCACACTATTACATATTACTTGATAATTATAATAAAAAAAATCCACGAATAGAATTATCGAGTGGATATAAGACTAAAAATAAGATTTTTGCATGTATGATGCAACTTCTCATATAATGCAATCTCTTTTTTTCCTTTTGCATGCTCTGTGAAGAGCCTCAAGACAAGGCACATGCAATCTAGATAAAAAAACTACAGGAAGCTCCTTAAAAAAAGGGTCAATGTTTGCTTCCATAAGCTCATGCAAGCTCAATTCTAAATATTATTGCAAACACAATTTTTTTTCACACAGAGCAAATCTATTAAGTGAAACATGACATCACATAGCATAATGGATTATTTTTATATGAATTTATACATTCATAGGTCTTTTTGATTTTCTTTGAGAAATGCAATTAAAAATGCCTCAAATAGATTATTAGATAGATTTAGATAGATCATTAGATCATTATTGCGATTGTCAATAGTGTGACTGTTAGGCATATAAATACATAAGAATTCGGTGGTATGCGTGTTAATCTTCATGAAAAAGCAATAGTTTTGATTTGTGATGTATGCAACTCCCCCTTTTCTACTTTGCCTAAATGTTTCCATCTGGACATACTGACTCATTCTACCCCATAATGATAAATCACCAAAAAGAAAACATAGATATAGCTTCCATGCAGAAACCACAAAAAGGGACTGTATGGTACCAACATTAAGGTGCAATTAACTTAGATTCGGCCAAATCACAACCATAGCATGCCATTGCCAAGGGTTTTTCATAGCTACTGCACCATGGAAGGAATTTTATGCATATAAAGAACTCAATACATGTTATGCCGAAGCGCTCCAATGGGAAAAAAATATTAACCTAATTTAAAACAGACTGCCAAACTTAGTTCATATGTAGCACAAGACAGAGATAGTAGCTTCTTCACCATGTAAGCAAATTAGATGTACCTCATAAATGCAAAAAAATTACAATCCATCTCCGACAAAGTAGAAAGCATTCATGCCTAACAAAAAATGGCCTCAATAAAGAAAAACAGCAACCTAAAGTTATGATCTCAAACAACAACAGGCCAAAAACTTGAATCTAAGACAGGAATGATGGAGAAAACCCACGTTGTTCGTATACACCATATGATGAGCAATCGAACCTCATTCAAGCGAAAAAAAAAAAAACAAAGAACAAAGAAGAAGAAAAAGTTACCAAAGAAGAAGAAAAAGTTACCTGGTTCGAAACTCAAAAAGGGGAAAATCGCTCAAAAAGAGAAGGTGAGAATGTTAACGCGAGAGAAAGGCGATCGATCCCACTATAAATATAACTTCATCGACCAGTAGACGACAGCCTGACAAGAAGATTGTGGGGAGGGAGGAAGAGATCCTTATTGCATGTTATCACTTTAGCCGTTACCTATCTGTGCCATTAATCCCCAACCCGCGAAGTTAAATCCGACGATTTGTAGTATTTAGTAAATCCTGGATTTATGGCCGAATTCCTTGAAATTCGGATTTAACAAATCCACGACTTTATTTTGTCCAAAATGACCGTCTAACAAGATTTAGCCTACATCTCGGTTGAATCCATGGCTAAATCTATTGCCAAACAGCCTCGTAAATACATAGAAATCGATTGGCATGTATGTAAACCTTCCTTTTTTTCTTTTCTTTTTTTTTGTTTCTTTATAAGGGAAAAATCTTTTTTACCCTCCCTTTATGTAAATTGAATAGTATGTCATCTGACTTGGGATGCAAACCAATAACAGCGTTTAGTTATGCTTTAGCACTTGCAGAGTGAGCTTCAAACTTCCATCTTATAAGTTAACTTACGTAAATAAAATGCTGCAAACATAATAAGATGTTTATTTTTCTATTTTTACTTATTTTTTGTTTATGTTATCAGCAGGGCAAGGTAACCATAACATGTTTTTTTTAAATAACAAATATAAAAAATACGTTTATTACCTTAAAAAATGAATAAAAAATAAGAATTTAAAAAATTTAATTTCAAGTAGATGAAATAAAGCCAACAATGCTAAATATATTTTTATAAAATGTTTATCAAATTGATTGATGTGACTCAAATTAACTAAAGAATTTTAGTAAATCAGTGACTGCATATTCAACTGGAATTTTACTGGAGCCAAACCAAAATTCCCCCTTTTTCTTAGAAACTCTTAATGCAACGAAAATTTTAAAAATAAATTAATGAAAGACAGTTCATCCATCATTATATGATTGATCAAATGAAAGACAGTTCATCCATCATTATATGATTGATTGTTCTAAAGATTTTTAAATCGAACATCAATATAACACACATTAAAAACTTGAACATTTCCAGCTAAAGTTCAGCAGCAATACCACTAATAGAACTCACTGTTTCTCCCCAGCAGCGCTAAGCAAAATCCTCCTTCTTAAGGTCGCAGAGCTCAACAATCTCCCACGATTCAGTCGTCCTGTCTCGCGTATCAGTCTTGCAGAGAGCCAGCAACGACACTTCGAAGCCGAGTCCGCAGATACTTTCATCAATCTCCATCGCTCGTGTCCGCGCTCTCTCCTTCTTCTCCTCGCTCAGATCCCCATAGATGAGACTCATATGTGGCATATAAGCTGAAATCAATCAAAACATCGAAATAGAGATCCCAATAAACAAAGGTAGAATCATGACAACACTTACGAGTCGATCTATTGTAACCGAAATGGCCGCAACAGTGGGCGCTGGTTTCCACCACCTAAATAACCGAAACCCTAATCATATTACAGGCTCTAATGACAAAAGTGAAAAAAGAGGGGGTAGAAGAGAGCATGCGTGCCTCAGGGGATGGATCAATGAGAAGATACACGCACTGATAGAAGAAGGTTCCGTAAGCGATGTCGGCGATGCGGGCGGTGAAGGGTTTGACGGAAGCCGCGGCGGAGTGGAAGCGAGCGATGGCGTCTTCGCGACGGAGGGGAAGGTCGCCGACGACGGTGATGTGGGGATCGAAGATGGGGCCGGCGAACTCCGAGCGGAGGGAGGACATTAGGGATTTGAGGCGGTGCTTGAAGTCCGGCGGCGGTAAGGCCCATACTGAGTAAGAGTCCTCCGGCTGATTGACGACTTCCAGATTATTTGATTCTGCCATGGCTGAGGAGAGTGAGAGGTGTTGTGAAAAATTAGAAGGGAGAGGATAAGCCATTCGAGTAATCACTCTAATTAAGGATAGAGAAGTTAAATAAATAAC
>NW_018164739.1:930879-931354 GCF_001263595.1 Phalaenopsis equestris | reverse complement strand
AATTGCACATAATACATATAAAATCAGCTGAGAAAAATTTAATTACACCACATTTAACAAAATACTGAAACTAACAACATAACTAGACTAAATTTCAGAAATGAAAATAGTTTTACAAACTACAGTTCACAACTCAACATAACTATAAAACAAAGTCTCACGATCTAACAAATAGTCTCAACACTATAGAAAATGTAGCAAGCCTTCTTTTTTAAATTGATTCAAGTGAAGTCAATTTTTAATTAGGCATCTTCTCAAGCTTCTCCCCACATTTTTTATTTTCTTTTCTTTTCATGTGAGGATTACTATATCTGGATAGACTTTAATGATTTTGAACTTCACTATCCTCTTCTTAAAGTAAAAAAACTTATCACATTTCTTCACTTAACAAATTTATATTAGCTTAAATATTTCATAAAGTTTAATTCTTTTCTTTTTACATGAATCTTTAAAATATTTCAAAAATATAATTTTC
>NW_018164739.1:925375-930726 GCF_001263595.1 Phalaenopsis equestris | reverse complement strand
ATATTTAGAAACATAAATATAGTTATTTAAAGTTAACCCCTAATACCAAAGCTCATGTTACTCATGTTAAATTTGAAAATATAGCTAAGTGAGGACAAATAAAATTAAGTTTCTTTCTTTAAAAAGGAATTTTTCTTTCCCCCTCAAACTTAAATTTTTAAGAGATTTAGCATGAAGAACTGAAAAATAAAGTGTGAAAGAAAATATTAAATACATAAAGAAAAGACATACCTGTTGAGGGTTCTGATTTTGAAACTTTAATTCTGAAATACTGCAGGTGCTAATATAAAAAGCTACAAGAATTAAAACATTAAACTGCACATAATATATAAAAAATTTGCTGAGAAAGAGTTAATTACAATACATTTAACAAAATACTAAAATTAACAACAAAACTAAACTGAATTCCAGAAATGAAAACAGTTTTACAAACTACAGTTCACAACTCAACATAATAACAAAACAAAGTCTCACAATCTAACAAATAGTCTCAATAATATAAAAAAAACACAGCACAATAATAAAGTACAATAAAAAATAAACTAAAAAAAAATCAAATCACCAATCATCATCATCATCTTATTCTACATCCAAATTCTACCGCTGATATGGAGTAAAAATAGGGTGAGTAGGAAACTGAACTGAATGATCACCCTTCATGTATCTCACCAACGCATCATCATAAGAAGCATTATATTCAAACTTTTGTTGATCAAATCATCAGTGTGAGCATTTCTGACATCCATGTTTTGCAACCTATGATCCATTCTTAAGATCTCCCTGTTGGATCATCTTCTGGTTTAAAAGTTCTCGAAGAGTAGGGTCACTAGAAGTAGGGGTCCTCGAAGTAGAAGGAATATCTATGATCTTACTTCCAGATCTCCAATCAATATGAGATTCATATGTATTAATATTGGTGAGGCCAATAGGTCTTAGAGGCTCAATCCTCTCTTCCACCGGTCTAAAATTAACTCCTGTCTTTTCACAGAGTGTAAAAATAAGTGTAGGGTGTTCTAAACCACCAGTGGTCTCTCCCAAAGAAATAGATCTAGTGTTCATATAGATAATAAAGCCTACATTTATCCTCATCACCTGCTGAATACAGAAGTTCAGGATGGCTCTATGCTTAGTCACCTCACTATGATGATTTGTCGGAATCATTCTTCCAGAAATAAAGTAGTGTCAGGCCTTATATACTACATTAAGCATAGAAAGAGGAAAGTTTACCTTAACACCATTTTTGACTTTCTAGGTCCCTCATTCATCAATAAGAATAGAAATAACTTCATCTAAGGCCTCATTAGTAGCAGAAAAAACTTTATACTGGCAACTGTAAGCATCTTCCAACTTATAAAACTCATTAATTTTTCTTGGAGAAAACTCAACCATTTTCCCACGAACAAAAATAAAGTCATCAGAAGCTTCAATAAATCAGAAGCTTCAATAAAGTTTTCAATAAAGTTGGCATAGAATTCCATCAATACATCAATAATCGCATGAGTAGTAAAATAACAGAAAACTTCCCACTGTTGAGCATTGATTAATCGCTCGACTTCTCCTCCCAAATTTCTAAAACTACGATACGTAATTACTTTTTTATGCTCAAGTAGACTATTGAAATGAGCACTAGCCCTGAATTAGACTATTGAAATGAGCACTAGCCCTGAAGCTAACAAATTTTTTGTTCATCATAATCTAATTTTCTTTTTTCCTTTGCTTGTTATTGGTGCCATGGGAAATCTAGAGAAAAATTAAAAAAATTTGAATAAATTCCAAAAATTTCAAAAATCACAAAGTAAAGCGCTTTATACTTAAATATACTAAGTAAGAGTTCTTCACTAAAGGATTTTCTAAACATATCTCAAAAAATTTCAAAATTTTTGGATCTCGGCAATGTGAGATAAGTCTTTGGTGAAAATCAAAATTTTTTAGTTCAAAGTGTAGCTCTTACCTAGAGAAGATGAAATCCAAAGTTCCTTTGCCTTAAAATCGCCTTAAATCCAAGTAAATGCGAGCCCTAGGTGCAATAATCTGATGTTGAAGGTGACTTAAAGGGTAAAAAGGGCGGTTTATAGTGAAAATCACAAATTTTAAAGGGTAAAGGTTGTTCTCGGGTCGAGGGCGTCGTCGACGCTGAAAGCCTAAAAATTCATTTTTTCAATTTTTTCAATTTTAATTTCCTTTCATTTTTCTCCAAAGTCTTTTTAGTATTTCAAAACACAAATTTTTATCTAACAATAATTCACAAACAAACATTTTCACAAACAATCATTTTCACAAACAACAACTAACTAACTAACTTTTATATATGAAAATACACTTTTACCAACACATTTTTCTAATTACACTTTAACACATACTAAAATAACTAAATTATAAATCAATGTTTAAATCAAGCACAACACTAAACATTGACACAAAACTATACACACAATTAAAGTTCAAAATTCTAAAGCAAATCAAGCTAAATCAAATCCACACAATCACATTAAGTACATAAGTATTTTAAACAAGTTGAAAGAGTCCAAATTCTTCAATTATTCCGCCTCATCTTCAGTACTTTCTCCTCCTTTAATATCTCTCATAGACTGGTAATGGACATACAAAATGTATACAGATTGTATAAGGGTTGGTACAGAAATTGATCGGTTGAATCTTCTTTGATCCATCCTTTTTCTTTAAACATCCGCACTAATCCTGCTTCAAATGTTCCAGTATGATCAAAATTCTCTTTCATCCTCCAATATAGGTGATCAAAAAGGTACTTAAGATATCTTATTGCATTCATAATACTCTGAAGTTCTCTTTCAATTTTCTTCAATTTCTTTTCTACATCAAGTGAACTTCCAACTGTTGGTGGCATCAATGGAGTTGAAGCATGTGATGAATTATCTAAGATAGTATCTAATGCTTCATTCCTATTCCTAACATAATTATCATCAATAGGAATCATGGGCTCCCAAGGTAATAAAACTTTTTCCCAACTTTCATATGGAACTTGATATTGACTGCAAAGTAGGAAAATTATGGAAGGATGCCCAAGTCCATAAATTGGCCTATTCATAATAATACCCATAACAAATTTAAATATGATAGATCCTATATCAATGAGTTTTTCCATTTGAATGCAATATATCAAAATAGAACTTTCTTTAGTAACTCTACTAATCTTCATGGTAAGGAGTAATTTTGCAGAAATGAAGAAATGCCACTGCTTTGATGTTGGATTAAGCAACGAAGCAGAGAAACTAACATATCCTTCATCTCACATTTCATAACTATCACTTTCGTCCGTCAAAAAATTATAGACATGTTACATCAAATCTCTGGTAGCGATGAAATTTGTATAATGACAGATTGGAACGTTTTCTATCATATACAACTCATTGATTCACGCAGGAGTAAATGGTACAACCTTACTTCATACGGAGGCAACTTCTTGGGTAATTTCATGTAAATTGGCATAGAATTCCTTCACTACTAGTACAACAACTTCAGCGATAGTGTAGCATAGAACTTCCCATCGCCTTTGTACAATGATTTTATCAATCGGAGAACTTGGATTAATCAATCCGTGATTGACAAAGTCTCTCTCCTTAATAAGCCTCTTCTTTGTAATAACTTTGTCGTATAATCTTTGCTCGTCAAAACTGATAAACTTTCTTCTATTGAAAACTCTATACCTGGAAGTATTTTTGAAATTGGAGGCCATGGAATTCAAAAATAGGAAGTTCCTGGTCATCCAAGGTAGTTTTTAGGACTTTAAAAACACCTCTCGGAGTTATTATGGAGAGAAATCCCACCAAAGTCCGCCAAAATCCGCCAAAACTGTCAAACTGCTATCAGCACCGTCGGCGCTTCCGACGGCACTGTCAGTGCTTTAGTCTGTCTGCGGGCACCATCAGCACCCATTCTGGCGCCGGCGGCGCAAGAGGCCAAATTCGCGTCTTTTCATGTTTTTAATCAATTTGATTCTAAATATTCCTCCAATACCAATATTTTTCTTAATAAAATTGTGTAGGATTATTATCTGCTAATATTTAAACACTTATGAAATAAAATAGGAATATATATATATATATATATATATATATATATATATATATATGTATATAGGTTCCCTACCATCTAAAGCGCTTGATTTAACGTATTCAGCCTGACATACCATTTGATTAGTTGGGTTGACTTAACATTAAAACTTCTTTAAATTGTGGTATGTGCCCTTCATAATAATGTTTCATTCGATGCCCATTAACTTTAAATATCTTTCCAGTGTTAGGATCTTTAATAACAACAGTTCCATAATCATAGACTTTAATCACTTTGAATGATCCTAACCATCTGGATTTCAGTTTTCCTAAAAATAATCTCAATCTTGTATTATATAATAAAACTTCTTATACTTCATATCCAGGTTCAAATTTCTTCTTAATAATCTTCCGATCATGCCATATTTTCATTTTCCTTTTATAGATTTTTGCATTATCATATGCTTCATTTCTAATATTTTCAAGTATATTGAGTTGCAATAATATTTTCTCACCAGCATCCTTTAAATTAAAATTAAATTCCTTAATGGCCCAAAATGATTTATGCTCTAATTCTACTCGTAAGTGGCATGTTTTTCTAAAAAATAAGTCTATATGAGGACATTCCTATGGGAGTCTTATAAGCAGTTTTGTATGCCCATAACGCAGTATCTAATCTAGCAGGTATCTAATCTAGCAGACCATCCAATCTATAAGAATTTACAGCTTTTTCTAAAATTCATTTAATTTCATGATTTGATATCTCTGCTAGGCCGCTAGTTTGATGATGATAAGCAGTAGAGAATCTTTGCATACTATCATATTTCTTAATCAAATTTTCAATTCACTTATTCCTAAAATGAGATCCTTCATCTGTAATACGCTTGGTTTAACGTCATCAACCTAACATACCATTTGATTAGTTTGGTTGACTTAACATTAAAACTTCTTTAAATTGTGCTATATGCCCTTCATAATAATGTCACTTGGTTTAACATCGTCAGCCTGTCATACCATTTGATTAGTTGGGTTGCCTTAACATTAAAACTTCTTTAAATTGTGGTATGTGCCCTTCATAATAATGTTTCAATCAATGTCCATTAACTTTAAATATCTTTCTAGTGTTAGGATCTTTAATAACAGCAGTTCCATAATGATAGACTTTAATCACTTTAAATGGTCCTAACCTTCTGAATTTCAGTTTTCCTGGAAATAATATCAATCTTGTATTATATAATAAAACTTTGTCCACAGGTTCAAACTTCTTTTGAATAATCTTCCAATCATGCCATATTTTCATTTTCTCTTTAAAGATTTAAGATT
>NW_018164739.1:921894-925317 GCF_001263595.1 Phalaenopsis equestris | reverse complement strand
TTCATATCTTTTCAATAATCTTTTCTCACCCGCATCTTTTAGATTAAAATTAAATTCCTTAATAGCCCAAAATGCCTTATGCTCTAATTCTACTAGTAAGTGACATGTTTTCCCAAAAAAAAATAAATCTATATGTTGACATTCCTATGGGAGACTTATAAGCAATTCTATATGCCCATAATGCAGTATCTAATCTAGCAGTCTAATCCAATTTATAAGGATTTTCAGCTTTTTCTAAAATTCGTTTAATTTCACAATTTGATATCTCTGCTAGACCGCTAGTTTGAGGATGATAAGCAATATAGAATCTATGCATAATATCATATTTCTTAATCTATTTTTTGATTCTCTTATTCCTAAAATGAGATCCTCCATCTGTAATAATTACTCTCGACATTCCATATCTTGAAAAATTTTAATTAAAAATTTTAAAAATTTAGAAACACTTCGAGCATCACAAAGAAGTACATCAATGACTTCAACCCATTTGGACATCTAATCAACAACAAGTAATATATAAATTCCCAAATGAAGACATAAATGGTCCTATAAAATCTAATCCCCACACATAAAAAAATTTAACTTCTAATGTATAATTTAGAGACATTTCATTTCTTCTAAAAATATTTCCTACTATTTGACATTGATCGCATGTTTTAATATATTGTTTGAAGAGCTATAACTTTTACGAAGCTAAAAAGAATAGTTCAATAAAATCCAGCTTGCAAGATCTTATATGTTGTTCTATTCATTCCAAAATGTCTTCCAAATTCAGAATCATGACATCTTTCAATTATCTGTTGAGTTTCCTCATAAGACACACGCCTTCTAATAAGCCTTCTAATAATTAGATCTTTAATTAGATCTTTACATTATTTATATAGATATGGGTCATCCCAAAAAAAGAATTTTGAATCATATATAAATTTATTTTATCGTGGATTTTTGATATCAGATGGTAAAATATCACTTACAATATAATCTACTATATTGGCATACCACGTACATTCATTTCATCAATACTATATAATTATTCACCAGAAAAATTTTCTAAAATTTCATTTGCAAAATTAGTTATTATTTCACTTTATAGTTTAGACAAATGATCAACGATTTCATTATCATTTCCCTTTCTATCAACTATGGTAAAATCAAACTCTTGCAATAGAAGTATCCATCTAATTAATCTTGGTTTAGCATCCTTCTTTTGCATCAAGTATTTAATAGCAGAGTGATCTGTATGCACTATACATTTAGTTCCAATTAAGTCAGGTCTAAAATTCTCAAAGGCATAAACAATAATGAGTAACTCTCTTTCAGTAGTAGTGTAGTTAATTTGAGCATCATTTAGAGTTTTGCTAACATAATATATTACATTAACAACTTTGTTGTGCCTTTGTCCTAACATAGCGCCAATAGCATAATCACTAGTATCACACATTATTTCAAATGGTTTCTCCCAATCAGGTGGAACTATTATAGGTGCAGTGATTAATTTTTCTTTCAATAATTCAAATACTTTTATGCATTCCTCATTAAAATCAAATTTCATGTCCTTTTCTAAAAGTTGGCATAATGGCTTAGTTTTTTTAGAAAAAAATTTATGTAACGCCTGTAGAAACCAGCATGCCCTAAAAAGCTTCTTACCCCTTTAGCATTAGTCGGTGGTGAAAAATATTAAAAATAATAACAAGTATTAAACCACCTGAACTTGAATTGAAAATATTACCTGCCCATTTAAAGTATGTATTTTTAGGAGAGTCATCTACATTTCCTGTTATTGTATCTTCTGAGTTAACTGAAATTCAAAAACAAAAATTAATAGAAATGTTGAAAAGATATAAAAAGGCTTTTGGATGTACTTTAACAGATATTAAAGTCAATAGTCCTTCAATTTCTATGCACAAAATTTTATTAGATGTACAATATGAACCTCAAGCTGAACCTCAGAGATTAAATTCAATAATGAAAGAAGTTGTTAAAAAGAATTTTTAAAATAGTTAGATGCTAGAATTATATATCCTATTTCAGACAGTGCTCGGGTAAGCCCAACTCCCTGTCTTTTGAAAAAAAGTGCGACTGTTGAAGAAAATGAGAAAAACGAATTAATACCAATAAGACAAGTCACCGGTTGGCGAATTTGCATTGAGTATAGAAAATTAAATATGGCCACCAAAAAATATCACTTTCCTTTACCCTTTCTAGACCAAATGTTGGATAGATTGGCTGGAAATAAATATTATTGCTTTTTAGATGGATATACCAGTTATCACCAAACTCTAATTACTTCAGAGGATCAAGAGAAGACAACATTTACAAGCCCATATGGAACATTTGCTTTTTGTAGAATGTCTTTTGGACTATGCAATGCACCCGCAACATTTCAAAGATGTATGATGTCAATTTTAGCAATTTTATAAAACATGGACTGGAAGAGTTTATGGATTATTTTTTGATATTTGGGACTTCATTTGGGTTATGTCTTAAAAATTTAGAAAAAGTTCTGGAAGTATGTGAAAAAATCAACCTAGTATTAAATTGGAAAAAAATTCAATTTTTGGTTGCAGGAGCTATTGTACTTGGACATAAAATTCCTAAAAATGGCATGAAGGTAGATCCTGCAAAATTTCAAGTTATAGAAAAATTACCACCTCCTACTAATTTTAAAGGGGTGATAAGTTTTCTAGGACATGCTCATTTTTACAGGCGCTACATAAATTTTTTTTCAAAAATAACTAAGCCGCTATGTCAGCTTTTAGAAAAAGATACAAAATTTGATTTTGATGAGTAATGCATAAAGGAATTTCAATTATTAAATAAAAAATTAATCACTACACCTATAATAGTACCACCTGATTGGGAGAAATCATTTGAATTAATGTGTGATGCTAGTGATTATACTATTGGGGTTGTATTAGGACAAAGGCACAAAAAAGTTTTTAAAGTTATATATTATGCTAGTAAGACTCTTAATGATGCTCAAATTAATTATACCACCACTGAAAGAGAGCTATTAGCTATTGTTTATGCCTTTGATAAATTTGGCCTTACTTAATTGGAACTAAATGTATAGTGCATACAGATCATTCTGCTATAAGATACTTAATGTAAAAGAAGGATGCTAAACCAAATTTAATTAGATGGATACTTCTTTTGCAAGAGTATAATTTTACTGTAGTTAATAGAAAGTGAAATGATAATCAAATAATTGATCATTTATCTAGAATAGAAATAAAAATATTAACTAATTTTGCAAATAAAATTTTAGAAAATTTCCCTGATGAACAGTTATATAGTATTGTACCGTGGTATGCTGATATAATAAATTATATTATAAGTGATATTCGACCACCTGATATAAAAAATCTACAATTAAAGTTATATTAAAAATCCACAATTAAAGAAATTTATATATGATTCAAA
>NW_018164739.1:912925-921400 GCF_001263595.1 Phalaenopsis equestris | reverse complement strand
ATTTTAGGAATAAGAGAATCAAAAAATTGATTAAGAGATACAATATTATGCATATATTCTCTAGTGTTTATCATCCTCAGACTAGCGGTCTAGCAGAGATATCAAATCATAAAATAAAACAAATTTTAGAAAAAGCTATAAATCCTTATAAATTGGATTGGTCTGCTAGATTAGATATTGGAGTATGGGCATACAAAACTGCTTACAAGACTTTTATAAGAATATCCCCATATAGACTAATTTTTTTAAAAAACATGTCACTTATCAGTAGAATTAGAGCATAAAGCATTTTGGGATATTAAGGAATTTAATTTTAATCTAAAAATGCTAGTGAGAAAAGATTATTACAACTTAATGAACTTGAGGATATTAGAAATGAAGCATATGAGAATGCAAAAATCTCTAAATAGAAAATGAAAATATGGCATGATTGAAAGATTATTAAGAAGAAGTTTGAACTTGGACAAGAAGTTGTATTATATAATACAAAATTGAGATTGTTTCCAGGAAAATTGAAATCCAGATGGTTAGGACCATTTAAAGTGATTAAAGTCTATCATTATGGAACTGTTGTTATTAATGACCCTAACACTAGAAAGATATTTAAAATTAATGGGCATCATTAAAAACATTACTATGAAGGGAACATACATAAATTTAAAGAATTTTTGATGTTAAGTCAACCCAACTAAATAAATGGTGTGTCGGGCTGACGACGTTAAACCAAGTGCTTTGTGAGAGGAAACCCATATATATATGTCTATGTATTACTATTTCTGATAAGTGTTTTATATATTAGTAGATAATAATCCTACACAATTTAATATATTATAAATTAAGTCAAATAAATTAAGTCAAATATAAATTAAGTCAAATATTGGTATTAGAGGAAAACTTGGAATTAAATTGAACGAAAAAAATGAAAGTCACAATTTTTTGCCACTGGCGCCGACGACGTCCAAGTAAACGGACAGTAAACGGACTTCAGCACCGACAGCGCCAATTAGGAGCATTGACAGCGCTGAGAGCAGTTTGACGGTTCAGGACAAATTTTGGCAGACTTTGACAGGATTTTGCTCTGTAACAACCACCAGGAGGTGTTTTTAAAGTCCTAAAAACTGCCTTGGACAACTAGAAACGTCCTATTTTTGAATTCCACGGCTTCCAATTCCAGAAATACTTCAAGGTATGAAATATTCAATATAAGAAAGTTTATTAGTTTCGACACGCAGAGATTATACAATAAAGTTATTTCAAAGAAGAGATCAATCAAGGATAGAGGTTTTGTTAATCATGGATTGATCAATCCAAGTTCTCCAATTGGTAAGATCATTGTGCAAAGACGATGAGAAGTTTTGTGTTACACTACTGCTGCGATTGTTGTACCTGTAGTAAAGGAGTTGTATGCAAATTTACATGGAATTACCCAAGGAGTTGTCTTTGTATGAGGTAAGGCTGTACCATTTACTCTTGTAAGGATTAATGAGTTGTATATGATAGAAATTGTTTCAATCTGTCATTATACAAATTTTATCCCTCACCAGATTTGATGCAAGATGTCTATAATTTTCTGACGGATGAAAGTAATATGCGGGAGAAACGCGATGAGGGATATATTAGTTTCCCTGTTTCATCACTTAAGCCAATTTTGAAGCTGTGGCATTTCTTTATTTCTACAAAATTATTCCCTACTATGAAGATTAGTAGAGTCACCAAAGAAAGTGCTATTTTAAATTACTGCATTCAAATAGAAAAACCTATTGATAAAGGATCTATCATATTTAAATCTATTATGGGTATCATTATGAATGGGTCAATTCATGGACTTGGGTATCCTTCCACAATTTTTCTAATTTGTAGCCAATCAAAAGTACCATATGAAATTTGGGAAGAGCTTTATTACCTTGGGAGCACATGATCCCTATTGATGATAATTATGTTGGAATAATTATGTTGGAAATGATGGAAATGAGCATTACATGCTATCCCAGATCATTCTTCACATGCTTCAACCCCATTGATGCCACCAACAGTTGGAAGTTCACTTGCCTTGGAGAAGAAATTGAAGAAAATTGAAAGAGAACTTCAAAGTATTATAAATGTAGTGGGAGATCTTAAGTACCTTTTTGATCACCTAGATTGGAGAATGAAAGAAAATTTTGATCATACTGGAACTTTTGAAGCAATATTAATTCAGATGTTTAAAGAAAATGGATAGATCGAAGAAAATTTGAAAGATCAATTTTCATACCGATCCTTCTACAATTTGTACGTTCATTACCAATTCATGGGAGATATTAGAGGAGGTGAAAACAATGAAGATGATGCGAAATGACTGAAGACTTTGGATTCTCTACTAGTTTAAAAATATTTATGTATTTAATGTGATTGTGTGGATTTGATTTGGTTTGGTTTGTTTTTGCTTTAGAATTCTGAACTTTGATTGCGTGTATAGTTTTGTGTCAACGTTTAGTGTTGTGGGATGATTTTGACCCTGATTTATATTTAGCTTGCTTAATATGTGTGAAAGTGTGATTAGAAAATGTATTTGTAAAAGTGTATTTTCATATATAAAAGTTAGTTTGTTATTGTTTGTGAAAATGATTGTTTGTGACATGTTTGTTTGTGAATTATTATTAGATAAAAATTTGTGTTTAAAAATACTAAAAAAAATTGGAGTAAATTGAAAGGAAATTGAAAATTTGAAAAAGTAAAAAATGAATTTAGGGCCCTTAGCACCGACGGTGCTGGAATGAGCGCCAATGGTGCCCCCCGACCCTAAAGCAGGTTTTAACCCCTAGAAATTCACAATTTTTACTATTAGCCCCAATTTTTACCCCTTAGTTACCTTCAACCTTCGGTTTTTGCAACTAGGGATGGATTTTGGGTGGATTTGAGGCGTTTAAAGGCAAAGGAACTTTAGATTTCATCTTCTCTAGGTAAGAGCTACACTTTAAACTAATTTTTTCTTTATTTTCACCAAGGATTTATCTCACATTGCCTAGATCCGAAAGTTTTGGAATTTTTTGAGAAATTTTAAGAAAATCATTTGGTGAAGAACTCTTACTTAGTAGATTTAAGTTTAAAAAGTTTTACATTGTGATTTTTGGAATTTTGGGAATTTTTATGGATTTTTATCAAAATTTTCGTAGATTTCCTATGGCCCCAAGAACAAGCAAAAGAAAAATAGAGTATGACGAGCAAAAATTTGTTAGCTTTAAAGCTAGTGCTTGGTTTCATAGTCTACGTGGAAATAAAAAAGTGATTTTGGATTATGGTTTTAAAAATCTGGGAGGAGAAGTTGAATGATTAATTATTGATCGACAGTGGAAAAATTTCTGTTATTTTACTGCTGATGCAATTATTGGAGTAGTTATGAAATTTTATGCTAACTTTCTGGAGGCTTCTGATGATTTTGTTTTTGTTCGTGGAAAAAGAGTGAAGTTTACTCCAAGAAAAATAAATGAGTTTTATAAGTTAGAGGATGTTTATGGATGTTAGTATAAATCATTTCCTGCTACAAATGAGGCATTAAATGAGGTTATTTTTTTTTCTGACTAGTGAAAAAAGAACTTGGAAAGTGAAGAATGGAGTTAAGGTAAACTTTCCTCTTTCTATGCTTAGTGTAGTATTTAAGGCCTGACATTACTTTATTTCTAGAAGAATGATTCCGACAAACCATCATAGTGAGGTGCCAAGGATAGAGCCATCCTGAACGTCTGTATTTAGCAAGTGATGAACATAAATGTAGGCTCTATTATTTATATGAACACTCGATCTATTGCTCTAGGAGAGACCACTGGTTGTTTGGCATACCTTGCTCTTATTTAAATGCTTTGTGAGCAGGCAAGAGTTGATTTCAGACCAGATGAGGAGAGGATTGAGCCTCAAAGACCTATTGGGCCTACAAACATAAAGACCTATGAGTCCCATGTTGATTAAGGATCTGGAAGTGAGACCAGGGATATTCCTTCTACTTCTAAGACCCCTACCTTTAGTGACCCTAGTAACAAAGAACTATTGGACCAGAAGATGATTCAGCAAGGGGATATTTTGAGGATGGATTGTAGGATGCAAAACATAGAAGCCAAAAATGCTCACACAGATGATTTGATTCAGCAGAAGTTTGAATATGATGCTTCTTATGATGATGCGTTGGTGAGATACATAAAGGGTGATCATTCAATTTAGTTTCCTGCTCACCATGTGTTTACTCCATATCAACAGTAGAAGTTGGATGTAGATGAAGAAGAAGATGATGACTGGTGATCTTCTTAGTAGTTCTTAGTAGTTTATATTTGATTGTGATTGCACTTTGTGATAGTGTTATTTGTTTTTGTTTGTTGAGACTGTTTGTTAGATTTTGAGACTCTATTGTTATGTTGTGTTGTAAAACTGTAATTTATAAAACTCTTTTCATTTATGGAATTCAGTTTAGTTCTGTTGTTAGTTTCAGCATTCTGCTAAATGTATTGTAATTAACTCTTTCTGAGCCGATTCTATATGTATTATGGACTATTTAATGTTTTAAGTATTGTAGCTTTTTCATATTAGCACCTGTAGTATTTCAACATTTATTTTCAAAAATCAGAACCTTCAATAGGTATGTCTTTTTTTATGTATTTAATGTTTTCTTTTACCTTTTGTTTTTAAGTTCTTCATGCTAAATCTTTTAAAAATTTAAGTTTGGAGGAGAAAGAAAAATTACTTTTAACAAGGAGGAACTTAATTGTATTTGTCCTCATTTAACTATAATTTCAAAATTTTAAAATTAACATGACCTTTGGTATTAAGGGTTAACTTTAGATAATTATATTTTTGTTTCTAAATATATAGTGAACTTAAGAAAAAAATTTCAATAATAAAGGTTAATTCTAGAGACAAAGATATTTGGTATTAGAGAATGAGAATATTGTTTTCTATTTTAAGTAACGAAATTTGTATTTTTGAAGTATTAAAAATATTAAAAGATTCATAAAAAAAGAAAGGAGTTAACTTTATGAAATCTTTAAGCTAATATAAATTTGTTGAGTGAAGAAATGTAAAAAGTTTTTAACTTTAAGAAGAGGATAGTGAAGTTCAAAATCATTAAATGCTACCCAGATATAGTAATCCTCACATAAAAAAAAAAGAAAAGAAGAAAAGAGAAGAAAAGAAAAAAAAGGGATTGAAAATTATCCTGAAAAGAAAAAAAAAAAGAAAAAGAAAAAGATGTGGAAAGAAACTTGAGGATATGCCTAATTAAAAATTAGCTTCACTTGAATCAACGTAAGGAAGAAGACTTGGCCACATTTTCTAAATTTTTATTTGAATGTTAGCTTATTTACTAGTAAAGTTTTATGAAGTTCTTTTTCATATGGATATTCTAAGTAACTTTAATATGAAAATTTGCAATTTTTCTTGAAAATAATAGAAGAACAAAAATCTTTGACTTGATTATTGAATATTTGTATATCTTTAGAATTAACTGGAGTTGTTTTGAATTTTTCTACAGTTATGCTAATATACTTAATGGACTAAAGTATGTAAATCTAAAAGTTAAATTCTTTACCTTAAGTCATATTTTTATATAATAGAGGAGTTACTTGAGGAAAAGTAACATGTAAGTTTGCGGGATTTTGATACACAAAAAATATATGCATTTTTAGACCCATATTTTATACTCATTTTTTGTGATATTGCACTTTAATGGAAGACATTTCTATGTTTTCTTACAGGTTGTTGAATTTTAGGGCTTAAAGTAAAAAAGAAGCAAAAATGATGAAATTTGGAGCAAAAATGAAGAAGTTGAAATTTGTTCAGCATCGACGGTGCCAGAAGCAACACCGACGGCGTCGTGTGATAAAGAGGACGTATTTAAATTGCGGGACACTGGACCCGATGGCTCCAATGTCGGTTCAGCCATCGATTCTAGAAGATTTGTCGTATTTGGACACTTTTTGAAGAGATTTTAGAGGCATCTATTAGAGAACCGACTTGAGACTCTATATGGGGCCAAAATTCATCAAACAAATTTCTCCTTTTTCTCCATTCCTCATTTCAATTCATCTTCCTACACGCCATACACTTTTCCATCTTCATTCCATCACCATTTTAGATTCAATTAGTGAGTTTTCTTTAAGAGTTTGGAGTTTTTGTGGTGAGATTGAGTGTGAATCTTTCTCTAAGAGTGTTGGGTGTAGACTTGGAGAATCTTTAGGGTGACAGACTAAAATCCCCAGATCAATCTTTGTGTTTAAGAACTAAAGCGAGAGTTAGCCTTCAGGTGAAGGGAAGTGGGAGCTCTAGAGTAGAAGCCGATATCCTCCTAGCCTAGCCACAAATTTAAGAACTAAACCTGGGATTAGCCAATTATTTTCTATAATACTGTATCAGGGTAGAGAATTAAAACTGCTCCTATTTGACACAATACATATTATAAACATTTATCTCATCTCATTTCACCAAAATCTCATTGTAGTGGGAAATATGTTTTTTCACTTAAGAAATCTTCATTACATAAACATAGTTTAGTAGATTAGTAGTTACTCTTTAAACTTTGCATTTCTGCTTTGCTAATAGTGATGTAATTTAGTTTTGATAATATCTTAACATTCTAAATTAGTGACAGTGATTTCGTTTTACTTTCTGTGAATTTCCTAATTAATTTATCATCTCAAATTTAAACCTCCCCGTGGGATCGATATTTGGGGCATAAATAGAAAGCCCATTATTACTTGATAATGATACGTATACTTGCGTAGAATCCTATTCTTAATTTCCTATTCTTATATAAATTTTACGCAACTATACTTTATCGGGATCAAGTTTTTGACGCCGTTGTAGGAGATTAAAATCTTTAAATAGTGGTGTCAACTTCATAAATCCTTGCATATAAAAAATATTGGGATCAGTGATCATTAGCAGTGAATCTCAAGTTCACATAAAACTCCCAAACCATCGGGAAAATTGTTATGGTAGTGAAGAAGCAAAATCTTTCCCAATTCCTGGCAAGAATCAATCTCTCGACCTCACCACCTGGGTTTCAAACGCCTGTTCTTGGATCATTCTTTTTGTCTCCAGCTGATTATTATAACTATGTTGGGCTTTGAAACTAACAAATTTTTGTGCATTGAAGTCCTTGGACGGCCTTCCTCTCTTAACTCTGGAAGCCATTTGAAAATTCTATGAAAATCCAAATATAGTCCAAATAAAATACTAAATCAAAAAAATCTAACTCTTCAAACAAGGCTTTTTGGTAAGAAACTTTTCACCATGAGTTTTCTTCAAGCATTTTCATCAAAAATCCCAATTTTTGGATCTCCCAAAATCCATGGTGAAAATAAAAAATTTCTAAGTTAAAGTGAAGCTCTTACCAAGAGAAGATGATATCTATAGTTTTAAGCCTCTGAATCCTTCTCTTTCTTTCGTAATGTGATGCCCTATACCAAGGTCTTGAGGTAGCAGATGACACAAGTAGCAAAAATGGAGTTTGTCCGTGCGATTTCACAGTTTTCTATGCAATATAGCCAGTTAGGACCTTTGGCGCATCATGCGTCAAGCCTCTATAAGTTGGCGCATCATGCAACAGAGCTCAAATTTTCCAGATTTCTATTTCAGTGAAACTCTGCTCCGTA
Source organism: Phalaenopsis equestris (assembly GCF_001263595.1). Classification (NCBI taxonomy): domain Eukaryota; kingdom Viridiplantae; phylum Streptophyta; class Magnoliopsida; order Asparagales; family Orchidaceae; genus Phalaenopsis; species Phalaenopsis equestris. Next base: position 913,784 of record NW_018164739.1, on the reverse strand, counting down.
CCACTTTATGTCAACCTCTATTTAACTCAAATAAACCTTTCTAAGCATATATAAACATCACATTAGATATAAATTTCACAAACAATACAAAACTCACATTTATATATAAAATCTGCGCTATTACAAACTAACATTTTTCAAGCTAACAAACATCAAATTCAATGTTCTAAAGCAAACCAACACCTTAACACTGAAATCTATACATTAAAATTCAAAACATAAACATAAATAGTGTTCATTAGCCTAGGGCCAGTACAAACAAAAACAAGCAGTACTACATAAAACATTCCATGCATAAATTAAGATCAAACATCATCTTCACTATCGTCCTCCTAGATATCTCCCATTGTTTGGTAGTGCACATACAGATTGTAAAAGGTCAAAATGGAAATTTATCGGTTGAATTTTCCTCCTCAATCCAAGCATGTTTCTTGAACATACGTACAAATCCACCTTCAATATGCCCTGAGGGTAATTATCATTTATAATTTAATTTGAGGATTATGTGGGTGAAGACCCTTAGAGGGGCAAGTTAACGTTGCTAGGACACTTAGCCAATTTTTTAATTTAGGCTTGTAGTATTTTTAAAGTTGTTCAATTTTTAATTATGTTCACTTTTCTAATTCTCATTTAACCAAATTTGATTTAGCCTAGGTCACTACTAAGCCCTTAAGATTTTAGTGGATGTCTAAGTTATTTTAAAAAGGTTTAATCTTAAGCGACGATGATTCATTTTTTTTGAAAGTCATTTGAACATCAAATAGGGGTGTTAAATTAGTGAGTTATCAACTCCCAAAATCATACCTCATACCCCTAAATCATTTAATTGACTAGATTTCCAAATTTTAATAATTTCCAA
>NW_018164739.1:896920-912915 GCF_001263595.1 Phalaenopsis equestris | reverse complement strand
AGAAGATTTCCAAATTTTAATAATTTAAGGAAATTACAAATTTATCCTTTAATTGAAAGAAGTGAGATTAGTTTATGCCAATTAATCTCTTGTGTTTCAATCATCCAAATATGTTGATTAGGATCAAAGGTTACCCATTTCCCCTTTCTTGAAGTGAGCCAAAATGTTAATTAAGGTTAAATTTCCAAAATTACATCTTTGCCGTTAGGGCTCTAATACTTCATAATTTATCAAATTTAATTCAAATGACTTTGGAATTTTTATCCCACCTTACTCATGGGTCAATTAAGATATTAGAGGAGAAAATGTGATTTTTTAAATTTTAATTTAATTTTTATATTTATTTATATGCAATAAATAAGATTTTTCGAAGAAAATTCCATGACTTGACCAAGGAAAAGCCTAATCACTTGAAATTTTTACTGGAGGTAGACTTAGACCAAAGAAATAGTGGGACTAAATTTTCATTAATTTTTTAGTTTAATTTGAATTATTAGAATTATTTTAAATTCTAGGTCATTTATTAATTATAAAATATTTTAAATGTGGAAAATTAAGTTTCAAATTTTTATTAAAGATCTTTGAGGTCAAGGAACCTAAAGAAACTAATTTCATATTTTTTTTATTTTTTTTGAATTGTTAGAATTATTTTAGTGAAAATCCATTTTTAACCTTTAAAAATTCTTTTAAGCTTCAAGGTTCAATATCTTCACTTAGAAAATTAGGAAAAATATTCCAATTTTTCCTTAGTTCTTGAGAAATAATTTAGAATATTTCCATGAATTTTATTATTATTTTGATTTTTATCATTTTTTAATTATTTAAATATTAAGGAAAGGCTTAAAAAAGGAATTTTTATTTTAATTACAAATTTATTTTTAGAAAATTCCTCTGATCATAGAGAACTCTCAAAACCAATTTTTATAATTCTTTTATTTATATTTTAATTGTTAAAAAATCATTTTAGTGTTAAAAATGACATTTAACTTAGAAAATCAATTTGAGTTATCAAATGACCTCCAAATATTTTGAAATTTTTATGGAGAGTTCTCTGAACTTCAAATTATAGTGGAGATTAAAAACCAAGTCATTTAGATGTTTGTGTTTCCCAAAATTAATTTTCTTTGCATTTTAAGGTTAATGCAAATTAGGTGCATTCTCAATGACTTGATCATGAAACATTTTCCAAAGGTTTCTCTGGTCATAATAAACCTTTCAAAATTTTCTTGGAATTTTATAAGCAACATTCTAATTATTATGATTAATTTATGCAAATAATAGACATAAACTTGAAAAATATGGATCTCTGTCTAAAAATTTCCTCTGACTTTGGAAAAATCAGAGGGTGTTCCCTAAGATAGAGGCAACAACATGCCAAAATTTCAAGTCATCGTAAAATATCTACATGCATGGAGAATTAAATTAAAATTAAAATATGCATCAAATAAACTTCAAACCATTTTCACATTGTTCTCCTCTATTCACTGAGCACTAGGATATTTTTATTTTATTTTTATGATTTTTCTACACAAAGATATGAATTTTTAAAGTTAGGGAGCATTTTTTGAATTATTTAAATCTGTATTTTTCTATTTAAATGTAAGCCGCCACCTCATCCTAGGCAGCTCCGAACGGCAACGCTAGACGCTCCCATTCACTGTGCTTTCCAACCTGGCATGCCATGCGGCCCGCGGTTCACGTACCAAGAGTTCATCCGGCTAAATCTCGTTCATTGATAAGATAAACGCGCGATCGGACGGCTCCCCATCATCGTCCCTAAATAGGCTAACCCGAGAACTGTCCGAGAACTGTCCACACTCAAACTCAAATCTTAAAATCTCCCTCTACACTTAACCAAATCTCATGGGGTTTGTTCCTAGAGCTTCATCTACTCAACACAAACCTATCTATATGGATTATAGAATATGAAATGTAGCAAATATGTATTGAGAGTGAAAATAGACTCGGATTAGGATTGGAGTTCAATACCTTTTTCTGAGAGGGGAGGCCTTAATCAGATAGTTGTGGTAGCTTTGATTGGTCCCAACAAACCTCAAGATGAAGCGTTGTGCCCTGGTGAGTGGTCTAGGTATGAATTCGACCAAGCTCGATTTCAGGTGTTGATTGAAGTCTATACTAGAGGCTGTTTGAAAGGGGGCTTTTGTGGGGAATCAATCTCTTTCACTATGGGGAAGGTGTGTGCACAGTTAATTGAAGTTTGATTTATTGTGGAGGTGTGGAGAGGTATGTTCTAGTTTTTGGCAAAATTCAAGCCCAAAATTGAGCTTCCACAGTGAAGCTCAATGGGGGAAAATGGTTGGCTTAAACTGAGTAGGTCTTAGGGAGTCATTGAGGGCAGTTTGGCAGAGTTTCCTTAAGAAATTTTAGCTCCCCTTCATTGTCCATGGAGCTGAGGTTTAAATAAAATTCGCTTAGGGTGGCTGTCATAGCCTCCATTTGGGTGAAATGTTAAGCTTAGGTGGAGGGCAGAGAAGCTCTAAATTTCAAATGGGATGATGTGGCCTCTAGGTTTGAATTGGATTTAAATTTTTGGGGGTGGCTCACGGTTTTGGTATTTTCCAGCCACTAGGCCGGCCAGCAAAGCCAGGAGAGGTGGCCAGGAAGTCAGATGAGCCAGGGGGAGGCTTAATTATGATTTACCCCCAAGGGTTACTGATGATGAGGGAGATTTTGCAATTTGGATCCAAAAATGGCTTAAAATCCATTAATTTGGGGATCCATTGGTCTATAGAATGCTTTGGTGGGTTTTTCATGGTTTATCCTGGTCCGTAGGAGGATTTTGGTGGTCGTGGAGTCATAAAGTTGGTGGCTATAAAATAGTTAGGCCAATTTTAGTGCATGGGTCCAAGTGCGTCAATTTGGCTTAAAGTGGGTTTGGGATTGGCTATCCATGACTTTGAGCCCAATTAATTGATCAAAATTGTGTAGATGATTGTAATGAACATTTTTGGTGAAGGATTGAAGTAATTTTGAGTTCCATTGGAAGCTCAATTTGAAGGATTTTGAGATTTTTGGGAAAGTTGGGCTAGACTTGGGTCTAGGTTGGGCTAAGGTTGGTCTAAGTCAGTTGAGCTAGGCTTGGAATTTCGCTCAATTAAATGGTCCAAATAATCAAGAGAGATTCTATGAAGATTTTTCATGCAGGAATGGAGTGGAAATTGTGGGGCTAAGGCAATCAATTTGGTGGAATTTTGAGACATGGCTAATTTAAGGCAAAATTGGAAATTTTTGGAATTGGGTTGAAATTAAATGAAATTGAGGCTTCACCAAGGAAAATTGAAGGTCAACTTTGATTTATATGAGTGTTATGAAGAGCTTAGGATTCAAATTGAGGCCAATTGAGTAAGCTATAGGGTTCAATTTGGTGGAACCAATTCATAGGGCCAAAATTGGGGATTTGACTTAGATCAAAATTGGGCTCAAAGTATGGGCCAATTGAGCTTGGATTTGGTTTATATTGGTGATATAGTTGGTGAATTTGAGTTTAGAATTGAAATTGGGAGAAATTGGGACCAAATTAATGGACCTTTGAATTGAATTTAGGGAAATTGGGCCTTTAAAGGCAATTTGGGGGTTTTGATCAAAATGTTCAAATTGGTCAAATTGGGTCATGTGGTAGTTGAGAGGTCATGTGGTAGTTGGGTCATGTGGTAGTTGAGAAAAATGAAATTGGGAATATTTGGAATGTTTTGGGAATTGTTGGGATTTTTTTGGAATTTTTGAAATTTTGGGCCAAGGAGGGGCATTTTGGTAATTTGGCAATTGTTTTTAGCGATTTTAGGTAATTTGGATGTTTTCAAAAATTTTAAAATTATTTTTGAACAAATTTGGGTGTTTTGGGTAAATTTGGGAATTTTGCCCAAATTTAGAGTTTCAAGGGTACTTAGGTAATTTTGGGGAGTTTAGTGGAAAAATGCCAAATTGAGTATTTTTGGTAGAATTGGGGTGCCACCCACCATAAATGAGCTATGGACCAATGAAAACCCCATTTGGGTCCTCTATGTACTGGTCTTAGCTAAACCCTAGCCAAGGGTCAGAGGGTTTAGAGGACCATCTACATGAGTCTCCCAAAAGATTAAGGGCTTAAAGTCAAGAAATTTTGGGTTTGTATTTGTGAGTGATTGTGAGTTAGGTGAGTACCTTAGCTCTAGAAAAACACCCAGAGTCAACCCTAAGGTCAAACAGTCCTATGGGGAACTCTCCTTGGGCTCCCTCATAATGATCTCACCTACTAAGTGCTAAAGGTTAGGGCCACTATGTGGAACTTCAAGTTGAGCAAGAGGAGTGTAGAATTTCTAATGGTGAGGGTTCCTTTTCTAGTTTTCTAGAAATAGTCAAAAAGAAAGTCCTATGGCTAAACCCCAGGCTACTAAAGAGGAAGAACTAGACCTCAGGTAAAAGTGAGGTCAATAGAGTCGGTTTTTAGGAGTTATATGGAGAAAAAAACAGCCAAAAACCACAAAAAACTGTCATTTGACACTTTTTAAGCATTTTCAGACCAGCGACACATCATAAACCGATCTGGTACATCATGCGCAGACTCTTTGGAAAGTGGCGCATCATGCGCCAGTTCCAAAGTTTTTTCCGTTTTGATTTCAATCCAATAAATTCTCAATTTTTGCATAAAATTAAGCAAATAAAAATATTTCTAAATATTTTATCAAATGCACGGACTACACAAAGACCTAAATATAAATATACATAAAATACATTAAACAAAACAAACTCAACAACTAACTAACATTGATGCATAGGGTTGCCTCCCGCAAAGTGCTTGGTTTAATGTTGTCAGCCCAAAATTCCCAGTCTTATTATCGGTGATCCAACATTACTGTCGCTTTGAAAGCTGGTCTTTGACCATCAAAATATGATTTTAATTTATGCCCATTCACTTTACATATTCTTCCAGTCTTATGGCCTTCAATATGGTCTTCAATGGTCTTCAATATTAACTGCCCCATAGGGATAGACTTTTATAACTCTGAATGACCCTTTCCATCTAGACTTCAATCTTTCAGAAAATAATTTCAATCTTGTACTGTATAATAAAACTTCTTGTCCATGTTCAAATTCTCTTTTTTTTTTTCTGATCATGCCATTCTTTCATCTTTTCCTTATAAATCCTTGCATTATCGTAAGATTCATTTCTAATTATCTCAAACTCATTCAATTGCAATAATCTTTTCTCACCCCCTTCTTTCAAATTAAAATTAAATTCTTTTATAGCCCAATAAGTTTTATGCTCTAATTCAACTGGAAACTGACAAGTCTACCCAAAAATTAATTTATAAATGGAAATTCCTATTGGTGTCTTATAGGTTGTTATATATGCCCATAATGCAGTATCCAATCTAGTAGACCAATTCATTTTTCTAGGATTAACACTCTTTTCTAAAATTATCTTAATTTCACGATTAGATACTTCTGTTAAACCACTAGTCTGGGCTTGATAAGCCGTTGCAATTTTATGCATTATATTATATTTTTTCACCAATCTTGCAACTGTTGCATTTCTAAAATAAGATCCTCCATCAGTAATGGTTACTCTCAGTGTTCCAAATTTTGTGAAAATATTTTCAATTAAAAATTTTAAAACACTCCAAGCAGCACATCGAGGTAAAGTAATTGCTTCAATCCATTTTGAAATGTAATCCACTACAATCAATATGTATATATTTTTGAATGAACGAATAAATGGTCACATAAAATCCAATCCCCACGCATCAAAGATTTCAAATTCCAAATTAAAATTTAGAGGCATTTCATTTCTTCTTGAAATATTACCTACTCTTTTACACTGATCACATATTTTGATATATATATTAACATCTCTAAATAGAGTAGGCCAATAAAATCCAGATTATAAATATTTATGAACAGTTCTATCATTCCCAAAATGTCCTCCAATTTCAGAATCATGACATTTTTAAATAATCTCTTGAATTTCTTTATAAGTCGCACATTGTCTCATCATTAAATGCTTACATTGCTTATATAAATAAGGATCATCCCAAAAATAAGATTTTGCATCATGAATGAATTTATTTTCTTGCTATTTTATTAATCCATATGGTAAAATACCACTAACAATATAATTTACAATATCAACATACCAAGGTATTTCCATCTCTTTAGAGCATAAACTTGTTCATCATGAAAAGTTTCATTAATTTCTTTTTCCATATCCAGTATTTCTTCTTATTCTAGCCTTGATAGATGATCGACAATTTGATTATCAATCCTTTTCCTATCTACTACTACAAAATCATACTCTTGCGTCAGAAGTAACTATCTAATTAATTTTGGTTTAGTATTATTATTTTGCATCAAATATTTAATAGTTGAATGGTCAGTATGCACAACACATTTAACTCTAATAAGATATAATCTAAACTTATCAAAAGCATACACAATAGCTAATTGCTCTCTTTCAGTGGTGGAGTAATTAATTTAAGCATAATTAAGAGTCTTACTAGCATAGTATATAACTTTAAAAATTATATCATATCTAAAACAGCTCCAATTGCATAATCACTAGCATCACACATTAATTCAAAAGGTTTCTCCAAATCAGGTGAAACAATTATAGGAGCAGTGATCAATTTTTCCTTTAAAGTTTAAAAGGCGTTAAGGCAATCTTGATTAAAGTCAAATTTCCTATATTTTTCTAGAAGTTGGCATAAAGGTTTAGTAATTTTTGAAAATTCTTTAATATATCTCCTGTAAAATCCAGCATGTCCTAAAAAGCTCGTAACTCCTCTTACTGTGGTAGGTGGAGGTATGTGGTAGGTGGAGGTGGTAGGTGGAGGTAGGTTTGATATAACCTGTATTTTTGCAGGATCTACTTTCACGCCTTTTTCTAAAATTTTATGCTCAAGCACAATTCCTCCTACAATAATAAATTGACATTTTTCCCAGTTCAATACAAGGTTAGTCTTTCCACAACATTTCAGAACTTTCTCTAAATGATTTAGACATATTTCGACTAAAGTTCTAAATACTGAAAAATCATCCATAAAGATTTCAATCCCTTTTTCAATCAAATCGCTGAAAATTGACATCGTACATCTTTGAAATATTACAGGTGCATTACATAATCTAAAAGGCATTCGCTGAAAAGCAAAAGTTAGATAAGGACTAGTAAATGTTGTTTTCTTTTAATCCTATGGAGCAATAGGTATTTGATGATAACTGGTATATCCATCTAGAAAACAAAAATGTTTATGCCCAGTTAATATATCCAACATTGGTCTAAAAAGGGTAAAGAAAAATGATCCTTCCTGGTGGCAGAATTTAATTTTCTATAATCTATATAGATTCACCAACCAGTGACTTGTCTTGTTGATATTAATTTGTTATGCTCATTTATCACTACAGTCACACCTCATTTCTTTGGAACACGATAAATTGGATTAACCCAAGCACTGTCTGAAATAGGATATATTATTCTAGCATCTAACCATTTTAAAATTTCTTTCTTTAATACTTCTTTCATCATAGGATTTAATCTCCTTTGAGGATCAGCTCTTGGTTTATGTTGATATTCTAATAAGATTCTATGCATACAAATTGAAGGACTGATTCCTTTAATATCAACTAATGTCCATCCAAAGGCTTTCTTATATCATTTCAAAATTTCGAACAACTGTTGTTCTTGCAGACCAGTTCATTCTGAGGATACTATAGCATGTAATGTAGATAAATCTCCGAAAAATGCATATTTCAAATGTGTAGGAAGCATTTTTAGTTCTAGTTCAGGGGTTTTCTCAATAGATGAAATCAAATTCTTGTTACTTTCTGGAAATCAAATTCTTGTTACTATGAAATCAAATTCTTGTTACTTTCTGTAGGATCTAACATTTCAATTCTTTCCTGAACGTAATCCATATCCTCTTTAGTCACTTTCATAGATTCATCTTGAAATCTATCCCCACCTTGATAATCCATATATTCTTTTTTAAATTCTCTTTAAAAAGTTTTCTTAACATATTCATGGCTTAAATATTCATTAATATCCATTTTGAAGCACTCAATCTCTTGCTCTTTTACAGGGTATCTCATTGATTTTACAATACTAAATGTAACCTCTTGATCACTAACTGTCATATTTAGTTCTCTTTTCTGCACATCTATCAAAGCTCTTCCAGTGGCTAGGAATGGTTTTTATAAAATGGTAGGAATTTCTTATCTTCCTCCATATATAATATAATAAAGTCCACAAAAATATTAAATTTATCGACTTTTACCAAAACATCTTCTATAACTCCTTTAGGATAGGTAATTTAACGATCAACTAACTACAGAGTTACAATTTTAGGTGAAATATTTCCTAAGCCCAACCATCTAAAAATTGATAACAACATAAGATTAATACCGGCTCCTAAATCACATAAAGCTTTTTCATAAAATCGTTCGTCAATGGCACAAGGATTTGTAAGACTTCTAAGGACTTTAAGTTTTTCAGGAAGCTTTTTCTGAATTATAGCGCTACACTCTTCATTGAGTGCAGCCGTTTCATTATCTACAAACTTCGTTTTCTTATTAAGTATATCCTTCATGAACTTTACATAGCTTAACATTTGTTCCAAAGTTTCAACGAATGGAATGTTTATTATTAATTTTATCAAAATTTCCAAAAAATTCAAAAATTGATTATCTCTATTTTCTGCTTCAATCTTTGAGGAATTGGAGGTGGTGGTCTTTCTACAGTGATTTTCATTGGCTTAATAGGATTTTCTGACTCAAAATGAAAATATTCACCAGGTGTTTCATTTTTCACCTCATCTTTTTCCACGTTAACTTCTTGTTGAACTCTATTTTCTAATTCTTTTCCACTTCTCAGTTGAATAGCTTTAATTTGCTCTTTGTCATGATCTTTAGGATTTACTTCAACATTACTAGGCAATGTTCCTAGAGGTCTATTGCTAAGTGCAGTAACAATACATCCCAATTGATTTTTTATGTTTCTAATAGTAGCTCTTCAACTTTGTAATTGCTAACCCATATGCAATATCAATTCTTTCATTGATAACTTTTTCTCCTTACTCTGCAAATTATTAAAACCTGGGGGGTAATAAGGTTTTTAAGCTTGTTCCTCTTAATTGTTGGATTTTCTAAATGGGTTCGCAGTGTTCTTTCCCCATTATAAATATGCAGCATTAGAATTATTGTTACTCCAACTAAAATTTGGATGATTCTTCAAACTAGGATTATAATAGTTGGCATAAGGATTATTAGAATGATTGTTTATTGCATTTAAAGTCTCATAAGAAGATTGAGATTTTATCATTTGTACCAATGAGTTTTCCTCAAGCACATATGCTATCTGAGAATAATTCTTTCCATATTGGTCTATCATCTTTGATATTGCAGCTATTTGTGTAGCTAAAATAGATATAGCATGAAACTCATGAATACTAGCTACTCTTTTTGGATTTACCCATTCAGAGGGCCATTGAAAATTATTAGGAGTCATCTCTTCAATTAATGAATATGCTTCATCAAATGGTTTCGACATTAATGATCCACCAGAAATAGTGTCAATTATTGATCTAAGAGATCCAACTAAACCATTATAAAAAGTTTAAATTATTAATCAATCTGACAACACATGGTGTGGATACTTTCTAAGGGGATCTTTAAATCTTTTCTAGGCTTCATAAATTGATTCCCCTTCAAACTAACAAAAATATGTGATATCATTTCTAAGCTTAGCAGTTTTGTGGGAAATATATAGATAAGAATTTTTATGATAAATCTCTCTATGTTTTGAAGATCCAGGTGCTAATGAGTTTAACCGCATCTTAGCTTTATCCCTTAGTGAAAAAGGAAAAAGTTTAAGTCTGACGGCATCATTTGACACTCCATCATATTTAACTGTAGCACATAATTCTAAAAAACTAGCAAGGTGTAAATTATGATATTCAGTAGGTGTTTCTCCAAACTGATTGTTTTGTACCATTTGGATAATAACAGGTTTAAGCTCAAATGAATTGGCAGATACAGCAGGGTTTTGAATACTCAAATGAATTTCATTTGTTGTATAATTTGCATAATCTCTTAAAGGTCTCTGATGATGTTCATTTTGATTTCCAGTATTTTCTAAATTATAAGCCATTTTACTAAATTGATCTTTCTCTCTTTGTTGCTTTCAAAATTTTCTAACAGTTCTTTCTAACTCAGAGTCGTAAGGTATTAAATTTTAAGATTTTACACTACGCATAAACTGAATAAAGCAAGTAATTAAAAATAAGCAAACATACTAAAACAAGAAAATGTTCAAATTAAACTTCAAATAATCTTTTTTATATTTTTAAGAAATAAAATAAAATAAAATAAAATACTAATATTTTCATTTACTTCCCCGATAACGGCGTCAAAAACTTGATACAAGATTTTGTATATGCAAATATGTAAGAAGTTGACACCACTCAACAGCGCCAAAAACTTGACGCAGGCAGATTTATAATAAATATGCAATATAATCCCAACAAAAATACTTTTTATAAAAATAAATTATCTCTTAAAACTTTTTTTAATCGGTCAAATCTCTTTTATCAATGCAAGTATACGTATCGCTCAAGTAATAAAGGTCTCTAATGGAGTCCTAGCTATCGATCCTATAGGGAAGTTGGAAAATCCTAAAGTAAATTATGAAAATTATTTTATATCAAAAATAAAAAAATAAAAGTAAAGTGTAAAGTTTGGAAATTGACTACTCAGGTGAATGTTAATTAAAATGCAGATGTAAGACTATAGAAATTAAACTAAACTAAATACTAAACTTTCAAAAGTAAAATTGCAAAAATTAAACAAAGTTTTTGTTGTGATGAAAAGTTCAAACTTAAGAAAGCATCCTTCCCCTTTACAATGAGTATACCCTCTTCCGAGTGCTATAAGAATATTGACTAATCCAGAGTTTGGTCCCTAACTCCATGGTTAGGTTGGGAGGATACCGACTACCACTCAAGAGCTCCCACTACTCCCTCCCAGGAGGGCTAACATTCTTGCATTAGTTTGCAATTAACTTAACCCAATTGGGGGTGGGGTTTTAATCTGTCACCTTAAAATCTCCAATTTTTCATCCAACAAAGTATGTTTCTCTATTTATTTTGCACCCAATCTCATGAATGACATACTCTCTCATGAAATTAAATGTGATTCTCCCTATATTGTAGAAATCATATCTCATTTAAGAACTTATGTCTCTCAACTAGTTTTAACATTTCAATTGGCAGATTAAAAAGTAAATGAATATTGGAGTTCAAATCATCACAAATTATTATCATTTTAATTATTATCATTTAAAACCATAGCAAATAATTCACAAAATCAAATCTTCAATGTAGGGAGAAGGATAAAGAAGACTACTTAGCATTTATGTGAAGGATACAATAAAACACGAATTTCATATATAAAAACAAGTTTACAAAATAAAAGAAATAAAAATACAACTTATCTCACAATTCTTCCCAAGAAAATCCCTAGATGTTCTATCCAATTCTTTCTCTCTTTACAATCACTCCCAATTCTCTCTTAGAAGTGTAATGAAGAAGAAATCTCTCACATTCCCTCTCCTCTTACAACACTAGAAGAAAATCTCATCTTATCTCCCTCTCTAACTCACGCCACTTTCTCTTGTTCCCTCACGTCACACACAAAAGCCTCCTTTCAAAATCTATGAAGACTTCCTCTTTTTTTTTTTGGCTGCCTCCTTCGGAAAAGAATTCAAAATTTCCTTCAAAAATTCCCTCCAAAAGTTAGCTCTTTTTAATTCAAAAGATGTGTCATTTGATCTAAGAGTCATATCTTTTCATAAAAGAACATTCCAAAGTATCTAGATGTATTGAATTACTCCAAGAGATATGTAGAACAACTGTCCCTTTGAAAATTCATGCAAAATTTGTCTTGACCTGCCTTAATTTGAAAAATTCACCCCTGGCGCATCATGCGCCGATCTGGCACATCATGCATTAACTCTCTGTATTTCGGTGCATCATGCGCCAATCTGGCGCATGATGCGCTAGAATCCCAAAATTGGCTATTTTGTCTCTGAATTTCATATTTTTTTTCCATTTTTGCTCCAAATGCCTAAAAATGATATACTTGCAACAAAAATACAAAATTACCCATCGTTAAAGTGCAATATCACCGAAAATAGGCATAAAATATGTACTAAAATAGTATATTATTTTGGTGTATCAGTTGCACATCAATATTTAGAGTTGTATCAGATAAAGATGATACAAGCCCAAGGTAAACTAGTCCACCCAAGAACTTTCAAAGTTAATGAATTGGTTCTCGTTCTTAGAAGATCTATTCTTACACACTGTAAGATAAGAGGAAATTTTTAACCAACTCGGGAGGGACCATTCATGTTTTAAAGAGTATACTCTCGAGGCTCTTACAAAATTATAGACTGCCAAGGTAAAAGACTGGTGCTATGATAAATGGATGGTATCTAAAGAAGTACTACGTGTCCTGATGTTTTTAGGGCAAAATATTACTTCTTGAAGCACCGATGTGAGAATTTTCTGTAATTGGCTCCAAAAATAAAGAAATTTTTTAATAAAATGCCTCAAAAAATGATGAAAATTCTCCCTAAATCATTCAATCAAATTTTAAAAATAAAAATAAGACCAAGTCAATAAAAGAAATGCAATATAAAACAAAAAAATGATGATGACATAGATCTTGCACTAGACGAGGACAAGATGGCTGAAAAAGCTGTCATCAACTTTGACCTGGATTTTGATCAAATTGAGATGGAATATAAAGTGTCTTTGTTAAATGTAATGGTCCAGGAAGAAGTACGTGATTGGGAACCCATATTAAAATTTATGAATAGAAGAACTATCATGACCGCAATGAAGAGGAAGCTAGGGGAGAGCACATAAAATACCTTGATAAATGATAATCTAAAGAACGGAGATGGAAAGAAAGGTCTATGGTTTTGATAGCAGATGGTGAGCTTCTCAACACTTCGATGGAGCCCTAAGAAATCCAACCAACAAGAAAAACTCATTTGACATGTGCATAATGACAAAATTACAAAAGCCACAAGCATATGATGCTCTACTGACTGGAGAGAAGACAAACAAGCTGATGTGTTGCGGAGCTTACCCCAGTCATATCACATGTGGAAATGTTTGAGTAGTCAGTGGGGGTTGCTTTACCTCAATTTGTAATAGAATAGCTACCATCAAATTCTGCTAAAGATTACATTATTCTAGAATACACATCAACAAAACCATACACAACATGTGCAGAGTACGCTACTCCATAAGTAATATAGAGAAGTGAAGAACACCCATATGTGGATCCATATATTCCACAATTTGTCAAGCCAAGGTAAATACATATCATTTTTGAAAATGAATTGGAGAGGTTTCAAAAGGTCAAAAAATAGAACTTTAAGCATTTTGAAAGAATGCAAGGGAAGTACATCAACATCTTAGAAGGATTGAAATTATACACCATTTTATTTTCTGAGCAAGAGTAGATGAAGATAGTGGATTACAACTTTGAATTGAAAGACAGAGGCCGAGATGGTTGTTTGAAGGGAAGGACATATTCAAAGCCACAAAAATGGATGAGGGGCAAATGAAGGATCACCATCTAGTGCGGATGCTATTATAACTTCACCCACAACTGTGAAGGAAACCCCTGAGGATTATAAGACAATATGTGGTAGACTTGATACCTTCAATAATAAAGTGGATGATCAAGAGAATGGTTTCTTGACACATCTTATCAATGGATTGTGTGTCCAATAGCTATATAATCAACATCTATGAAAGGGGGGGATTGCATTCCACCCCATAAAGATCATCATGATTTCTTGAGGCCATTCTACATAGTCCCCTTCATTAGCGAGTGCAACATCAGATTTGTAAAAGAAATATGAATCATTGATCAGAGTGAATTGTGCAGGTTAATAGAGATCCCTCTACCAGTTGGATCAGTTTTGATACTAAAGGGAAATAGAGCGGATTTGGTAAAACACTGTCTTCCAGTAGTACCACAAATAAGAGTATCCATCACTTTCCAAATATGGATGACAATAAGGCACCATTGGATACCGACCAGACTAGAACCTGGAATGATTTCAACCTTTAGAGATATGTCTATTCAGGAACAACACACCTCTAAGTGTATTCGAAAGAACTTTCATTATGGAGAATATTTTAGGAGGCGAGGTTGGTCTCTCCATAGACCCAGATAACTAAGAATAAATGAAGACATGAACACAAGGACTGCAGTCTACAGATAAAAGCTACCATCTTGTGTGATTGATTTGGAGCCTTTGGACTGAGCTTCTCTCAGTTATAAAATAATTCAATGAATAAAGAATAGTACAAACAAGAAACACTAATAACAATTAAAAGCAACAAAATGAACAAATGAACAAAATGAAATAAGATACCCCAAAGAAATTGACAAGGACAAAATAAAAGAAGTGACAAAAAATAAGACAAACAAAAGTGATAAAACAATCTTCAAATTGAAACTTTCATAAATCCAATAATTTCCACATATCTCAAAATTCTCTTTATTCTCACAATTCTCACGATCCTTCCAAAAACCATACATATTCTCATAATCTTTCTACAAATTTTCTACAAACATGACATTCTGGGGTCGGAGCAAGAATTTAGAATCCTTATATAATTACAACATTCCAGGGCCAGTGCGAGGATTCCAATTCTTTTCACACAATTTCCACAATATATTCATAAATTTTCCACACACATGAAATTCTAGGGTTGGTGCAAGGATTCTGATTCCTTCAAAAATTAAGATATTCTAGAGTCGATGCAAGGATTCTGATTCCTTTCACACAATTTCCACAATTTATCCATAAATTTTCCACACATGAGATTTCAGGGTCGATGCAAGGATTCCAATTTATTTAACAATTACATTATTCTAGGGTCAATGTGAGAATTCCAATTCCTTCCACACAATTTCCATAATCTATCCATAATTTTTTTCACACTCATGACATTTCAGAGTCAATGTAAGGATTTTGATTCCTATAAACTTCCTATATTTCCACAATCTATTCATAAATTTTTTGCATTCACGAAATTTTAGGGTCGGTGCAAGGATTCTGATTCTACGAACACAATATTTTTGGGTCGCTGCGAGGATTCCATATCTACAGACACAAAATTTTAGGGTTGGTGTAAGGATTCTAATTCTGCAGTCACAAGATTTTAGGGTTGATGAGAGGATTCTAATTCTACATTCATAATATTCTTGAGTTTGTGCAAGGATTTGGATTCTTATAAACTCCACATATCCTTACAATCTTCCTACAAATGTCCTTACAACCACAACATTCCTTACAATCATAACACTTCTTTCAATCATAACATCCCATTCTGTGTGATGTTATGTGGGAGCCGTCAGCGCCCATTCTAGCATCGTCGGCGCTTTGGTCCATTTATGTGGGAGCCGTTAGTGCCCATTCTAGCGTCGTCGGCGCCAATGGAAAAAAATTACGGCTTTATGTTTTTTTTTAATTTGATTACAAATTTTCCTCTAATACCAATATTTGTCTTAATTTATAATATATAAAATTGTGTAGGATTACTATCTATTATATATGACACTTATCAAACAAAATAGGAATATATATATATATTATATATGGGTTGTCTCCCATAAAGCGCTTGGTTTAACATCATCAGCTCGACATACCATTTGATTAGTTGGGTTAACTTAACATTAAAACTTCTTTAAATTGTGGTATGTGTCTTTCATAATAATGTTTCAATCGATGTCTATTAACTTTAAATATCTTTCCAGTGTTCGGATCTTTAACAACAACAGTTTTGTAATGATAAACTTTAATTACTTTAAATGGTACTCACCATCTAGATTTCAGTTTTCCTGGAAATAATCTCAATCTTGTATTATATAATAAAACTTCTTATCCAGGTTCAAACTTCTTTTTAAGCATCTTCCGA
>NW_018164739.1:855961-896826 GCF_001263595.1 Phalaenopsis equestris | reverse complement strand
ATTAAAATTAAATTCCTTAATAGCCCAAAATGCTTTATGCTCCAATTCTACTAGTAAGTGACATGTTTTCCCAAAAATAAGTCTATATGGGGGCATTTCTGTGGGAGTCTTATAAGTAGTTCTGTAGGCCCATAATGTAATATCTAATCTAGCAGACCAATCTAATTTATAAGGATTTACTGTTTTTTCAAAAATTTGTTTAATTTCACGATTTGATATCTCTACTAAACTGCTAGTCTGAGGACGATAAGCAGTAGATAATCTATGCATAATATAATATTTTTTAATCAATTTTTTGATTCTCTTATTTCTAAAATGAGATCCTTCATCAGTAATAATTACTCTCGGCATTTTCCATATCTTGTAAAAATATGTTTAATTAAAAGTTTAGAAACACTCTGAGCATCACATCTGGGTACATCGATATCTTCAATGCATTTGGACATATAATCAACAACAAGCAATATATATAAATTCCCAAATGAAAGAATAAATGTTCTCATAAAATCTAATCCCCACACATCAAAAATTTCAACTTCTAATGTGTAAATTAGAGGCATTTCGTCTCTTATGGAAATATTTCCTACTCTTTGACATCTATCATACATTGTCACATATTTTAATATATTCATTAACAAATTTAAGAAGAATAGACCAATAAAATCCAGCTTGCAAAATCTTATATGTAGTTTTATTCATTCTAAAATGTCCTTTAAATTTAGAATCATTTCATCTTTCAATTATCTGTTGAGTTTCCTCATAATGCACACACCTTCTAATAATTAGATATTTACATTATTTATATAAATAGGGGTCATCCTAAAAACAGAATTTTGAATCATGTATAAATTTCTTTAATTATGGATTTTTGATATCAGGTGGTAAAATATCACTTACAATATAATTTATTATATTTGCATACCACAGTACATTCATTTCATCAATACTATATAATTGTTCATAAGGGAAATTATCTAAAATTTCATTTACAAAATTAGTTAATGTTTTTATTTATATTCTAGACAAATGATCAACTATTTGATTATCATTTCCCTTTCTATCAACTATGGTAAAATCAAACTCTTGCAATAGAAGTATCTATCTAATTAATCTTGGTTTAGCATCCTTCTTTTGCATCAATAGTAGTGTAATTAATTTGAGCATCATTTAGAGTTTTACTAGCATAATATATCACTTTAAAAATTTTGTTGTGTCTTTGTCCTAACACAGCCTCAATAGCATAATCACTAGCATCGCACATTATTTTGAATGGTTTCTCCCAATCAAGTGGACTATTATATGTGCAGTGATTAATTTTTCTTTCAATAATTCAAATGCTTTTATGCATTCCTCATTAAAATTAAATTTTGTGTCCTTTTCTAAAAGTTGACATAATGGCTTAGTTATTTAAGAAAAAAATTTTATGTAACGCCTGTAGAAACCAACATGTCCTAAAAAGCTTCTTACCCCTTTAACATTAGTCGGAGGTGGTAATTTTTTAATAACTTGAGTTTTTGCAGGATCTACTTCCATGCCATTCTCAGAAATTTTATGCCCAAGTACAATTCCTCGAGCAACCATAAATTATCATTTTTCCTAATTCAGTACTAGGTTGATTTTTTCACATACTTCCAGAAATTTTTCTAAATTATTTAAACACAATTCAAACGAAGTTCTAAGTACAGAAAAATCGTCCATAAACACTTCCATTCAATGTTCAATAAAATTGCTAAAGATTGACATCATACATCTTTAAAATGTTGCAGGTGCTTTGCATAGTCCAAAAGGCATTCGACGAAAAGCAAATGTTCCATATGGGCTAGTAAATGTTGCCTTTTCTTGATCCTTTGGAGTAATTGAAATTAGGTGATAACTAGTATATCCATCTAAAAAGCAATAATATTTGTTCCCAGCTAATCTATCCAACATTTGATCTAGAAAATGTAAAGGAAAGTGATCTTTTCTGGTGACCATGTTTAATTTCCTATAATCAATACAAATTTGCCAACCAATAACTTGTTTTTTTTTATATTAGTTCATTTTTCTCATTTTCTTCAACAGTCACTCCTCCTTTCTTCAGAACACAGTGAATTGGACTTATGCAAGCACTGTCTGAAATAGGATATATAATTTCAGCATCTAGCCATTTTAAAATTTCTTTTTTAACAACTTCTTTCATTATTGGGTTTAATCTCCTCTAAGGATTAGCTTTAGGTTCATAGTGTTCATCTATGTGCATATAAATAGAATGATTAATTCCTTTAATATCTGCTAAAGTCCATCCAAAAGCCTTTTTATATTTTTTAACATCTCTATTAATTTTCTCTATTATATTTTTTAACATCTCTATTAATTTTTGTTCTTAAATTTATGTTAATTTAGAAGATAAAATAGCATGCAATGTAGATGACTCTCCTAAAAACACATATTTTAAATGGGCAGGTATATTTTCAGTTCAAGTTTAGGTGGTTTAATACTTGAAGGAATAAGATTTGTTTTATCATTTTCAAACAAGTTTAAAGTTTCAAATTTGCCCTGAATATAATCTAAATCTTCTTCTTTTATTTCGTCCTTATTTTCAAAAAATTCTCCTTGTTTTAATTTATCTTCAAACTCAGCCTTAAATTGCTCCTTACTCGGATAATCAGTTACTCCATCCTAAAAAATTCATTATCTTTTTCTATTGCTGGATATTTCATAGCTTTTGCAATATTAAATGTTACTTCTTGATCATTAACTCTAATTATTAATTCTCCCTTTTGCACATCTATTACAGCTCTCCCCATTGCAAGTAATGGTCTCTCCAAAATAATAGGTATTTCTTTATCTTCCTCCATATCCAATACTATAAAGTCTACAGGAAAAATGAATTTATCCACTTTTACTGATACATCCTCTGATACATCCTCTATAACTCCTCTCCTTTTGTATAAGTTATTGATCGATCAACTAACTGAAGATTTACAGTAGTAGGGCGAATCTCTCCCAAATCTAAACGTTAAAATATTGATAAAGGCATAAGATTGATACTTGCTCCTAAATCACATAAAGCTTTTTCAAAAAACTTTTCATAAGGTATAGTAAAACTACTAAGATCTTTTAATTTTTCAGGAAGCTTTTTCTGCATAATAGCACTACACTCTTGACTGAGTGCAATGGTGTCATGATCTGTAAACTTCCTTTTCTTATTTAGTATATCCTTCATAAATTTCACATAACTTGGCATTTGTTCCGAAGCTTCAACAAAAGGAATATTTATCGTTAATTTCTTAAGGATTTTCAAAAATTTTGTAAATTGTTTATCTTTGTTATTCTGCTTCAGTCTTTGAGAAAATTGAGGTAATGGTTTTTCTAAAGGACCTTGTGTTTGTTCATTTTCATTTTGGTCACTTAGTCTATTTCTAATGCTTCCATCTCTTCATCAACTTCAGTTTCTATTTGGATCCTTGTTTCAACTTCTTTTCCACTTTGCAATTGAATAACTTTAATTTGCTCTTTATTTTGATGCTCTTTATTTTGATCTTATTTTGATCTTTTGGATTAACTTCCACCGTACTTGGAAGAATTTCAGAAGTTTTGTACTGAGTGCAGTAGCAATATGTCCTAATTGATTTTTAATATTTCTAATAGCAGCCCCTTGATTCTGTATTTGATTTCCCATGCTTAACATTACTTCTGCCATCGTCAACTTCTTTTCCTTAACTTGTGGGTTAGGATTAGAGTTAAATCCAAGAGGATAATAAGGTCGATAGTTAGGATTTCCTTGGTTGTTCAAATTTTTTGAGGAATTCATAGAATTATTATAATTATTCCAACTAAAATTAGGGTGATTTTTCCATCCATGATTATAAAAGTTAGAATATGGATTGATATTTTGATTACTTATAGTATTTAAAGTTTCATAAATAATTGAGTATCAATGATCTGCCCTAGTGAACTTTCCTCTAATAGTGGGGGTATTTGAGAATAGTTCACTTCTATTTGATCAATATTTTTCAAAATAGCAGCAATTTGAGATGCTAAAATAGACATTGCTCAGAATCATGAATACTGTCTACTCTCTTAGGATTTACCCTTTCAGAATGCCATTAAAAATTGTTAGTATCCATTTCTTTAATTAAAGAATATGCTTCATCAAAAGGTTTTGACATTAGTGATCTACCCGCAGCAGCATCTATAATAGATCTAAGTAATTCTACTAATCCATTATAAAATGTTTGAATTATTAACCAATTTGGTAGAGCATGGGGTGGACATTTTCTAAGAATATCTTTAAATCTCTCCCAAGCTTCATATATCGATTCCCCTTCCAACTGACAAAATAATGTAATATCATTTATAAGCTTAGCAATTTTTAGGGTGGAAAATATTTAACTAAGAATTTTTGTGATAGTTCTCCCCAAGTTCTAATAGATCTAGGTGCTAATGAATTTAACTAAGCCTTGGCTTTATCTCTTAAGGAAAAAGGAAAAAGTCTAAGCCTAACAGCATCATTAGACACTCCGTCATATTTAAAAGTTTGGATCTTCAATAGGTGTTCCTCCAAACTCATTATTTTATACCATTTGGATAATAGCAGGTTTAAGCTCAAATGAATTAGAAGAACATCAGATTTTGAATAGCCAAGTGAAGTTCATCTCCTGTTGGATTAGCATAATCATTTAAAGGTCTTTGACGATTTTTGTTTATTTGATTATTTAATTTATTTGCCATTTTGTTTAAGTTTTTAATATCTTTTTATTGTTTTCAAATTTTTTTAATAGTACGCTTTAATTCTAATTATAAGGTACTAAACCTTCAGATCCAATATTTCACATAAACAAATATAATAAGCAAGGAAAAATTTCTTAATGGCGCAAAAAAACTTGATCCCGAAATTTGATATAGTTGTATAAAAATTATATAGTTGACTCCGCTATGCAACTGCGCCAAAAGCTTGATGAAATATTTTATAATTTAGAAATTTAAGCAATTAATTTTGGGATTCTACGCAAGCATACGTATCGTTATCAAGTAAAAAAGAACTTTCTATTTATGTCCCAAATAACTATCCCACGGTAAAGGTTTAAATTTGCAATGAGAAATTTACTAGGAAATTCACAGAAAGTCAATACAAAATTAGTGTCACTAATTTCGAATGTTGAGATATTATCAAAACTGAATTATTTAACTAATAATAATAATGAAATATAAATTTTAAACAGTAACTACTAAATTATTAAACTATTAAACTATCTTTATGTTTATGTGATGAAGATTTCTTATGTGAAAAAAGACATCTTTCCCACTACAATGAGATTTTGGTAAAATGAGATGAGATAAATAGTTATAATATGTATTGTACTAAATAGGAGTAGTTTTATTTGTCTAACCTGATACAGTTTTATAGAATATCATTGGCTAATCCCAGGTTTAGTCCCTAAATCTATGGCTAGGCTAGGAGGATACTGGCTCTCATTCCAGAGCTCCCACTTCCCTTCACCTGAAGGCTAACTCTCTCTTCAATTTTTAATCACTAAAATTGAATTGGGAATTTTAGTGTGTCACCCTAAAGGTTCTCCAATTCTAAACATATTTCCCTATTTATTTTCACTTAATTCCATGAACGAAGTTCTCCTTCGTGGAATCAAATGCGATCCTCACTCTGTCGTAGAACTCATACTCCTTTTCCTGAATCATATGTTTCACAACATATTTTAATAATTCAATTGGCCAGATCGAAAAGTAAACTAAGTTCGGAGTTGAAAAATCATCATAATTTATTTTATATTTTAATTTCGGCACATCCATATTATCTCTTCATTTCACCATATCTCTGAGTAGGGAGAAAGATAAAGTAAAAAATTGAGACTTCATGAGAAAGATACAACAAAACACAAATTTTATATATAAAAGAAAGTTCATACAACACTAATAAACAAACAACACTTATCTGAAACTCTTTCTCAAAGCAAATCCCTTATAGCCTCTTCTAGGAAATGTTGGAAGAAGAAATCTCTCACTTTTCTCCTTCTCCAACACTCTTAGAGAGGAGTTCACACTTAAAATCACCCAAAACTCTAAATTATAAGAATAATGGACTCTAAATGGTTGTAGAATAAACAATGAAAGAATGTGTTATGTGTAGAAGGTTGAATGAAGGGGATGAAATGGCAGAAAGAGTCACTTTTCTGATCAATTTTGGCCCCAAATAAAGCCTAGAGTCGGTTCTCCAATAGGTGCATACAAAAACTCTTTGAAATGCATTACTCTTCATACAAAAACTCTTTGAAATGCATTCAGATTTATTGAATCTTCTAGAAATCAGGCCTGAACCAACATTGGCGCCGTCGGCGCCAGTGTCCCGCAATTTAATTCGTCCTCTCAGTCAAACAGCGCCGTCGGCGCAGAAAAAATTTCAACTTCTTCATTTTTGCTCCAAGTTTCATACTTTTTGCTTCCTTTTTGCTTCCTTTTTGCTTTAAGTCCTAAAAATCAACAATCTGCAAGAAAGCATAAAAATACCTTCCATTAAAGTGCAATATCACAAAAGATGAGTATTAAATATGGGTCTAAAAATGCATATATTTTTGGTGCATCAACTATTAACCTTACCATTATGGTTTCTAAAATTATCTCTAAAGTGGTGGTGAATAGGTTGCAACCTTTTCTCGATAAGTCGGTCTCTGACAATCAATCTACCTTTATTAAAGGTAGGTCTATTGGTGATAATGATCTTGTTGCTCAGGAACGGTTACTTGATATTGATAAAAATGATAGAGGTGGAAATGTTATTTTGATTAAAACTAGAAGGTGGAAATGTTATTTTGATTTAGAATGATTTGATTAAACCTACTCAATCTTTTTCTTATATGGCATCTTTTACATAAAATTCTACCTATTGATGATATTTTAAAGCTTAGAGGTTTAAGATTTCCTTTTATTTGTTATTTTTGTAAGAGGCATGTTGAAACATTAGAACATATTTTCTATACTTGTTCTTATATTACTAATTTATGTAAGGGGGTGTTTACTCTCTTCGAGTATGTTGTTAATTGTAATCATAGCAGGTCTATTACTGGTATGATTGCGGTTTGGTAGAAGGATGGGTCAAAGCGTTACAGGTCTATTTATATTATCATTTTCTGGTTTTTTTGGTGTGCTCAAAATAATTGTAAGCATGATGGCCAGGTTTTTTCTAGTTCAAATTGTTTTCATTCTATCAAAAGTTATGTTTATAAAATGTTGAAATATGGGAAATTTAAGCCTTCTTGTAATACTAGTGTTAAGCGTATGTTATTGAACTTTCATATTGATTTACTGAGAAAAAATAAAGTTGATATTATTTTAGTTCATTGGGCTGCTCCTATTAATGGGTTTATTAAGCTCAACATGGATGGTAGTTGGAGTAATTCTGCTACAGGTATTGGTGGTTTTTGTTGAAACTCTTTTGGTAAGGCTAGTGTGAGGTTTTTTGCACCTGTTGTTGCTTCAAGTGTTATTGAAGCTGAAGCTGAGGCTGTGATTATGGGACTGGAATTGGCTTTAAAATGTGGTTGGAAAAATTTAGAATTTGAAATGGATTCTTTTGATCTTTGATCATTTTGTTGCAGAAATAGAGATTATCCTTAGAGTCTTATAATTCAATTGAAAGGAATTTTTGCTATGACGGTTGGTATGCAGGTTCGTTGGGTTTTCATTCATCATGAAGGGAATAAATGTGTTGATTTGGCTGTTAAGCAAGGGATGCAGACTCAAAGAGTTATTTTTTCTAATAAATTTATGTAGATTCTTAAGTGTTTTATTAGGGGTGATATGATGGATTCCCCTTATGCTCGTATTTCTTCTTGATTTTTGTTTTTGTTGCTTTTGGTGTAGTGTGAGTTGTATAGGGTTTAAGTTGGGTTCATTTTCCCAACTTTGTATTTTTTGTTATTTTTTTAATAAATTGGAGCATTTTAGTGCTCTTTATTTTAAAAAATATAGCCATAGGATTTTTCTGTTGATTATCCTAGAAGACTAGTGACAGGACCCACCTCCCTTAGAAACTTAAGACACTTCATGACTCTTTTTGTGAAGACTCGCATGGGTTTTCCTAAGTCCTCAACTCTTGGTTGGGATGACTAGGACCAACATGTTAAGGCTTAAAGGTGGGTTCCTATAGCTTTACAAAACCTTAGGGGATCCCTTTATGACTTGTACACTCACCTTACACCACATACACATTCACACACAACCTATACACTACTATAATTCAAATCACCCCATACCTCCTCACCCCAAGCCCCCCATTCATACACACCACCACATTCTTACTCCACTACAATACACCCCACCACCAAAATCCATTCAACTCACCAAAATTGCCCAATTTGTCACCCCAACTACCCAAGGTGCCCAAAATGCCCAAAATACCCAAAATTATCCAAACGCACAATTCTCCACCAAAATCACCCAAAACCTTTACAAATTACCTAAAATTTCCCATAATCATCCTAGACCTCTCCAAACTACCTAAACTTACCCATAATCCCCATAAGCCCTCAAAATTACCAAAATTACAAGATGCTAAAATTGAACCTTAAGTGCTAAACCTAAAATTAACCAAGTATGAATCCCAAATTCCAACATCCAAAGCCTCATGAAATTTTCCATGATTAATTACCAATCATATTAACATTAAATTCAAACCCAAAACCACTCCATAAAAAAATTCAAAAGCCCATAATTTGAGCCCAGTTTCCAAATATCCTTAAAACCAAGCCCGCATGGCATATTTCAACCACCTATTATCAAACTTAGTTAATATAAAGTCAAAAAATCCCATGATTGGACTTTATAAAATTTGCCTCCATACTTGAAAATCCCATCCACCTTTATTAGTGCAAGCCATGTAGGCTATGCATGAGTCATGGGCAAGCCACGTGGCTTTATCCAAGCCAAATGGAAGCCACATGGAAGCTATGAAGCCAGCATGAGCCTCATGTGAGCCACCATATCATAAATGGCGAAAGGAGGAGTTTCTTTAAAAATCTCCTAAAGTGTACTTAACCTCTCTAATGACTCATTTAAACCTAAAATTAATCCAAATCCACATAATGGGGACATTTCTATTCACTCCCCCAAGTTGATCACCAGACCTAGCCACCTTGGTGAATGAACCAAACCCAAATACTTATCTTGAACTAAACTCCCCAAAAATCAATTCAAACCCTTTCCCCTTAAATCCAACCCTTGAAAACATGGCACAAGCTAATCAAATTCACCATTCTATATAAATGAGCTCCCACAACAAGATGGTGACCACCTAAACTCCACCACCCACCATGGCTGGCGATGGAGGTGAACCCGAGAACTACCTCCTGAGCCAAAACCTAAAACTCTACACATCCTACTTGGCTCACACCTATCGGACCTCTTCCCAATCTCCTCTCCACCTAAGTAGCCTTTGATCAGCCAATTGGAACCCTGGCTCTCCCCCATGGCTGAGCTTATGAAATGAACACCTCCATGGCCAAAGTCAACAAGTGCAAAAACACTGGCAAAGCCCCACAAAAAATGCTCCAAACCCTTGCTAAACCTATAGAAAGGTCATCCTCACCATTCTCAGCCACTATCACCAACCACCAAACCCTAATTTTGAAGTCACAAATCTAGATATTTTTGGCTATCATACTAACTCCACCAAAACTCCAAATTGATTATTCTAAAAGCTTTCCCACACCTCAAAATCACTTCTCCATTGAAAAAACCCCTCTCCCGTGGCCTCTAACCTAGTGCTAGACAAAAATAGATTCACCATTTTGTGTAGTACATACCTAGATCCATATATAGAGCAAGTTAACACTTGAAGGAGGCTTGTGGTGTCAAGGTGGAGCTTCTCAACCATTCCAATTGAGGCCTCACCTCTTCGACAAAGGTATAGCTTAAAAATCAATAATTTTTCTTCTGTTGGGCTTTTGTAAAGAGACTCGACAATCCATACTCATCTAGCTATACAGATTTGTTTGTCTCCTCAAGATGAAGCTCTAGAATCAAACCACATAAAATTTAGTTAAGTGTCAAGAGAGCTCTTAGCTCTATAGTGTGGATGGTTCATGGTTTGTATTCATTTAGGATGATGAGGAGATGTCGTCCATTCCCATGTATTCAAAATGGATGACTAGTATCGATAAGGATGGGGGATTGGATCGATTCAAGACCATAGATCGCAGGGTGAAGAGGTAGGGAAGAGCTCAGCGTGGACTTTCAGAGTCGTCTATGATGAGTTAGATGCCATGTGTTTAAGTGGATAAATAGGGTATTTCTGATTTAATTAAATCTAAAAAATGAAATGTAAGTTTAAAGAAACATATCTTTGTGTAAAAAAATCACAAAAATAAAATAAGGACATCGTTATGCTCAGTGAACAGAGGAAAATCTAATTAACCTAAAACAACAAATATTTTTTATATAATTAGTTTTAAATTATTTAAATACATCAAAACTTGATTTAATCATAAATAATCAGATACTTATCACCATGGCTTAAAATTTTCAAGGTTTATTCATCATGTGATTAGGAGTGTTCTATGATTTTTCCAAGGTCAGAGAACAATTCTAAACCTAAAAGCCCTAATTTTCTATGATAATTTCCTTTATTTATTTGAAATAAATATAAAATAAAAAATAAAAATTAGAAAAATGTAAAATCAAGTTTAATGAGTTCTATGAAATTAGATGCACTTAAAAGAATTAAAAAAGAAATTAGAGATTAAAATGCATTCCATAAGTATTTTTCTAATTAAAAAAATTAAAATTTTATAAAAATATAAATACATTTCAAATTACACAAAAATTTCTCTAATTAAGGAAAAAAACTCCAAAACCCCCTCATAAGAATTTCAAAAACAAAAAAGTATATTTTGAGAATTTAAATATAATTTCTTATAATTTTCCTAATTATCATTTAAATAATTATAGAAAATGAAATAAAAATTAGAAAAATGTAAAATTAAATTTATTGTGTTCTTTGAAATCGAAGACAATTAGGAAAAATAAAAAGTGAATTAAAAATTAAAAAAAATTCTCTAAGTTTTTTTTTTCAAATGATTAATAAAATATAAAAATACAAATATTTTTCAAAATATCACAATGTTTTCTCGAATTAGAGATAACAACTTTAAAGTACCCTCATAAAATTTTCAAAGACATAAAATGTATTTTGAGTACTCAAATGTATTTTATTATAATCCTACAAATTATTGAGTAAAATATTTTTAAAAAATAAAATAAAAATAAAAAATATAAAAATATAAAAAATCAAGTTGGTTGAGTTCACTGAAGTCAGAGAGGTTAAAGCAAAAAGTAAAAGGAGATTTTCTTAAATAAAAATTTATTTTCCATTAATTTACTCATAAAAATCATTTAAAAAAAATCATGAAGTGAAAGCATAATTCAAAAAAAAAACATGAAAATTAGTCTAAGTGGTCCTCTAACCTTTAACAACATCATAAAATTTTCTAAAAGATAGAGAACATATTTTGGGTGATTAAATTAATTAACATTGAAAGCTCACAATTATGGACTAAAATAATTATAAAAAATAAATTAAAAATCAAGAAAGTATAATTTGCCTCTGATGTCTTAATTTGTCCATGAGTAAGAGGTCAACAATGGTTCATGGTAATTTAAATTGAAACATAGAGAGCTATGGGGTACAAACCTTAAGGGTACAATGGTAATTTTGGGAATTTTACATTCTAAGCCTAAATTAACATTTAGGCTAAATTAGAAAAAAAAAGGTGTTATATTATGGTGATTAATTCATTGAGATGATTGATACATAAATAGTAATGGGGTAGCAACTCACTCATGACATTTTCTAGAAAGAATAAAATAATAATTACTTGAATTGTTATGAATAAAAAAAAGAGAATTTGGATGATTCAAAAGTGAGGGGAATGTGTTAGAAGACCAATAAGTCACTAATTTAAACCCCCGCCTAGTGGTTAGACAAAAATAATTCAAACCTTTCAATACAGATTAAACAACTTTACAAAATTTTCAAAATTACAAGCTTACCCGCAAGCCTTTAAGGGTTCGATAGTAAATCAAAGTGACAACATTTAGAGGATAACTTGAAGGGAAGATTTAAATGATAACTACATCTTGAGATACTACAAGCTCAAATCCAACAAGAAGGGTAAGAGTGTAAGCCTCTTTATACTTTACAGATACACCCTTAAGGTTTTGAACATGTTATCATTACTGTAATGTAAAGAATTGACCAATACCCTTACTCATGGACTAATCATGACAAGAAACAGTGAGCACAGTTCGAAACATGACAATACATAATTTGAGCAAGTTCATCAATTCAACAATATAGCAAGGCCAAATGAACTTTGAATAGTTTAGGAGATTCTAAAGTTTGTTTATAGTTACCCTCTAATAATCTTTATGAGAATTTAGATATTTCATAGAACCCTTGTGCTTATTATGATTTTTTAAGTAAAATCATCCTCAAAGTGTAACAATCACTTAAACCAAATAAAAAAATTGAAATCCTTAAGGACCCTCCATGATATGATTCGGGCCCCTTCAAATCAATATTTATTAGTAAGGATCACCCTATCAAAAAATATCCTACAGTAATACTAAATGCTCAGAGGTATGAGTCTTGGATATGGTATTTCTACACTTTTGGGCAACTGAGGATATTTGAAATACGACCACATCATCAGGCTGGTGTAAGTTGGAGGTTTTGGTGGCATGGACGATGATGAGAAATGTATCTAAGTATGTGAGAAGCTTGTATATCCTAACTCGATGACTACGAGAGGGTCAAGAAGTGGCATTTCTTTTCTCTAACATTTAGTAAAGGGTTACCTCTTACTCTCATGGGCTGCTGGCAGCTCAAGCTTGATGGTGTGACTGGCTCATAAACTGTGCAGAAAAATAAAATATAACATATTATTCCAATAAAACCAATGTTTTCCTGTTAGATGAGAAGTATATAGTACTAATATGTGTGACAAATTAACATTTTTTTAGTGTTACTTTCTGCAAGTTTATGGTCCAGTCACATAGATCAAGTAGGGAGTTACCCTCCCTTGATTACCTTGTAGGTAACCTTTTCCCTATGTTGGATCTCACATATATGATGTTGATAGTTTCCTATGAATGACGTTCGAGAAATTGTTAGGGCTTTAGTCCCAACTCTGAGTTCTCCCCACAACTTGAAATTCTTACACTGAGCCCTGACTTTCTATATAGATTATTTAACTTAATTCACCCACTCGTGTTTCCTTAAGTTTTGTTTGAATATTAAGATGTTTTGTTTACAATGCTAATCTTTCAGTAGTAGCTTCGGATGTGGTAGGTATACATTATCACTTTTCTTTTTTACTTCATTTCCTTATCATACCTTGCAGCATGCTTCACTTATACATAATTTAATATACCTACAAAAATCCCTAGGGTAGAGAATAATAGGCCATATGTTTAGGAGAAGCATCACAACAAGCCTTGAGACCCGACCATAATTACATGTTCAATCATAAACCTTAAACTTAAAATTATCATAAGTAAGGAGCTTGAAGCTAGTTGTCTAGAAAGCAGAACTAGGGTGCAAGCAGATGGAGGATGACTTCAGACGATGGTCAAACTCAGCAGTGAAGCAGATCTACCTCTGCAAAACCTTTTATCATCTTATATAACAAAAGTCTTTAGGATTTTAAGATTTCTCATATAGCACAATGTAAATCCTCACTTCATGTCTTAGGCTTTTGTGTAATCATGTTATGTAATATAAGTCATAACTCTTCTTTTTAGGATTCTGAGGTTATTCATTCGATACGATGTTAACACTCCTATGTTCCTTGGCTATTTGCATGATTATATATTGTGTAAATGTAAGCCCTAATTTTAAAATAATCGGTGAAACTAAGCATCAAATAACATCACTTCCAAATATGTAAAGCCGAACGATAGGTTAATTTTGCAAGTCATTAAGGTCCTCCTCAGAATCTGTCACATCTCCTACTTCACATTCCTTTGATCTCTAAAATAATTGTTCTTACTCGAGCCTTTCCCACTTACTTTTCCCACGTGTAATCATGAAAAGTCAACTTTGATTTCGTGAAGATGAAATCCTTAAACTTAATCAATAATTTTCTCAGGTGACTCTAAATGTTTAAGATGTAATTAATGATAAGGGCTTTCCTCTATAAGAAATTAGGAACCCAGAAAATCTAAACCCTGTCTAGCTCTTTATATTAGATAGGAAGTTGTTAGTCAAACAAAAGGTTTCACAGATCAAATGGATGTCACAAATTCTCTAGTTTAAATGATTGAGCTTACTAATAACTGATATGCTCGTCTCTCAGGATACTGTGTTATTTGTGGTATTGTGCTTAACTATCTAAAATATTAAATGAATGAGATCGACTTGGCCTCATGTTTCAAAAAAAAGTTTTATCTTTTAATCCAAAAATATACCAATATTAATTTAAGAAATATACTTTTCTAGAAAATTGGTCAACAATGATGCTCAAATAAATTACACTACTGTTAAGAAGGAGCTATTAGCTATTGTATATCTTTTTTGATAAATTTAGATCTTGTTGATAAGAAATGCACTAAACAATCTGTTATTTGACATTTGATGTGAAAAAAGGATATCAAACTGAGATTGATTAGATAGATCCTTTTGACGCAAGGATTTGATATCAAAGTAGTAGATAGAAAGGGTTATGATAATCAAATAACTGCTCATTTATCAAAACAAGATCAGACAGATTCATATATTTATGAAGATGAAATCAACGGAAATTTTTTTGATAAGTAGTTGTTTATTATTACTGAGTGGCATATTCAAATTTATAATGACAGTAAATTTTATAGTTTGTGACATTATGCCTTATGGTATGATATATCATCAATGAAAGAAATTTATCCATGATGCTAGATATTACTTCTGTGATGACCCATATCTTTATAAAAAATGTAAGGAGCAGGTGATAAGGAGATGAGTACCTATAGAAGAAACCTAAGAAATTATTAAGAAATCTCTTGATTCTAAATTTGGGAGACATTTTGGAGTTGATAGAACTGCTCTTAAGATTTTGCAATCTGGAATTTATTGGCCTACTTTATTTATAGATGTGAATTTATATAAAAAATTTGTGATAAAAATCAGAGTAGGCAATATTTCTAAGTGTGATGAAATGTCTCTAAATTTTACTTTAGAAATTGAGATTTTTTACGTCTGGTGAGGTTTAGACATTATGGCTCTCTTTGTATAATAGACAATTTATTGATTTTGATAGCTGTGGAATATGTTTCAAAATGGATTGAGGCATTGGCCCTTCTAAAATGTGATGCTCAAAGTAAAGTTAATTTCTTAAAGAAGAATATCTTTAATAGATTTTGTATGCCTAGAGTGATCATAACGCTGAGGGGAGCCACTTTAGAAATATAAAAATTGAGACTTTAGACACTAAGTATGGAATTAAGCATAAGATTGCCACAACATATCATCCGTAAATGAGTGGTTTAGTAAAAGTAGTTAATAGAGAATCAAAAGGATTTTAGAAAATATTGTCAATGCTATTATGAAAGATTGGTCTTTAAGATTAGATGATGCATTATGAGCTTATAGGACTGCTTATAAAACACTTATAAGAATGTCTTCATATGGACTCAAATTTGATAAAGCTTGTCATTTACCAGTAGAATTAGAACATGAAACTAATTAGGCTATTAGATAGAAACATGAAGCTTATTCGGCTGACAAACTTCTATCTGGATTATCTTTTCATTGAACTATCAATGGTGTATACTTTATTGGATATTAGTACATAGGATTGGCAAAACATAAGCCAATAATAATTGTGTTATCTATTAATAAATATATTTATAAAAATATTTATTATCATGCGTTAGTTGAATGAAATGGGATTCCATTAGAGATGAGGAAGTGGTGAAGGGAGGTGTTATGAGAAGCAGAATGAGTTATCCTCATTTATCTTTAGTGTTTATGTGTTTATTGGTGTTATAAAGTACTTTGGGAGGATTAAAAATTGAATTTAAGTGATCGAGACCAATAATGGGTCGAGTGTGTTGGCCCCACTACCCCTAACACCAAATTGTTGGAGCTGAACTGGAGCCTTAGAACCAATATAAATCGATGCCAAGGAACCTCATCAAAGTTCAGGGAAGCGCCTTGGTGCCACTATCGCGACACCTAGGCGTCGTTTCTTCCTGCACATCAAAATGAAGCGAGGATTTGATATTTAAACTTATTGGATGAGGTTTAGAAAGATAACATGATTGATGGTAAACAATTCCAAACAACACAAACACAACTTTAGCAGTGGGTACAAAATCCTTAACAACTTAAACTTGCCTTAGGTGCATTCACCTACATAACTCTTAAGTGAAATATTAACCGATCAACCAAGTACACTATCCTTGGGATGATAGAAGATGTCAAAGCTCATGAAGAAACATAATAACCTTTTAACTTGACCTTTGATGATTAATGGAACAATATGATAAGTTTAAAATGAACTCGAAATGTTTTAAGAGATGTTTAAAGCAGTTCAGGGTCATTCCATGAACACTTGAAATCTCTTGGATATTTTGAAGGAAAAATTGAACTTGCTATATTCTGTTCTAAAATCATCCACTCAGATCTTTCAAGACTCCAAAAACATAGTTGGGAGTCTATTAGATTCACATTTATCTACTCTTGAAATATATTTAAATTCTGCAAAATTACATACATGTTGCAAAAGCAAACATTTCAGCAGGAATGTCGAGAAGATGACAGGTACGTTTTTAATAGTGTTATTTATTTCTATCATTTTAATTTCTGCAATTTACTTTTGTTATAAAAATATTATAACTGCTTGAGTGTCCACTCTACTTTGCTTACAAAAATCAAGTAACTTTTCAAAAAGTAATCAACAATTTCAAAACCCTAAAGCAAATTGTTTTATAAGTAACCATAAATCCTTGAAATGTCACTAAATTTAAAACGTCCTTTTAAATTTACGGGAGTCCCTCGGAGGAGGTAACCCAAGGTTGCTAACAAGATCTCCCAAATTTAAATGAGTTTTACTACTTGTTTAAGCTAAGTAAATAAAAAAAAATAGTGATACAAGAATGAGGGAATCGTGGGATCCTAACCGGTGTTGCTCTAATCAACTTTAACCCACCCACTTCCCCCCTCCCCCTACGTGATTCAACTTTAACTTATCATTTAAACCTTTTAAACCTTAGACTTTATGACAGCTACTTCGCTGAGAAGCTTGGAGCTAACTCTATGGGCAGTAATCTAAACAACATGAGGATCTACAACAACACATCTTTCTTAGAATTAAACAACAAGTCGTATGATTTTGAGGTTGTCCGCTTAGTGTGACATAAATCCTTAATTTTTTCTTTATTCCTTTGAATGACTCTGCTATACAATTTAAGCCCTAACTCGCCTTAGGATTCCAAGATTGTCTTTCGCCATGACCTAAATTCTCACATCTTCTAGGCTATTTGTGCGACCGTCTCGCATAAATGTAAGCCCTAATTAATAAAATTGCCAGGGTGAGACATTTAGATAATTTCTTCTTGAAACTGAAACAAAACCATGGGATAACTTAAGAAGTCACCGAGGTTCTCCTCAGGATCCATGAAATCCCTTAGTTCTTCTTCCTTTAGATTAAAAAATAAAATGTTCCAAGTTTGAGTCATTCCCCTTTCACACCTCTTTGTTTGATCTTTTTAAAAGTCCTATTCCCTTGAATTTTTTGAAGATAATATTCTCTGATTTTTATCGAGAGTTTTCTTAGGTGACTTGAGTTATCTAAGATGTAATTAACTAAGGGGCTTGCCTTTATAGGAAACTTTTAAGAACCCAACTTAATATAAACCTTATTTAATTCTTCGTACTAAATAAGAGAACTTGTCGGTCAACATAAAAATAGTTTTTTGTAGACTTAAATGGATGTCATAAATTATTTAGTTTATTTAATTGAGCCTTACCAGTTACCAGTAAGTAGCCAGTAAGTAGTGTGTCTCCCCTTTAGGATAGATGCATTGCTTGTGGTATTAGGCTCATTTATTTAAAACTACTGAGGATATGAAATTGGTTTGGTCTCGTATTTTCAAAATTCAAAATACTACTTCTCCCAAATTATATATATCCATTCCGGTGACCGAAAACTTCCAAATTGGCGACTGACAGCTCCTGACAACTCCGCTGACGATGAATTTTCTCTTCATTTAAATCAGGGAATCTTGTCTTCATACATCAGTAATGTGTCTATGTCCTTAATGGACTAGATTACCCTTCTTCATTTGACATACTTCACCCATTTCTTTCTTGGGTAATACGATCAACTCTTTAGGACTTCAGGACCGTCTATTCAATCACCTTTGAACAGAGAGGTTCAGAAGTTCAGTAGGATATTTTTCTTTGTGTGGGGTAGGACACCCAATAAGTGTGTTGATAGACTAGTTTTGCATGGGCATTGTGCGTTGTGAAGTTGGTCCCTCCCCGTGTCCTAAACTTTACTCCTCTCCCCGTGTCCTTTTTGGGTTTGGTTTGCTACTTTGCAAATTAAATCAAATTATTGGACACTTGGTTAACTTGAACCTTTTAATTAATTAAATTTCCTCATTTTTTAGTTTACTATACTAAATTTTAAAGACTTCACAAAAGGAAATTTAATAAAGACTTGCCCAGTCTACAGAACAACCTTTGTTAATTTTAGTATTTGCACTATAATTATAAGGTATTGGCCAAATAACTAACCCTAAGAGCTTTCTTTTTGAAGTTGCTGCAATGGCATTCCCGTCGCTCATTTTTTTCTTGCAACCTACCAACTAACTGTGATGCTCGCAATGTCGCTTCCACTAGCAAGTTTGGAGCTGGATTCGATGAACTCAAAGTCATGCTCGAAAAAGCCCAATTTTTCATAATGAAAGTTGCTGCTCTAGAAATACAAGAGCTATCTGTGGTATTCAAACTAACTGTTCTCAAGATTTCCCATCCTGCAAGAAGGTGAAGACCGTTGCTACCTCGGCATCTGTTAAGTCTGTTGTTCCCTTTCCTTCCAAAGGAAAGGAGGTTATGATTATGGAAGATACAACTGAAGAATTTACCATCCCACCATTGCTGTTTGAAATTGGATCTAGCTCAAAGTCTGTGCCATTAACTCAGTCTCAAATGAGAAATCACAGTCGAAAGATTTGGAAGGCTGCTAAAGCCTAGATTCCTAAAAAAGTATTTGTTAATGAAATTCCTCACCAGGAGGAGCTTGGATTACTTAAGACCTTTTAGCTTTTGTGAGGGAGTAGGTTTACATCAATGGACACTAATGGGTATGAAAGTATTCATAAGATTTTTGTCGCCTTACTGTTGTTTCATGATTACGATGAGGAGAAGGAAAAACCCACTCCTATCACGAAAGTCCATACAATATTTTAGAGGTTGGCCATTAAAGAAGGATGTTCAATGGTTGAATTTCTTAAGTGAGTAGGATGCACAGTGTCCCCTCAAATGAAGAAAGAAATTTTGATAGATGTTAGAGCTGTCCGATAGTCTAAAAAATAAACCAAAGTTTTCCCAGCTCGTATTCCCGTCAGATTTTGCCTAAGAAGTCAAGTTGATACTACCGTTGTCACCCCTAATTTTGTTACCGCTGCTGCTCCAAGGTCTGCAGGACGTTGACCGGCTAAGTCTTGTCTAGGTCTAAGGATACCACCAGTTGTTGCTCATAAAGAAGGAGAAGATAAAGAAGTCACTTGATATAGTATTTGTTCTGCACTGTGGGGAGCATGCCTCTTTCCGACATGCCAAGGCCTTTGTTGAGACACCCCGTCTCAAGACATCACTATTAAAGAAGAAGGTAGAGGTACCCAAGTTTGTTGTACCAATACTATTCAATGAGCCCGCAGAGCAAGAATGTGGAATGAAGCAAACGTCTGAAGTATCAGACATTGTTGTAGCTATTGCTACTGAGTTTGATGAACAAGCAAAGGATGTTCAGTAAAGCCCTCCATATCTCAACATTGTTCATGAAGCAATAATTAAAGAGAAAGTTGAAAAGCTCAGGGCTGAGATTTCTAAATTAGCCAAACAACATGAAGTAGCCATTGATGTTTTTGAAGATTTTGACTTCAACGATTATCTCAATGAAGACTTTATGGATATTCATTTCATCGGGACTAAAGCTACCACATCTGTGCTTGATGCCCAACCTCTTGTTGATGGGAATGTTGTAGATGACTTATGTAGGGATATTCTGCTAAGAGATGAGTAAATCAATCAGATGGAGAGGAGAATGAAAGAGATGGCCACCATGATGGTCGCCATGGCTACAGTTCACGGACAGTCTCCATTGTAGTAGTTAGCTTCTCCAGAAGTTAACCAGCCAGAGAGAGCTCACATTACTAATGAAAGGAGAGAGGTTGCCTCTACCAACAGAGATGATTAGCAAAAGAAAGATTCTACAACAAGTGTAATACGAAAAAGGATATTAAAAAGTTGGTCGAACA
Source organism: Phalaenopsis equestris (assembly GCF_001263595.1). Classification (NCBI taxonomy): domain Eukaryota; kingdom Viridiplantae; phylum Streptophyta; class Magnoliopsida; order Asparagales; family Orchidaceae; genus Phalaenopsis; species Phalaenopsis equestris. Next base: position 876,306 of record NW_018164739.1, on the reverse strand, counting down.
ACAAGTTTGGGAGGCCTTAGCCTAATCTAGGAGTGGTGCATTGATTTCAAAGGGAAGACTTTACCCAGAGGAATTTGATGTCATGCCCTACCGAAGGGTTTTGTGTCACCAAACTTTAAGACATTCGACGGGATCAGAAATCCCAGATAGCCTGTAGCACGTTTCCGAGGGAGTTGTGCCAACACCGGAGGTAATGAAGCCATAATCTTCAGTTAGTTTGTCAGCAGCTTGTCAGGGATATCATTTGATTGGTATGTCGAGCTACCCAACTAATCAGCAAAGACATTTTCCTAGTTAGAACAGTTGTTCGTAAAGAGATTTGCTAGAGCACAACATCATGTCTTTATTGGAGATCTTATGGTGGAAATACAAAAACCTAACGAGACTTTTGTGGACTATATCTTGAGGTGGAGAAACTTAAGTATGAAATGTGAGGCTCGGCTACAAGAACAACTTGCAATTGAGATTCTACTCAAAAGAATCCATGGTTTGGTAGCCTTCATGCTTAAGGGACTCAGCATCAAATCTTTTGAGAAGCTACTAAAAAAAGCCAACAGTAAGACTAGTAGTCCAAAAGAGGAAATTAAACATATAGATTCTAAAGAAAAGTCATAAAAGTTCAGGACAACCAGAATTTTAAAGAAGAATTCCATAACAGTGACAACAGTTACTAAAGGAAACAACTAATAAAGATTTAGATATAACATTCTCATCAGAGTTTACAGTCATCATCACAGCATGCTCAGCAACAAACATAATAGTATAGCCAATTTAGCCAACAATCACACCAGAGAGGACCGCACTGGGCAAAAGGAAGATGGGGTTTGGCTCTTTCAGAACGAAAGAAGAGAGTATATTCTTTAAAAAATGAGGCTGTACCAAAGATGTTCAGAAATTTAATGAAGAAGCCCAAGTTCAGATTGCAAGATACAAAGATGCCAGAAGAGGCCGACAAGAAAGAGCATCCCAATTTCTGCCCCTATCACAAGATGTTGGGACATACAATAGAGGGATGCTTCATTTTCAATGGTTAACACGAGATGAATTTTAAAGAAGGAAATATAACCATCCCAAAAGAATATTTAAAAGAATCTAAAAAAGGTTTTGTAAATATGGTTTTGGCTAAGCCAATCACTCTAATAGATCCTTATTCAAAGAAGGGTGGATGGAGTACAGTTTGGAGAAAGTCGTCCAAGAAGATATTAGATCAGATTTAGACTACTTCAGCGCAGGTAACCGTTTAGAGTCTACATCTTGTACGACCCAAGTTAGAGATTTCACCAGAGAAGTTGCCACAATTTGAGAAGAATAATAATGGCGTCATGAAGACCGATAGTGCGAGGGATAGAATAGAGGCTGCCTCTATTAGACTGGTTGTCTTGGATTCAAGGAAGAAAATCCTCGAACCCCTGACCATGTATGATTATCTTTTTACCCCACCTATGTATTATGAATATAATGATTATGATTTTGGCTACATTCTAACTGTTTCTAGTGATAACATAACTAATTATGGTCAACCTAACTCTGATCTCGATTTCCAAACCAATTTTCAAGTCGTACTTAAGTTAGATGAACCTGTTAATAAGGATGAATAAGATATCAGTAGCACCGGTTATGATAGCGCCGTGAGTGAGGAACCAATCCTCGAGTACCATGGTACACCACTCACCATCAACCTGGATTTCTCCGATGTAGAAGAGATATCGAAAATTTTGCCTACAACATCATAAGAAGAAGAAGAAATCATAGAAATAAATCTAAGAAGTGGGAAGGTATTACCTCCAAGAACAACTCCAATGGATGGATAAAGGAAAAAGGAAAACAAATAGTAACTCGAAAGGACCTACCTCCACCTTTGCAAGTGGAAGAGCCACATAACCAAGCAAATATTGGAGGATTATGAAAAGTGGATTATAATTTGCTAGCTCATCTTAGGAGGTTGCCGACAAAACTAAGCATCTATGATGCTCTGATCATGTCAAAGGAGAAGAGAGAGTCTCTGGTTACAGCCTTGCTTGACTCGGAGATTTGCTTAGCCCAGTTAGCCAGCACATCCTCGGATGAAGTTTACTCATTAAAAGAATAACTTGTGATAACCTTTACAGATGAAAACTTGTTGCTCGACACCACCGACCATAACCGACTTTTTTACATCTCCGTTAATATTTGCAGATTTTTATTATCTAGTGTTTTGGTAGAGCTTAGAGCGTCACGCAACTTAATGAGTCTACAGACATTAGCATATTTAGATATTGAGGCTCAAAAGCTTACAGCCAAAAAAATGATGTTAAGAGGATTTAATCATAAGGGAGAAAGAGCCCTTGAATTGATTACACTGTTAATGAAGGTTGGAGAACTAGTAACAAATGTAAAATTTCATATCATCAACGCAGAGACCTATCTCATTGTTTTAATTGGACCAGGGATTCACGAGCATAACATGATTCTGTCATCTCTACACTAGTGCATCAATAATTTTAAATAAGGGCAAGAACATTGCATCAAAGGAGATTTACAGTTGTTCTCATTTCATGAAATGGGTATCCAAGAAGACGCTACCTACTACGCACCTCCAATGAGAGTTATCTTATCTTGTGAAATTTTGGTAAATGAAGTGGAAGATTTAGAAGAATCATAAAGAAGAGGCCATTCAACTCTGCTTCAAAGATCTACTTCCGTTTCTTCACAATAAAGTGGTAGAGGTTCTTTCAGCCCATACACCCGAGATCAAGGCCGGGGACGTGGACCAGGAAGAACCAACACGACTGTTGAATGGACTAGCTGACCATCGACATCGACATGGAAGTAAGTTCTGATGAAGAAAGCTCCAAGGAAGAAATGATGATGTTAAAACAGAAGAAACCTCAGTACGAGATCTTCTTAAAAGATGTGGAAAAAAGTGAATACGAGTCGATTTACTATTGGATCAACCACTTTGTTAATGCCATGACCCTTATTCTAATCTACCCTCAAAGGTTGAGAGTTTAGAGGTCAAGGAAGTCTGTAGCGTTGTTTCAAGGCTGATCAAGTTTTACCGTGCTTCCCCTTTTACTAATTCTCAAAATCATGTAAATTTGGAAGTGGATTCTAAAGAATTAATGGAATTACCTTTCGGTTACTTTTCTCCTTGTGTACAAAAGTTAATTCAACAGAGATATGTGCCAAAATAAATGCCAAAGGATAAGCTACAACTTTGGATAAGCTAGATAAGCTACAACTTTTTGAGAAATTATGGAATGTTAAAAGTCAAACTCCAAACTCTAAAGAAGTTCTCTAATTTGGTACTATAGGACTAGTCGATGCTTCAAAATTTTACATGGTTATTACTAATGAATTGGAAGAGGATTGCCTTGATGTAGAGGATGACTGCAAAGATCAGCTGATAGAAGATGCTTCGCAGGAATTTGAAGAAGAGAAATCAACAGTAGATGAATTGAAAGAAATCAACATCGGGACGAATAAGCAGGCACGACCCACCTTTATAAGTTCTCTACTTAATGAGGAAGAATCCAAGAAATTGATAAAGTTACTATCAGAATTTAAAGATTGCTTCAGTGGAGGTATGATGAAATGCCATGACTATCAGCAGAGGTTGCAGTTCATAAACTCGGGGTAGATAGAGATATGACCCCAGTAAAATAAGCTCTCAGAAGAATGTGCCACGAGATAGAGCAACAAGTCATTGTTGAGGTAAAGAATTTAATAGATGCTAGCTTTATAAAAAAAGAGCAATACCCCACATGATTAGCCAACATTATACCAGTTAAGAAGAAAAATGGACAAATTCGCGTATGTGTCGATTTCAGGGACTTTAATAAGGCGTGTCCAATAGATGAGTTTCCGTTACTAATACCAGAATTAATGGTGGACATTGCATGGACACATGAAATTTCATTTTTCGTGAATGGATCATCAGGATAAAACCAAATCAAGATGGTTGCAGAGGATGCAACACTTACAACATTCAAAACACTGATAGATATTTTTTGCTACAAAGTAATGTCATTCGGGTTGAAGAACACCGAAGCAACATATCGACAAGCTATGACGAAGATCTTTGATGACCTCATTCATAATCAAGTGGAATGCTACATGGATGACTTGGTAATCAAAAGTAAACAGAAAATAGAACATTTGTACGATTTGAGGATCGTGTTCGAATGATTACGACAATACAATCTATAGATGAATCCCTTAAAGCGTGCCTTCGGCGTCACCTCTAATAAATTTCTAGGATTTTTTATTTATCATCAAGGAATTGAGATCAACTCACATAAGATTAAAGCTATCTTCGAAATGCCTCCTCCCAAAACCTTGAAACAACTATGTCCCTTCCAAGGAAAGTTGGCATATATGAGACGCTTTATTTCTAATCTCTCATAATGGTGTCAGCCCTTCTTGACATTAATTAAAAAGGATGCCAAATTATTTTAGGAAGAGAAATTCTAGTGAGCCTTTGAGGACATTAAGCAATATTTAATGACACCTTCTATTTTGGAAGCCCCTATCCCGGGAAGACTGTTGATACTTTATACCGCAGCCTTAGACGACTCTCTCGGAGCAATGTTAGCTCATGTCAATGACAAGGGTAAAGAAAACACAGTCTACTACTTGAGTCACCGTCTATTACCATCGAAAGTAAAGTATCTGCCTATTGAGAAACATTCTCTAGCTTTAATTTTTGCCGCTCAAAAGCTTAGGCATTATATGCTTTCTCATAAAATTACCCTTATTTTAAAAGTTAATCCATTGCAATATTTGATGACCCGACCAACACTTTTCAGACATTTAGCAAGGTGGTAGATTATTTTATTACAATTTGATATAACTTTTATTCCCCTCCGGGGTATCAATCGATAGATTTTAGCAGATTTTCTCGCAGCACACCCACTTCCAGCTGGGTCCCTTCTCAATGATGAGCTGTTAAATGAGTAGATACTACAAATAGAACCGTCCAGTGCCAGACATTAGGAAATTTACTTTGATGGGGCTTCATCAGCTAGAAAAGATAGAGGATCAAAGATAGTTATACTAGGCAAAGCAGAAATTGGTCTAATTTTTATCATGCTAGATCAGAGAATGTTAAGATTGTCCTACTACCTGACATAGCCGTGTACAAACAATGAAGCAAAATATGAAGCACTATTCACCATATTGGAATTAGCAATCTCAATGGATATAACAAAAATTTCCATCTATGGCAATTCACATCTCATCATTTAAAAATTTGTCAAACAATACAAGATTTTGAAGCCAAGGCTAGCAGAATACCATCAGTATAAAATGAAGTTATTGGAACAGATTCCTTTTATGACTCTTTACCAGATTCCTCGGGGAGATAACACCCATGCTGATGTTTTAGAAAAACTTTCTAAGGAAATGACATGTACACCAGAAGATTCCATTGAAATTATAGTACAAGGATGTTAAGTTTTGTCTCAGATTGACCTTGACAATCTACATAAGCTAAGAAAAAAAGAAAAAGTGATCTTCGCAGTTGCTGACATTAACGAAGATTGGCGTAAGCCATTAATATAATATTTGCAAATTAGAAAGCTTTCAGAAGACAAGTTTGAAGCATATCACATCTTAAGAAGAGCTATGTCATATGCTCTAGCGGGTGATGTCCTCTATAGAAGTAGAAGATCATTTGATCAGAAGATCATTTGATCAGATGTGGCTGAGATGTCTGAGCAGAGTAGGAGCACAAAATATCATCAAAGAAGTGCACGTCGGATTGTGTGGAGCTCACCAGTCAGGGCTGAAGATGAAAATGAAGATTAAAGGACTCAGATATTATTAGTCAGCAATGATATTCGATTGTATGGATACAGCTAGAAGGTGTCATCTTTGTCAATTGCATGGGGTGGTCTTGCACCAACCTCTGAATGTGCTACATTCAATTGTTGCCTCGTGGCTATTTGAGGCTATTTGAGTGTTGGGGCATGGGGCATGGACATAATAGGACCGATAGACCCTCCATCCTCTATGGGACACATATTTATTCTTACTGCTATGGATCACTTCTCCAAGTTGGAAAAAGTAGTACTGTTACAGGAAGTTACAACATAACAAGTTCAACAATTCTTCAAGAGTCAGATTTTTGGTGTGCCGTGCAAAGTGATTTCTAACAATGGAATAGCCTTTAAGAGCAAAAAGATCAACAATTTCATCAAACAATATGAGATAGACTGGAGGTACTCCACGATCTACTATCCCAGAGCAAACAGACTAGCCAAGCCCTTTAACAAAACACTCGTGCAAATTTTAAAAAAGACAGTGGATGAGAACAAAAAAGGGTGGCATAATAAACTGTTAGAATCTTTGTGGGCTTACTAGACAATGTTCAAAACTCCCACTCAATGTACACCCTACGGACTTGTGTATGGGTCTGAGGCTTTATTATCGCTAGAAGTCCAGACACCGTCTCTCAGAGTCATCTTCGTCAATCAAATCACAAAAAAAGAAAGTGCAAAACTCATACTTGAAAAATTGGAAAGTCTCAAGGGAAAATGAATAGAAGCACAATAGCATTTGGAACTCTACCAAGCAAGAATGGTGCGGGCCCATGAAAAATTTGTCCGCCCGAGGGTGTTCAAAGTTGATGTCCTCGTTCTTATTTTTAAAAGACCTATTCTTGCACACTGCAAAATAGGTGAAAAATTTGAACCAACTTGGGAGGGACCATTTGTCATAGAGGTCTATTCAGAGGGATCTTACTAGCCGATGGATTTCTGAGGCAAAACACCTATGTTGTCGGTTAATGGCTAATATTTGAAGATATACTACATGGCATGACATTGCTTGAAATATATTTTTGAAAATGTTACTTATTCTGGGGTTATTTAGTTGGTCAGCGTCTGCGACTGGGTCCAAAGTTTTGTAATAAAATTAACCTCAATTAACCTCAATAAAATGAAAATTTTTGAATTTGTCCACCTTAATTTCCTTCATTTTTAATTTTGAAATTTCACAAAATTAAATTAAATAATAAAAGACTTGCACTTGTATAAATTTAAAACTTGTTTAATAACTTGTTCTTGTTCGTTTCAAATTTCAGTGCACTGATATTTTTCTATCTTTTGCAGAAAGATGTCGGAGCAGAAGCTGGTTTTCACTTTGAGAGACAGCTTGAGTGACACTCCAAACAAGAAAAGGGCAGCCAATGGAGACATCGTAAACTTTGACTTGAACTTTGGTCAGGTCAACATAGACTACGAGGGTCCCTTAATGGACGTAGTCAGTCACTAGGAGAAAGAAGGATTACCATCACTACTAAGGATTAGTACCAAAAAAGACTCCTCACTGAAGAGGAAGAAAGCAGAAACACAACAAGATCCAATGGAAGGAACCGGTTGTCTACCATCCATGATAACTGCATCTATGGGGAATTTAGTCAGTGCTGATGAAGAAAGTGCCAGATGCTCCACTCAGAAGAATGCAACATTGTAATGCCAACCACCGCAAACATAGAGCTTTCTTACATAGGGAGAAAATACGTATACAAGAAGTAGAAGTGATACTTACCCCAATTCTCTGAGGGAAAAATGTATGACCCATGTATGAGGGAGATATATACCAGTCTGCCTGACATAGAGGATGAGTCTGAGTTTGTTACAGAGACGATTCAATAAAAAATTCCATATGAACTTTGCAACGGTTGCTCGATGTGCAACGTTAAAATTCCCACACAAGCATCGATAAGAGGAGCATTTGTAGAGTGCTCGGGATGTAATGTCCTCCATTTGGAGCACTATAGTAGCTTTGAAGAATATACATCCACCAACACAGGGTGCCATGAGGTTGTGTACCCAGATACAGAGTCATGTATTCTATTACTTACGGAGACTAGTCAGACATGGTTCCTGACGACCCCAAAGGATTCCTACGGTAGAATTAGAATAAATAAACAGAGTCAGGAAAAGATAATTTGAATTTTATGAAGAAATCCAAGGGAAGTTTCTCAACATTTTGGAAGGCCTAGAGCTGTATAAAAGAGTTTTCTCCAAAAATGATGAAAGAAGAATTCTTGATTATGTATTCAACATGAGATACAGAGGTTGAGCTGGTCTGTTAATGAAACAGACCTACTCAGAGCCACAAAAATGGATGCACGTGAAAGGTAGGATAACCATTAATTGTGGTTGCTGCTACAACTTTGTCGAAGATAGGCTAAGGAACACCCCGGGTATCCTGAGATACGACGAGGTGGATCCTCTGCCTTCTAAGATAAAAAGGATGATTAAAATGATGGTCGAGTGGAGCATACTACAGACAGAGTGCATCCTAAATAGCTGCATAACCAACATTTATGATGAAGTAGACTGTATCCCTCCGCATATTGATAACCATGATTTTGTAAGGCCCTTCTACACAGTGTCCTTCATGAGGAGGAGTAACATTCTGTTTGGAAAATAAATTGATATTGTCGGCCCCGGAGAATTTAGAGGATCCGTAGAGATTCTACTACAAGTGGGTTTAATATTAATTCTAAAGGGAAATGTGGAAAGCACTGCATTCGGGGAGTACGACACCACAGATTTTTTCTTACATTGAAAAGAATGGATGATAGTAAAATACCACATGGATTTCGTCCGGACCCAAAATTGGAAGAGCTACACCCGTACGAGCTATGATATGGTTGTACCATTAAGTACACATGAAAGGAATTCTTGTCCTGGAGTGTGGCTTAGTAGGCCAGCTTGATCGGGAGCTTGCCACAGAGGATAGATAGATAGTCAGTTGTCACTTTTGTACTGCGTCAGAGCAACATATATGATACGATGTTTTAGATATATTCAACATATTATCTTTTGAAGCTTCAACATTTATTTAGTTTATAACACATATTTGAAGAAGATTAATGAAATTTAATCAAAATTTCCATGAATTTATTAAATTGCCTTTTGTGCGATTGATAAGAAGCCGCAGAACCACACATTGGTTCAAAATTATAATGAACAAATAACAACACAACAAAAGTCTAATAATAAAATTTAAATAAAATTTTTGAAAAATAAATCAACCAACAAAAGTTAAATTTTGAAAAATATATTTTGATAATTAAATATGATAAAGACAATAAGAAAAGAAAACTTATAAATTTGATTAGTTTGTTTCTCTTGGGTTTGAGATTTCTCACTCTTCGATTTCACAGCACGAGTGTCCTTGTCTGCACCAATTTATCAAAACCTTCATGGAGTTTTACACTGCGCAAAATCCTACAAATTTTTCCTCACCACTGTTGATCCTCACTTTCCCCATATCTATTAGTTCAACATAACAAATTCTCTACACTATTCTCACAATGTTCTTGGGATCAGTACTGATATTCAGATTCTCAATTTCTTTGAGATAGGTTTAAGACCACCTTAAATGGGTATGGCATCTCATTCTCATCTTTTGAGATCAGTTTTAAGGCTACCTTAAATGGGTTCTGGCATCCGATTCTCTACCAATTTCCTTTGAGATAGGTTTAAGACCACCTTAAATGGGGTTTTGCATCCTATTCTCATCTTTTGAGATCGGTTTTAAGGCCACCTTAAATGGATTATGACATCCAATTCTCTACCAATTTCCTTTGAGATAGGTTTAAGACCACCTTAAATGGGGTTTTGCATCCTATTCTCATCTTTTGAGATCGGTTTTAAGGCCACCTTAAATGGATTATGACATCCAATTCTCTACCAATTTCCTTTGAGATAGGTTTAAGACTACCTTAAATGAGGTATGGCATCCTATTCTCATCTTTCGAGATTGATTTTATGGCCACTTTAAATGAAGTATTGCATCTGATTCTCTACCTAATTTCCTGCAAGATAGGTTTAATACCACCTTAATTGGGTATGACATCTTATTCTCATCTTTTGAGATTGGTTTTAAGACCACCTTAAATGGATTATGACATCTGATTCTCTGCTAATTCCCTTCGAGATAGTTTAAGACCACCTTAAATGGGGTATGACATCCTATTCTCATTATTTGTGATCGGTTTTAAGGCCACCTTAAATGGATTATGGCATCTGATTCTCTACCAATTTTTGTTGAGATAGGTTTAAGACCATTTTAAACGGGGTATGACATCCTATTATCATCTTTGAGATCGGTTTTAAGGCTGGCTTAAATGGATTACAAAATCTGATTCTCTAGCTAATTTTCCTTGAGATAGGTTTAGGACCACCTTAAATGGAGTATGTCATCCTTTTCTCATTTTTTGAGATTGGTTTTTAAGCCCACTTTAAATGGATTATGGCATTCGATTCTCTACCTAATTTTCTTTGAGATAGGTTTAAGACCACCTTAAATGGGGTGTGGAATCCTATTCTTATCTTTTGAGATCGGTTTTAAGGCCATCTTAAATGGATTATGACATCCGATTCTCTACCTATTTTCCCTTCAGATAGGTTTAAGGCCATTTTAAATGGGGTATGACATCCTATTCTTATATTTCAAGATTGATTTTAGGCCACCTTAAATGGAGTATGACATCCGATTCTCTCCCCAACTCCTCGAGGTTGGTGTGAAGCCCCCTTAAATGGAACAAGGCTTCCAATTCTCATTCCGGGATTGATACCCAAATTTCAATTCCCATTTCAGGGTTAATACCTAAATTCTTATTCTCATTTGCTGAAACACTTGAAGCTTGATAACTTAAAATCCACCTTCTAATCCTCTGCGAGAGTTCTAAATCCTCGGTTTTGATCAAATTTTCGCTTGCTAATTCCCCAGTGGAAACAACTGTCACTTAATTCTACTCTTGTTCTAAGTATGCTATCTTAGATGTCTGTGTTGGTTTTGTTGCTCTCTTCAGTCAATGTCAATACGTGCGGTATGCTTGCCCAACACACCACACCCATTGGGGGTCCATTTGTAAACCTCACTTTTGGTTGAGGTCTAGTCTTTGCTCTTTAGTAGCCTAGGGTCTAGCCATAGTACTTTCTTTTTGACTATTCCTAGAGAACTAGAAAAGGAACCCTCACCATTAGAAATTCTAAACTCTTCTTCGCTCAACTTGAAGTTCCACATATTGGTCCTAAACTCTAACTTATTGGTCCTAAACTCTAGCACTTAGTAGGTGGGGTCAATATGGGGGAGCTCAAGGGGAGTCCCCATAGGATTACTTGGCCTTAGGGTTAACCCTCTAGTGATGTGATTTCAGTTGCTCTTTCACGCACACTTGCACATTACACTTTCACTCACAACCTTAAACCCAAACCTATTTTACTTTGATCCCCTAACCCTTTGGGAGACTCATGTAGATGGTCCCTTAGACCCACTAACCCTAGGCTAGGGTTGGGTTTAGCTATAGCTAGGACCAGTACATGGAGGACCCAAATTAGGGAATTCTATTGGTCCATAGCTTAAGTAAGGGGATTGACATCCAAATTTTACCAAAATACCCAACTTAGACTTTTGCTCTGAAATCTACCCAAATTACCAAATTACCATTGAAACCCCAAAATTTGCCAAAATTCCCAAAAATTACCCAAAATACCCAATTTTGTTCAAAAATCATCTCAAGCCATTTGAAACCACCCAAATTGTCCAAAACACCTCAAAATTTCCAAAATTACCAAAATACCCCTCATTTAGCCAAAATTACCAAAATACTCTTGGTGATCCAAATTGTCCCAAAACCCTTAAAATCATTTCAAATGTCCCCAAAATCAATTTTAACCACTCCATTGAGCCCAATTTGACCGATTATAGCTATTTTGACCAAAAAGCCCCAAATTGCCTTTAAGGGCCCTATTACCCCAATTCACCCCCAATGTCCACCAATTTGATCGCAATCTTCCCCAATTTTAATTTTAAACTTAAATTTATTATGTAAAAGCCTGATTAAAACCAAATCCAAACCCAATTTCACCCATCCAAGCTGGCTCATTCCAATTGGCTTTGACACTTTCAACCCTCCACTTAAGCACCTTTACAAATGAATTGAAGCTCTAAGCTCCACCCAAGCCCTTCTATTTAAACCACCTCCTCTATGGCCAAAACAAGAGCAAGCCAATTTCCTTGGGTAAACTTTGCCCAATAGCTTCCAGTCATTCTTTAAGAACTCCTAACCTCAAGCCTATCATTTTCCCCCTCTGGATTCTTCTGTGAGAGCTCAATTTTGAGTTCAAAATTTAGGGAAAACTAGGATAGATTTCTCCACTCCACCACAGTGCACCTAACTTTAATTAAATATGTACACATCATCCTCAGAGAGAGAGAGAGAGAGGAGTTGATCGCCCACAAAAGTCCCATCACAGAGAGCCTCTAACCTAACTCAAGACCAACACCTGAAATCGGCCTTGGTCGAAATCATACCTATACAATTCACCACAACCCAAGAGCTCATCTAGAGGTTTTTTAGACTCATTCAAAGCTTCTACAACCATCTTATTGAGGCCTCCCATCTCAAACAAAGGTATTTAACTCTCCCCTTAAACCGAGCTTAATTTGATTCTCGATGCGTATAGACTGTATTTCAAACCATATAAACCATATGGATGTATTTGTCTTGAGTATATAAAGGTGTAAGAACAAACCCAAAGTAATTTTCTTGAGTCTAGCTCGGGATCTTAAGGTTTTAGTGTGGATGGCTTATGGGTTAGGTTAATCGGGATGATGAATGGATGTCATCCATTCACGCATATATCGATCTAGCAGCTGCGGAGGCGTCGGGCGAGTGGATGGAATGGAACAGCAGGCTGCGTGGAAGCTGAGTCAGAAGGTGATGCCAAATAGTGGCACATGGTCTTTCGGAGCTTCCGACGATCCAATCAGCGACGCGTGGATAAGTAAATAAAGAGGATTTTCTGGATTTATTTAATTCAGTAAACTTAGAAAATCCATAACTTCTTACAAAAAAAATCAAAAAAATAAAATAAAAATACCCTCTCACTCAGTGAACAGAGGAAAATAATGTGGATTAAAAATAAAAATTATTTGTTAAATCTTGATTTTTAGTTAATTAAATACTCCTTGTGATATTTTAATTCATTATGATTAAATATTGCTCATCATGGCTTGAGATTTTTAAGACTTGTTCCTCATGATAGAGGAGATGTTCTCTGATTTTTCCAAGGTCAGAGAGCATCTATGTGCTTCTAATCCTAATTTACAAGCTTGGATGGCTATTTTGGTTTTAATTAATTATATAAACTAAAATATCACTTGAAAAATTATGAGATAAATTTTAATAGCTTTCCTATGGTCAGAGAGGCCTAGAAAAAATATCATGGTAGTCTGAATTATTTTGTACTTTTCTATAACTAATTAAATGTGTATAACTTGTATTAATTTATTTAAAATAAATATAAATAAAAAATTAATAAAATTAATTCCACATTGCGTGTAAAAATCATGTTGAGTCACTGTAAAAATTTGAAATTTATTTGATTAAGTTTGAGCACTAAAGTTGATTTTATGAGAAAGATTGTATTTTTGTACAAAAGTAATCATATTAAATTAAATACACTTAGGAAAATTATGAAAAGTAGTTTTATGAGTTTTTTGTGATCAGGGGCACTTAAAAAAAATAAAAATTATTTTTGTGATCAGGGGCATCTAATAAAAATATAATAGCCATATTTCAAATTAAAAATAATTAAAAATAATTAAAAATATTTAAAAACACAAAAAATATTTCTTGATCACTTGAGACTCATTAAAATATTTTTCCTAATTTTTCTAAGTTAAAAATAGATTTTTAAAGGCTTAAAATACATTTTTCTTATTTTTTGATTAAAAAAATTATAATAAATTAATTGAAAAAGCATAAAAACATAAAATTTATTTCTCTGAGTTCTCTGAACTCAAAGAAGTTTAATAAAAATATAAAAATAACTTTGGTAATTAAAACATATTTTTATTTAATTAAATCACTAAAAATCAATAAATAATTATAAAATTAAATTAAAAATTGATTAGAAAATCATGGTATTTTGCCTAAGTGTTTCTCTGACCTAAGGGAACCTCTAATATTTCTCCCAAAAATAAAAAAAAAATTTATTTTGATTGGTTAAATAAATTAATTTTCTAAGTTAAGGTCATTAGAATTATGCTTAATGACTTCTAAAGTGGAGAGCCCCAAGGGCAAGATGGTCATTTTAGATTTTGGCACCTTAATCAAAATTTAGGATTAATCAAAGGGAAAATGGGTAATTTTGATCGTAATGAATACTTTTGGATGATTGAAATATGTATAGTTAAAAGGTAGAAACTAATTTGCCACAGCTCCATGATAAAAGTAAAATTATAATTTTTTTAAATTATCATAATTTAAAAGATAATCAATATTAGATGATTCTGAAGTGATGGCCTTAAGTTAGGAAGATGATTATTCATTTATTTTAAGCCCACAATTGGATATGATGATATGATCTTTTGATAAGGATACACACCACCTAAATTAAAATTTTAATAATTGCACATTCTCCCATTGAGATTGTTAAGAGCTTGGTAGTAATTTAGGCTTGATATTTAAAATATGAGGTTTAGAAAGATAACATGATTAACGGTAAGTAGTGGGTACAAAATCTTTGATGACTTAAACTTGCCTTAAGGGCATCCACCTACATAACTCTTAAGTTAAATATCAACTGAGCAACCAAGTAACCTATCCTTGAGATGATTGACAATTTTAAAGTTCACCAAGTAACGAGGTAACCTTTTAGTTTGACCTTGAATGATTAATAGAACAATATGATAAGTTCAAAATGAACTTGAAATATTTCAAGAGATCTTTAAAGCAGTTGAAGGTCATTCTCCGAATACTTTGGAATCTCTTGGATATTTTGACGGACAAATTGAATTTGCTATATTTTGTTCTAAAATCATCTACTAAGATCTTTTATGACTCAATAAGGCATAGTTGGGAGTCTGTTAGATACACCTTCATCAACTCTTGCAATATATTTAAATTCTACAAAATTATATACATGTTCCAAATGTTAACCTTTCAGCGGGAATGCCAAGAAGATGACAGGTACGCTTTTAATAATGTTATTTATTTCTATCATTTTAATTTTTGTAATTTACTTTATTGTAAAAAGAATTATAACTACTTCGGTGTGCACTCTAATTTACTTGTAAAAATAAAAAAAAATTTAATAAATTAATCAACATTTTTAAAAACCTAAGACAAATTATTTTAAAGGTAACCATAATTCCTTTGAAATGTCACTAAATTTAAAAAGTCCTTTTAAATTTAAGGGAGCCCCTCAGAGGAGGTAACCCACAGTTGCTAATGAGAACTCCCTGATTTAAATGAGTTTTACAACTCGTTTAAGCTAAATAAATTCAAAAGAAAGTAGTGATACCAGAATGAGGGAACCATAGGATCCTAACCGGTGTCGCTCCAATAAACTTTAACCTCCCCCCACCCCCGTGATTGAACTTTTACTTGTCATTTAAACCTTTTAAAACTTAGAATTTATGACTGCTTTGTGGGCAGTAATCTGTAACAGCATGAGGATCTACAACAACACATCTTTCTTAGAATTAAACAACAAGCCATAAGATTTTAAGGTTTCTACCTAGTGCGACATAAATCCTCAAATTTTTCTTTAGGCCTTTGTATGGCTCTGCGATACAATTTAAGCCCTAACTCACTTTAGTATTTTGAGGTTTTCGTTCATCACGACCTAAATCCTCACATCTTCTAGGCTATTTGTGCGACATTCTCGCTTAAATGTAAGATCTAATTAATAAAATTTGCAGGATAAAACATTTAAATAATTTCTTCTCGAAACTAAAGTCAAATCATAAGATAGCTTGGGAATTCACCGAGGTTCTCCACAGGATCCATGACATGCCATAGTTCTTCTTCCTTTAGATTCTAAAATAAAATGTTCCAAGTTTGAGACATTCCCCTTTCACACCTCTCTATCTGATCTTTTGAAAAGTTTTATTCAATTGAATTCTTTGAAAACAATATTCCCTTATTTTTTTTAGAGTTTTTTTAGGCGACTTCGGTTATCTAAGATGTAATTAACTATAGGGGCTTACTTTTATAAGAAACTTTCAAGAACACAACTTAATATAAACCTTAATTAATTATTTGTTTAAATAGGAGAACTTGTAGGTCAATATAAAAATAGTTTTTCGCAGATTTAAACGGATGTCATAATTTTTTTATTTTATTTAATCAAGCCTTACCAGTAAGTAGTATGTCTACCCTTTGGAATATATGCATTGCTTATAGTATTATGCTCGTTTATTTAAAACTATTGAGGATATGAGATTGGTTTGGTCTCGTATTTTCAAAAATCAAAATACTACTTTCCCAAATTATATATATGTAAATTAAATTAAACTGGGCGTCGGAATATCCATTCCGACAACCGACAACTTCCAATACGACTGACAACTTCCAATTTTGAAATGGACAATTGGCCATCCATTAATGAAAATCTAGTATTATCCTAGTATTGGGATCATCTGCACCTTCTTAGGGCAATGGTGCCCTCTGGCCTTCATAAGCCAATTTTTCTCCCTGAGGTCCATCACTTGGGGTGGGGGGGCTTCTTTTGGAAGGTTTTGTGCTTCATTTCAAGCTAATGTATCTTAAATTACCTCTATAATATGACCCAATGACATGAATCAATTACAAGTGATTTCAATTGCTTTTTATCATGCATTCTACATACAATCTTACCTTATTTATCATGATTCTATGTCTGTGGAAGATTCTTTATGTTATTTTACAAGTTATAGTTGTCAAACATAAAAAAATAGTGTTAATTATGCAAAATAATGTTGTCCAGTGTAATGATGCCATAACTAGCTTGACCACGCTAGTTTTAGGTGTGACCAAGGTGGGGTATGTTGTGTTCATGCCGATGAATCGCCAGATCTTGTTTTTGAATGTTTTTCAATGTAAAATTTTACTATATCTTTAAAAGGGAAGCTAGGGCATGAACTGAGGCATTCTTGGGTTGAGAGGAGAGTTTGAGAGGGTTGGAGAAGAAGTTTTTGAGAGTTTTCCTTAGATTTACTCTTTATATCTTTGGATTGCGTTCCTAAGGTTTCTTTTACCTTTTTCTTTGTAGTGTTCTTATATATTTTGAGAGGTTATTGTATGATAGAGGAGTTGGCTGTTGTGGAAGAGGGATTAAATTATTTTTTAAGTGTTTACTTTTCCGTTTTATTTTTAGCTTGGTTTTGTTTGGATGCTTTCCTGGTGTTCTTTCTATCATGTATAGCTTAACTTTATTTTAATGCCTTTATTATTTGAGGCCTCTATGTTTTATGGGATGTTGTTTTGTTATTTTCTCAAATGATTTCTTTTTCTATAGACTTTTTTAAGGTCATCTGAGCTTTTTCATTATTATGTTAACCATAGAGTTCCATTTACTCTGAATCTTTTCAATTAAGATGTTATTGTGATCTATGACTCCTACCCGTTGCACAGAGAATGAAAGGGTTAACCACAAAATTCAGTTAAAAATAGACATATGTTATCCAGGTTTTGCAAATTAGAAAGGGGATTAAAATATATGTGCAGGATGCCATCATAATTGAAGAAGCCTCAACTTCATAGATTATAGCCTTCTTTTGACCTAGACATAGGCAAAAGGAAAACTTTATATCCCTGTTGACAACAATCACATTAGGGAAAGTCTAGGAAAATAATGAATCATCACATTGCCTAAGTCATAGGGGTGCGAGCCTCACATACCTTGAAGACATATATGATTTATTTGCCGCTATTTTTTGTATCCTCGAACAATGTTATTTTTTGTTTTTGCTTTTAAGTAGGATTGTAGGAAACAATCTTCTATTTGTGATCATGCTAAACTTGGTTTAAAATTTTAGTATACTAGAGATTCTCCCATCATAATAGTTCTTAGTCATTTCCTTGTAGGATCGATATGCGATACTCTTTAACAACATTACTACTTGACACGTGCACTTGCATTGTACTGTCGACTTACGTCCCAATAAGTTTTGGCACACCAAGGTTTTGGCGTCGTTACCGGGGAAAGTAATTAAGAAGAATTCTGATATTAGGAGAACTTTAGTTGAACTGTAGAGAATCTAGGTTTAGAAAATTTTTTTTCTTTATGTTTTTATCATATTTGGTTACACATATTGTTTTCGTGTTTTTTGTAGGTGATAAAAAAGTAAAATAATGAAAAAAAGGCAAATAAAATTCAAAATAAAAGTTTTTTTGTTAATTATTTCTGTTTCTTTCATTTTTCTTTTGCATATTGAGTGTTGCATTTGCATGTGACCATGTTGACTAGCTTGTGTGGGTTAGTATGTTAATGTACTACATATTTTTAAATTGTTCTTTTATGCACATGAGAGGTAAGGCTGACCTCACCTCTTTTGACCCTGAGATTAATTGCACCTTTAGACATCTTAGGAGGTCACAATTGTTTCTTGAAACACATGTTAAGATGGTTGACCCTAAAGCACCCATCATGCAACCACTTAGGGAATACACCAATCCCTCTATCAAGAAAATTCACATGATCATTAACTATCCATCGATCGAAGCCAACACTTTTGATTTGAGACTTTTCATATTCTAGATGATTCAAAACAACCAGTTTAAAGTACTTTCATTTGAAGAACTATACTTGGACTCTGTCAATTTACTCAAACTTTTGTGCCACCTTTCATACGAAGGTGTCACCAAAAATGCCATTAGACTGAGGCTTTTTATCATTGCTTTAAAGGATAAAGCTATGGTATTACTTAATTCCCTTACTCAAAGATCAATCATGACATGAATTTAGCACAGAAATTTCTAGCCAAATATTTTCAGCCATGGAAAATTTTGAAGCTTAGGAATGATATAATTTCATTAACACAAATAGTTGGAGAGTCCATTTTTACTCCTTGAAAAAGACTCAAGGAATTACTTAGGAAGGGCCTGCATCATGTCCTACCTGATTGGCTGATAATATAAATATTATACAATGGATTAGTAGGTTCCCAGAGATCGATCATAGATGTTGTGAAAAGTGGATCCTTAATGTAAACATATTTTGATGAAGACTACCAACTAATAGAATAAATGGCCACTAATGATTTCCAATGACTTACTAAAAAATTACACCCCAAAAGGTAATCAGTGTTCATGAAACTGATGTTTTAGTTATTTTGGCCACCCAAGTAGCCAACTTTCTAGAAAATTAGGTAATGCGAGGATGAATTTGATGTAAGGATTTCCACCAAAAGATGGGTTGATCATGGAGCGGTGATAGATCCTAGCATTTCTAATCTAGAGACTATTATAGTTATAGAAGATAATGGCTATAACACACCATTTCCAATACCTACAACCCCAAGTAGTCAATTTACCAAAACTTTATCGGGAAAATTAGTGACATTGGTGTAGAAAACCAAGTTTGGGGGTGAACTCAAGGTAAACCTATAGAAAATTGGAACGGTTGGGTTGAGGGGCCACATTTCCCAAAGTCAACATTAGAAAGACACCTCAAAACCCTAATTTAGCGAGAATTAGTTGTTGTCAAAAAAACTACTAGCAAATTTGATGAATGAATCAAACACCTACACTTATGATTAGCCAACATATCTAAACTTCAACTGGAATAATAATAACCCTAGAGTAGACAACCAACAATGAAAGAACCCCAAAGTTGATCCTGTAAGAAGTTGGAATAATCAAAATAGTGACTGACCGACTTTTTGTAAATCAACAAATACAAGAATTTGATGGCGCTACTAGAAGATTTAATTTCCAGCAACGACGTCCAAAGACTTGATCGCGACTTTATAGATGTGTCTAAATTGATTTAGATGTATAAATATAATATGCAATAATGTTAAAGTCAAATTTGTCAACGCAAGTATACGCATCGCTCAAGTAATATAGGGCTCTAATGGAGTCCTAGATATCAATCCCACAGGGAGAAGTTTACAATTACGGACTAAGAACTTAGAAAATCAATACTTTAATCACAATAACGATGTTCAATTTGCTTATCTGTCACTAATAGGCAATTGAAATAAATAGATAATTTTAATAACTAATAAACAACTAATGATATAAGGTAGGGTTTAATTGTGATATTCAATATATAAGAAGCATCCTTCTCCTTGTTAAGAAATTATAGTGAATGGATAAAATGAATTAGTTCAATTTATATTGTGCCAAATAGGAGCATACCTATTCTTTACCCTTTGGTCCAGGCATAAAGAGCATTGACTAATCCTATGTTTGTTTACTGAATCTGCGTCTAGGCTGGGAGGATACCGGCTCTCACTTCAGAGCTCCCATGTTCCCCTCACCTGAGCGCTAACATCTACACTTTAGCACCCAAACAATAGGACCAAATTGGGGATTTTAGTCTGTCACTCTAAAATCTCCAATTCTA
>NW_018164739.1:854342-855877 GCF_001263595.1 Phalaenopsis equestris | reverse complement strand
TTGTAAAACTCAACATATTTTAACAAATCAATTGGCCAGATTGAAAGTAAATTAAGATTGAAGTGAAAAGATCATCACAATTTCTTAAACATTTTCATGGCTTCGCCAATTCAAATCACCATTTCACAAATCTCGAGACAATGAGAAAGACGGAGAAAACTACTCGGACCTCATGAGGAAAACACAACAAAACTCAAAATTCATAAATAAAAATTAAAGTCATACAAACTACAACAAGTAAATAACTTATCTCTAAATTCTCCCTAAGAACACTCCTCAAAGTTCCTCTGAATCTCTTCTTTTCTTTACAGCACATAGAATTCCTCTTCAAAGTAGCAAGGAGGAAGAAATCTCTCACTTTCCCTCCACTCTTACAATTTCCCGAAGAATTTCTCACAGTTATACGCTCTACCTCTCTAACCTCCAGAGCCTCTAGACTCTCCAGGCTCTCCAGGCTCTCCAGACTCTCCAGACTCTCCTAATTTTTGGCTAAAATGTTCTTTTAAAGTTTTGGATGAACTTTCCCAAGAGTTACCTAAGGATCCTTTCAAAATTTGGCCTTATCCAAAGCTTGAGTAGGCATAACCGTCGATCTCACCGTCGGCGGCCTCAAGGACACCATCGACGAGCTTCTGAAGATTTTGTACTTTAGTTTCGGGAAAAACTCACCGTCGGCGGGGTCGAGGGGACCGGCGGCGGCCCAGTTGCCTAGTTCAAATCTTCACATTTTGGTCCTTTTCGCTCCAAATTTGCTCCTTTTTGTATCTTTTTGCTCCAATGACCCTAATTCATCATTCCTGCAACAAAATATCAAAAATAACTTTCTTTAAAGTGCAATATAATTAAAAACAGTATAAAATAGGTATGAAAATCTTAATAATTTTCCTATGGTCAAAATCCTCCAAACTTAACTATTACTTGTCCTCAAGTAATTTTAGTACTATATATAAAAATTATGATCTACTGCAGTAAAATTTTAATTCAGAAATACTATAAGTTTGATTTAAATAAATATCATAGTGAGATTTTTAGAAAAAAAACAAGTAATTGAAACAATTCTGTACTCTCCAGATTATCTAGTCATCAAGTTGTAAGAGTTCTAGTCTTCTATTTATTTCAAGAATGACTATATGTTGCAATATTAAGTCACTTAGAATATCCAAAAGATAAGAACTTCATAAGAACTCTACTAGTAAAAGACCTATTCCATAAATATAAGTTCAGGAATGTATTTAAGTTTTCCATTTAGGTAGGTCCAGTGAAGCCAATTTTTTATTAAGCATATCCTCAAGCTTCTCCTCACTTCCATAATTTTTTCTTTCTTTTCTCTTTTTCATTTGGATTGTTTTCAATCCTATATATTTTTCTTTTCATTTCAGGGATTGTTTTCAATCCTTTCATTTTTTTTTTCAAGTGAAGATTACTATAGCTGGATAGCCTTTAATGATTTTGAACTTCACTTTTTATTCCCTAAATCTGAAACTCAAAGCATTTCTTTACCTTATAAATATTTCACAGTTTTTACATCATTGAGC
>NW_018164739.1:852515-853810 GCF_001263595.1 Phalaenopsis equestris | reverse complement strand
AATAAAAATCACATTACAATCCACAATTCTACTCAATATCTATTATACTACACATGCACATTTAACTACCACACTAACTTTATAAGAATTAAAATTATCCAAGTACACAAAAAGAAAGTCCAAATACATAAACATCCATTTCTCTTACAAAAAGATAAAATAAAAATACAAACATAAGTACATCAATTTCATTCTATTTCAAAATCCCAAGCTATATCTTCATTGCCTTGATCAGCAGGTGGATTGGGTTAATACTGAGTATATTGGGGGCATTCAAGAAACGTAACATCAGGTTCTCCTCTGTAGTGTCGGGTTTGAGCTTCATAGTAGGCTACCTCAAAATTTGAATGTCTCTGCAGGTACTCACTATCATAATCGAGTCGACGTTCTAAACCTCCAATCCTTTCACTTATCAATTCTATGTTCTTCCGCTGCAAGGTCAATTCATTCATCAAATCAGAGAGGGTAGGGGAACTAGAAGGTGGAAGGTCATAACTTGTAGTGGGGACATCTCTACTAATAGAATGTTCTTGACTTCTACTCCCAGTTCTCCATTTCTCATGGGATTCATAAGTCTTCAAATTAGCTTTACTAATGGATTTCATAGGATAAACCCATTCTTCATCTCCAAATTCTACTCCAGAAAGTTTGCAAATTGTAAAAATAAGTCCAGGATGTCCTAGACCCACTAGTCTCACTCCTTTCCGTAGTAAAAAAATTTTTAAGAATTATTCTCCTCACATTTATACTTTTACTATTCTGAATACAGAAATTCAGAATAGCTCTATCTCTAGTTACCTCACTATGGTGATAGGTCGGTAACAGAGTAGAGGAAATGAAATAGTGCCACACCTTAAAGGTGGCATGGTGGCATTCAGCATGGTGGCATTCAGCATGGAAGCAGAAAAATGTACCTGTTCTCGTTGTTTAGTCTTCTGTGTTCCTTTCCCATTGGTGAGAAAGTTGATCACATCATTCAGAGGGCCTTCCATTGTACTAAAAGATTCATAGTGGCAGATATAAGAGTCTGAGACTTCATAAAAAGTGCTGATGCGGGCGGCAGTAAATTCCACAGGAAATCCACGCACTTGCACAATTTCATCATTAGAATAAATTACATTGGCGTAAAAATACTTCACAACATTTGCATCTGCTTTATTGGTGGTGTAACAAAAGTTTTCCCACCTCCGCTCGGCAATAACTAGTTCAATTTCTCCTCCCAGACTTTCAAAAACTCAATCTTGTATGCACTTCTTTCCTTTAAATATGGAAGTAAATTTTGTTTGAGCCATCGC
>NW_018164739.1:851107-852455 GCF_001263595.1 Phalaenopsis equestris | reverse complement strand
AATTCCAAAAATTACTTCAAATATGCAAATCATGGCTTCCTATGGTAATTCAAAGAGTTCAACATTAAGATCCATGAATTTCTTCCCAAATTTTCTTCACATTATCAAAATTTTCGGATCTCCTTAATGTGGAAGAAATACAGGGTGAAAATCAAATATGTTTAGCTTGGAATGAAGCTCTTACCTGGAGATGATCAAATTCGGTGTCAAAAAGCTTTGAAATCGCCTCCTAATCCAAGATCTCTCAAGCCCTATGTAAAAAATGGCGTTTTTAGGAGGAAGGGGATGATGAATAATGGCGGTTGACTGGTCAAAATTGTGGTTAAAGGTGTTTTTCATGAGCTCGCCATCGGTGGGGTCGATGGTGCTATCGGTGCGCTTAATTGGAATTTAAATCTTAAGTCTCGGGAAAATCTTGCCGTTAGCGGCGTCGAGGGCGCTGTCGGCGGGCTCTATTGATTTTGTCCAAATTCATGGATTTTTGCGATTTCGATCAATTTCAAGCCTAAACGACATCCGTTTAATCATTATAGACATATTTTTAAATAACTAAATGATGTACTTAGCACAACTAATACTTAGCACATATAAACTTTCACAACACAAAACATTACATTTATATATAAATTCCAAGGGGTACAATATACGTTACATAACACACCTAAGTTTGGTATTTTCTCAACCTCAATACATTAATTCAGCATCGTAATTCAAGCCACAACACTCAAAACACTGAAAACAAAGCATCTTATGCTTAGTCTCAACTATACAGAGATCTATAAGCATAATTCTAAAGCAAAGTAAATATAAAGTTCAAATCAAAATACATAGATAGACATATATGTAGTAGTATAAATCTACTAATCCTCGGACTTGGTATTCGATTCTCCTCTGAGATCACCCAAAGATTGCACATGAACGAAGACATTGTAGAAGGGTCGGAATGGAAATTCTTCAGTGGAATCCTCTTCTATCAATTTCATCCTCCTCATCAGTCGTATCTAACTACCTTCTAAATGTCCAGAATGTTTGAAATGTTCTTTCATCCTCCAGTCCAGTTGATCGAAGAAATCGGAGAAAATCGGAGATATTATTAATCGATCGGAGATATTATTAATCGTATTCATGACATTTTGTACCTTCTTTTCTAATTTCTTGATTCAACGCAAGATCACCAAAGACTTATCAGCGACTAAGGGTTGAACTGGAAGTGAATTCTGAGATGATTGATTAACTATCATGGACATGTCATTTTCATCTTCAAATGATAGGAATCTTTCAGTTGGGTCCAAAGGCTTCCAAGGTAGCAGTACCTTTTCCCAATTTTCATAGGACACTTGGAACTGGC
>NW_018164739.1:850184-851053 GCF_001263595.1 Phalaenopsis equestris | reverse complement strand
TCAGGCCCAAAACCAACTTCACAATTATAGATCCGCAAGTCGCACCTAACTTGGACCTACCAAATTGAAGATTTTTATAATTGCGGCCAGACGGCCAGCCGCGTGTTGAAGATCTTCATTATCGGTAATAGTTTAATAGTTTCGCAGAAATGAAAAAGTGCCAATGTTTTGAAACGGGATTCAGAACTGTTGCAGAAAAACTAACATACCCGTTCTCTCTCATTTCCCAATCATCAGTTTCGTCCGTTAAATACTGGTAAATTTCATTCATCTGGTTTC
The DNA here is from genome assembly GCF_001263595.1 of Phalaenopsis equestris. Classification (NCBI taxonomy): domain Eukaryota; kingdom Viridiplantae; phylum Streptophyta; class Magnoliopsida; order Asparagales; family Orchidaceae; genus Phalaenopsis; species Phalaenopsis equestris. The sequence goes on along the minus strand of NW_018164739.1, from coordinate 850,774 downwards.
TTATTGGGATGAAATTGGAATAGTGGCAGAATAGTGGCAGATAGTGGCAGATAGGAACATTCTCTATCATATATAATTCTTTGATCCATGCATGAGTGAAATTGATCCATCTCCCTCGCACAAAAATAACTCCTTGGTTGATTCCATACAAATTTGCATAAAACTCTTTTAGCACTGGAACCACCACGGCGGCAGTAGTGTAGCACAACACTTCCCATCTTTGCCGCACTATCATTTCTTTAATATCCGTCGTGGGATTATTCAATCCGCGATTCATGAATCCTCGTTCTTTGATTAATCTTTTCTTCATCAGCAACTTGTTGAAGATTCGTTGCGCTTCTGCACTAATAAACTTTCGCCGATTGAAAACTCGCATTCTGGGATTATCAGGGGAATTGGATGCCATTGGATGCATAGGAATGAAATTATTTTTGGAGGGAATCGTTTTTTAAGGGAAAATATGAATTACAATTTGAATTTTTTAGTTTAAAAAGACTGTTCCCGCCCAAAAATCGTCAAAAATCGCCACTCGAACACAAGAAACCGTCATCTCACCGGTCTCACCGTCGGCGGGCCCGATGGCGCTCTCC
>NW_018164739.1:845368-848298 GCF_001263595.1 Phalaenopsis equestris | reverse complement strand
ATTAATTTTTCTTTTAATAACTCAAAGGCATATAAACAGGTTTCAGTAAATTCAAATTTCTTGTCCTTTTCTAAAAGTTGGTATAGAGGTTTAGTAACTTTTGAGAAATCTTTAATAAAATGCCTGTAAAAACCAACATATCCAAGAAAACTCCTAACTTCTCTTACATTAGTAGGAGGTGTTATTTTAGATATAACTTGGATTTTTGCTGGGTCTTCTTCCATACCATCATCCAAAATTCTATGCTCTAACACAATTCCTCCTGCAACCATAAATTGACATTTCTCCCAATTTAGAGCTAAATTAGTCCTTTCACATAACTCCAAAACTTTTTCAAGGTAAATTAAGCATGTGTTAAATGATGTTCCAAATATAAAGAAATCATCCATAAATACTTCCAATCCATCATCAATTAACTTACTAAATATGAACGTCATACATCTCTGGAATGTTGCAGGTGCATTACATAATCCAAAAGGCATTCTTCGAAAAGCAAAAGTTACAAAAGGACTAGTAAATGTTGTCTTTTCTTGACCCTCAGGAGCAATAGAAATTTGATGGTAATCGGTATATCCATCTAAAAAGCAAAAATAATTGTGCCCAGCAAGTCTATCCACTATTTAATCTAAAAAGGGTAAAGGGAAGTGATCTTCCATTGTGGCAGGGTTTTAAATTCTTTTATCAAAAAAAAAACGCCTCAGTATGCACAACACATTTAGCTCCAATTATATATGACCTAAACTTATCAAAAATATACACAGTGGTTAATAACTCTCTTTCAGTAGTGGTGTAATTAATCTGAGCATCATTAAGAGTATTACAAGTATAGTTTATAACTTTAAAAATCTCATCATATCTCTGCCCTAAAATAACTCCAATTGCATAATCACTAGCATCACACATTAATTTAAAAGGTTTCACCCTATCTGGTGAAAAAATTATAGGAGCAATGAACAATTTTTCCCTTAAAGTTTCAAAGGCTTTAAGGAAATCTTGATTAAAGTCAAATTTTGTATCTTTTTTTAGAATTTTGCATAAAGGTTTAGTAATATTTGAAAAATCTTTAATATGTCTTTATAAAATCCCGTATCTCCTAAAAAGCTCTTAACTCCTCTTACTATGGTAGGTAGAGGTGGGTTTGATATAAAATGTATTTTTGCAGTATCTACTTCCATGCCATTTTCAGAAATTTTATGTCCTAGCACAATTCCTCAAGAAACCATAAATTGACATTTTTTCCAAATTAATACGAGATTATCCTTTTCACAACTTTCTAAAACCTTCCCTAAATAATTTAGACATATTTTAATTGATGTTCCAAAAATAGAAAAATTGTTCATAAAGACTTCAATCCCTTTTTCAATCAAATCACTAAAAATTGACATCATACATCTTTGAAATGTTGCAGGGGCATTACATAATCCAAAAGGCATTCACAGAAAATCATAGGTTCTATAATGACTAGTAAATGTTGTTTTCTCTTGATCCCTTAGAGCAATAAGTATTTGATGATAACTGTCATATCCATCTATAAAATAAAAATATTTATGCCCAGCTAATCTATCCAACATCTGGTCCAAAAAGATAAAGAAAAATGATCCTTCCTCATGGTAGAATTTAATTTTCTATAATCGATGCAGATTCGCCATCCAGTGAATTGTCTTGCTGATATCAATTCATTATGCTCATTTTTCACTCAGTCTCCCCTCCTTTATTTCGAACACAGTGAACTGGACTAACCCACGCACTATCTGAAATAAGATATATTTTCCAGCATCTAACCATTTTAAAACTTCTTTCTTAACTACTTCTTTCATCGTTGGGTTTAATCTCCCTTGTGGATTAACTCTTGGTTTATATTGTTCATCTAATATAATTCTATGCATACAGATTGAAGGACTGAGTCCCTTAATATCAGTTAAGGTCCAACCAAAAGCTTTCTTATATCTTTTCAATGTATCTAATAGTATTTGCTCTTGCAGATCATCTAATTCTGAAGATATAATAACAGGTAATGTAGATGAGTCTCCCAAAAACACATACTTCAAGTGGTTAGGTAATGTTTTCAACTAAAGTTCCGGTGGTTTTATAATTGAAGGAAATAGATTCTTATTAGCATTTTCTGTGATATCCAACATCTCAAATATTTCTTGAACATAATCTAATTCTTCATTTTCTAATTTATCCAGAATAATTTCATCATTCTCTTCAATTTGTTCTTCAAAATCATCTTATTTTTCAAAATATTTTTTATCTTCAAAATGTTCTTTAAAATGTTCATTCAGTAGATGTTCAATAATTTTCATGCAAAAACATTCATTATCTCTTCCAACAGCAGGGTATTTCATAGATTTCGTAATGTTAAAAGTCACTTCTTGATCATTAACTCTTATAGTTAATTCTCCTTTTTGAACATCTATCATAGCTTTTCCAGTAGCTAAAAATGGTCTCCTTAAAATGTTGATAGAGGCATAAAATTAATGCTGGCTCCCAAATCACATAAAGCTCTTCCATAAAATTTTTCACCAATAGCACATGGTATAGCGAAACTACCAGGATCTTTTAATTTTTTAGGAAGCTTTTTCTGAATAATTGCACTACGTTATTCACTAAGTGCAACAGTTTCGTTATCTGTGAACTTTCTTTTCTTATTCAGAATATCTTTCATAAATTTCACATAATTGGGCATCTGCTCTAAAGCTTCTACGAAGAGGATGTTTACCGTTAACTTCTTAAGAATTTCTAAAAATTTGGAAAATTGTTTATTCTGTTTGTGTTGCTTCAATCTTTGAGGAAACAGTGATGGAGGTTTCTATAGAGTTATAGAAGTAGGTGAAACTTCTACTAATCATAATCTTTTGAATATTGATAGAGGCATAAAATTAATGCTGGCTCCCAAATCACATAAAGCTCTTCCATAAAATTTTTCA
>NW_018164739.1:843381-844715 GCF_001263595.1 Phalaenopsis equestris | reverse complement strand
CATTTAAGGTTTCATATGAAGGTTGAACATCCACAAATTGCCCAGATGAATTTTCTTCTATCATAGGAGGTGTTGAAGAATAATTCATCCCATAATAATCTAATTTCTTTGATATTGCAGCAATCTATGAAGCTAACATAGATATTGCATCAGAATCATGGATATTAGCTACTCTTTTAGGATTTACCCGCTCAGAGGGCCATTGAAAATTGTTGGTAGCCATCTCTTCTATTAATGAATAAGCTTCATCAAAAAGTTTTGACATTAAAAAACTACGCATCATCTATAATCGATCTAAGAGATCCCACTAATCCACTATAAAAAGTTTGAATTATTAACCCTGGTAATGAATGATGAGGACAATTCCTAAGAAGATCTTTAAATCTCTCCCAAGCTTCAGATATTGACTCTCCATCAATCTGATAGAATGATGTTATGTCATTTCTTAGTTTAGCAGTTTTTTATGGAGGAAAATATTTGGATAGAAATTTCTGTGACAGTTCTCCCCAAGTTCTAATAGATCCTGGTGCTAATGTGTTTAACCACATCTTAGCCTTATCCCTTAGCAAAAAAGGAAAAAGTCTAAGTCTAATAGCATCGTTTGAGACTCTGTCAAATTTAAAAGTAGCACACAGTTCTAAAAAACTAGCGAGGAGTAAGTTTGAGGTGTAAGTTAGGATCTCTCCAAATTGATTGTTAGGATCTTCATTTGGTGTACCTCCAAATTGATTGTTTTGTATTATTTGGATAATAGCAGATTTAAGCTCAAATGAATTAGCAGCTACATCAAGATTTTGGATAGATAAGTGAATCTCATCTACTTTAGGATTTACATAATCTCTTGGGGGTCTAGGTTGGTGTTCATTCTCTATTCCTTGATTGTTCAGGTTGTTTTCCATTGCATCAGAATTTCTAGGTTCTGAATTTCTAGGTTCTCTAGGTTCTCTTCTTGATTTTCTTATCCTTCTAACTGTGCGTTCTAATTGTGAATCGTAGGGTATAAGATTTTCAGGTCTAAATTTACGCATCTAATTTGAAATTAGTACTCAGTAATATAATTAACTAAATATTAAAATAAAAATAAGTTGCAATTTAAGTAAAAATTTTCTAATAATCCTAATTTATCCGTTACTCTGATCGTAATTTTAATAACTCACTCCCCGACAACGGCGCCAAACACTTGACCGACTTTTTGTAAATCAACAAATACAAGTAGTTGATGGCGCTACTAGAAGATTTAATTTCCAGCAACGGCGTCCAAAGACTTGATTGTGACTTTATAGATATGTCTAAATTGATTAAGATGTATAAATATAATATTCAATAATGTTAAA
>NW_018164739.1:782143-842694 GCF_001263595.1 Phalaenopsis equestris | reverse complement strand
AAACATTTTCATGGCTTCACCATTTCAAATCACCATTTCACAAATCTCGAGACAAGGAGAAAGAAAGAGAAAACTACTCAGAACTTATGAGGAAAACACAACAAAACTCGGAATTCATAAATAAAATTAAAGTCTTAAAAAGTACAACAATTAAATAACTTAACTCTAAATTCTCCCCAAGAACACTCCTCGAAGTTCCTCTAAATCTCTTCCTTTCTTTACAGCACACAAAATTCCTCTTCGAAGTAGCAAGGAGGAAGAAATCTCTCACTTTCCCTCCACTCTTACAATTTCTCAAAGAAGTCCTCACAATTGTTACACACTAAGGGAACCTCTCTAACCTCCAGAGCCTCTAGACTCTCTAGGCTCTCCAAGCTCTCTAGAATCTCCTAATTTTCGGCCAAAATGTTCTTTTAAAGTTGTCGATGAGCTTTCCTAAGAGTTACCTAAGCATCCCTTCAAAATTTGGCCTTATCCAAAGCTTGAGTAGGCATAACCGTCAATCTCGCCGTCGGCGGCCTCGAGGGCGCCGTCGGTGGGCTTCTAAAAAATTTTGTTCTGTAGTCTCGAGAAAAACTCTTCGTCGGCGGGGTCAAGGCCGTCGTCGTCAACCAGTTCAATTCTCCACATTTTGGTCCTTTTCGCTTCAAATTCGCTTCTTTTTGCATCTTTTTGCTCCAATGACCCTAATTCATCATTCCTGCAACAAAATATCAAAAATACCTTTTTTTAAAGTGCAATAACATCAAAAATAGTATAAAATAGGTATGAAAATCTCAACTATTTTCCTTTGGTCAGTGACTATGCTAGAAAAATATGTAGTTCAAGGAATTAATGAAAATCTTGGGGAAAGAGCAAAACCAATATAAAGCCTTTAGAAACATAGAAAATCAAGTGGGGGCAGTTAGCTAACTAATTAAGTAATGAGCCTCAATGGATGTCTGGAGCAGCAGAGAGGCATAACTTTGAACCTGAAGAGTTGATCCTTGAAGAGTATGCTAAGTTGGATGATTTTGCTTGGAGGATGACCGAGGAAGAATTTATTCTTCTTTTCAAGTCACCCCCTTGCGTTGAGGGAGATAGTTGAGCATATAGTATCATCCATAAGAGTTCCCCAAAGGAAGATTTGGAAGACAGCCTTAGGCAGAAGATTGACTCAGTAAAACTAAATCCTGAACTTGAAAAAACTAAGGTGAACCTGATGGGGGCTAGATACATCTCATGCAAGTGTATGTATCATATTAGCAATATCATATTTGAGTTTAGAATGTCTATTCCACAGGGAGTGAGGCAGTTAGACTTAAGAGAAGTTCTAAACTACTAAAATTAGATTTAGCCTAGATGTAAAGTTGGCTTTAGGTTATGTTATCTAGTTCTACAGAATTAAAGAATAAAATTAAAGGCTTAATCCTACAGAAATTCTACTAAATATATTTGAATTGGTGAAAATCAAGATATAGAGCTACCCTCCCTAACAATGATATAAGTAATGTAGAAAAATGATTACTTTAAATTGTAATTCTGGATAGTGATAAATAAGTGCAAATCTCTTCTTTACTCTCTCCTGAGTGCATAAAGAAGTTCATTTAAACTGGTTTTAATTCCATAAACCCTAATATGAACCTTATCAAAAAAAATTTCCCTATCTATTTGCATGTCTCTATAGTTTACTTTTTCTTCATACCCTATAGTTCAACGTGTATATTTTGATCGTTCTTTCATAGCTCTCCCAAGTTATTATAGATCACAACATATTTTGAATAATCACTTGTCCAGAATGAATATTAAATGAAGCTTTGAAGAATACTCATCACATTAGATAATTTCTTTTATACATATCCACTTGAGCAGCATGAAAACAAGCTTCATGATCATATCGACATTTATTTTTCTAGTCCAAATGTGCCAATTGATTATTAATATCACAGACTTTTTTCTAGATAATAGAGATGTCATCCTCCACATTCTTCAGATGTTCTAACATCAAGGTCAAGCTAGTAGAGGGTTTAGGCTGAGAATAGGAAGTGGAAGGTGATACACCAAAAATATATGCATTTTTAGACCCATATTTTATACTCATTTCTGGTGATATTTCACTTTAATGGAAGTTATTTTCTTATGTTTTATTGTAGGTTGTTGATTTTTAAGACTTAGAGCAAAAACGAAGCAAAAATGATGAAATTTGGAGTCAAAATAAAGATTTTGATAGCTTGTTCAACGCCGGCAACACCATTTAACAGAGAAGACAGACTAAATTAAATGGCTTGTTTCTAGAAGATTTGATGAATTTAGATGCTTTTTGAAGAGTTTTTGGATGCACCTATTGGAGAACCAACCCTAAGCTCTATTTATACCCAAAATTGATCAGAAAAGATCCTTCCTTCACCCCCTCGGCCATCCATTGCCCCTGTGCATCTCTTCTTGCAGCTTTACATCATTCCACACCATTCCACACCATTAGTTTGTTATTTTCTTTATAGTTTTCAGTTTGTGTGGTGAGTTTAGTGTGAATTCTTCTCTAAGAAGTGTTGGAGAGGAAGAGAAGTGAGAGATTTCTTCTTCCTACATTTCCTAAGAGAAGCTACAAGGGATTTGCTTTGAGAAATAGTTTCAGATAAGTGTTGTTTGTTTATTATTGTTGAATGAACTTTCTTTTATATATGAAATTTGTGTTTTATTGTATCTTTCTTATGAAGTCTGAGTAGTTTCCTTTTCTTTCTCCCTACTCTGATATATGATGAAATGAAGAGATAATTTGGATGTGCTAATGTTAAAATATAAAATAAATTGTGTTGATTTTTCAACTCTGCTCTTAATTTACTTTTTGATATGCTAATTGAATTGTTAAAATATGTTGTGAAACATATGATCCGGGAAATAGAGTATGAGTTCTACAACAGAGTGAGAATCATATTTAAGTTCATTAAGGATTATTTCGTTCATGAAATTAAGTGCAAATAAATAGGGAAATATACTTTGTTGGGTGTAGAATTGGAGATTTATAAGGTGACAGACTAAAATCCCCTATTTTGATCTTAATGTTTAAAAACTAAAGCGAGAGTTAGCCTTCAGGGGAAGGGAAGTGGGAGCTCTAGAGTGGGAGTCAGAAACCTCCTGGCCTAGCCTGAGATTTAGGGACTAAACCTAAGATTAGCCAATGATTTTCTATAACACTGAATCAGGGTAGAGATGTAAAATTGCTCCTATTTGGCACAATACAAATTTAGACCATTTATCTCATCTCATTTCACCAAAAACTCATTGTAGTGTGAAAGATGCTTTTTCATATTAGAAAACTTCATCACATAAACATAGTTTAGCAGTTACTATTTTGAACTCTGCATTTTAATTCTACTAGTAGTTAATAATTTAGCTTTGATAGTACCATAAACATTCAAAATTAGTGACAATAATTTCGTTTTATTTCTGTGAATTTCCTAGTTAATTTATCATTTCAAATTTAAACCTTCCTCGTGGGATCGATATTTGGGACTTAAATAGAAAGTCTTATATTACTTGATAACGATACGTATACTTACGTAGAATACCAACATTAAGTGCTTGACATTATTATGCATAAAATATAACATCAAGTTTTTGGCATCGTTATAAGGCGGAGTCAACTTTATAAATTTTACACAACTATATTTCCGTTGGTCAAGTTTTTGGCGTCGTTGCCGAGGAAGGTAATAGTAAATTAAATAGATTTAAATTAAATAGATTTGGTAAAAATTAAATAGATTTGGTAAATTAGGAAATTTAGTGACAAAATACAAAATATCAACAAAAATTATAAATTTAAAAATAAAAAAATATATGTATACTATATATTTAAGAGTATTTTAAAGAAAATTTTCTTTGCTTACCATATTTGTTTATGCGAAATATTGGATCTGAAGATTTAGTACCTTATGATTCAAAATTAGAATGTACTATTTGAAAAATTTGAAAACAACAAAAGAAACTAAAATTTTGAACAAAATGACAAATAAATTTGATAATCAAATAAATGAAAATCGATAAAGGCCTTTAAAAGATTATGTTAATCCAACAGCAAATGAACTTCACTTAACTATTCAAAATCCTGATGTTACTGTTAATTCATTTGAGCTTAAACCTGCTATTATCTAAATGTTACAAAATAATTAGTTTTGAGGAACACCTAATGTAGATCCTAACTTAAATCTTGCTAGTTTTCTTAAAATATGTGCTACTTTTAAATATAATGGAGTGTCTAATGATGTTGTTAGGCTCAAACTTTTTCCTTTTTCATTAAGGGACAAAGCTAAAGCTTGGTTAAATTCATTAGCACCTAGATCTATCAGAACTTGGGGAGAACTATCATAAAAATTCTTGGCTAAATATTTTCCACCCTCAAAAATTGCTAAGCTTAGAAACGATATTACATCTTTTTGTCAGTTTGAAGGTGAATCAATATATGAAGACCGGGAAAGATTTAAGGATCTCTTTAGAAATTGTCCACACCATGCTTTACCAGATTGGTTAATAATTCAAACTTTTTACAATAGATTAGTAGGATCACTTAGATCAATAATTATAGATGCTGCAGGTGGATGCTGCGGCTGGTGGTTCTCTAATGTCAAAACCTTTTGATGAGGCTTATTCATTAATAGAAAAAATGGCTACTAGCAATTTTCAATGGCCCTCTGATCGGGTAAATCCTAAGAGAGTAGCTAGTATTCATGATTCTAATGCAATGTCTATTACTGCAATGTCTATTTTAGCATCTCAAATTGCTGCTATATCGAAGAAGGTCGATCAAATTGGAGTGAACTATTCTTAAATACCACCAGTATTAGAGGAAAATTTGCTAGGATAGATAATTGATACTCAATCATATTATGAAACTTTGAATGCTATTAATAATAAAAATAACAATCCCTATTCTAATTATTATAACCCTGGATGGAAAAATCACTCTAATTTTAGTTGGAATAATTATAACAATTCAATGAATCTCTCAAGAAATTTAAATAATCAAGGAAATCCTAATTATTGACCTTATTATTCTCCTGGATTTAACTCTAACCCTAACCTACAAGTTAAGGAAAAGAAGTTAACGTGGAAGAAGTAATGTTGAATATGGGAAATCAAATACAAAATAAAGGGGCTGCTATTAGAAAGATTGAAAATCAATTAAGACATATTGCCACTGCACTTAGTAACAGATCTTCAAGAAATCTTCCGAGTACTGTGGAAGTTAATCCCAAAGATCAAAATAAGGAGCAAGTTAAAGCTATTAAATTATAAAGTGGAAAAGAAGTTGAAACAAGAATCCAAAGAGAAACTGAAGTTGATGAGGAGAAGGAAGAGATGAAAGTGACTATAATAAAAATGAACAAACACAAGTTCCTTTAGAAAAACCATTACCTCTGTTTCTTTAATGACTGAAATAGAAGAATAAATACAAATAATTTACAAAATTTTTGAAAATCCTTAAAAATTTAACGATAAAAATTCCTTTCATTGAAGCTTTGGAACAAATGTCAAGTTATGTGAAGTTTATGAATCATGCACTAAACAAGAAAAGGAAGTTTGCAGATCATGAGACCGTTGCACTTAGTGAAGAGTGTAGCGCTATCATTCAGAAAAAGCTTCCTGAAAAGTTAAAAGATCCTGATTGTTTTACTATACCTTGTGCAATTGATGAAAAGTTTTATGGAAAAGTGATACAAAAAAATATAAGCATTTTTAGACCCATATTTTATACTCATTTTTGGTGATATTGCAGTTTAATGAAATGTATTTTTTATGTTTATTGTAGGTTGTTGATTTTTAGGACTTGGAGCAAAATGGAAGCAAAAAGGATAAAATTTGGAGTCAAAATGGAGAATTTAAAAAAAATGTTCAGCACCTACGGTACTAGACTGGGCGTCGACGACACCGTTTGACAGAGAAGTGGATTAAATTAAATGGCCTCTAGCGCCGACGACTCCAGAATAGGCGCCGACTGCACTAGTGTCGGTGCAGGCCCTATTACTAGAAGACTCAATGAATTTGGATGCCTTTTGAAGAGTTTTTGGATGCACCTATTGGAGAACCGACCCTAGGCTCTATTTAGAGCCAAAATTTGATCAGAAACCCCCCTCCCCTTCACACCATTTCATATTCTTCCACTCACTCAAATTTCATCTTCGCACGCCTACATTCCTTGTCATTCCACACCATTAGTTAGTTATTGTATCTATAGTTTTGAATTTTTGTGGTGAGTTTAAGTGTGAATTCTTCTCTAAGAAGTGTTGGAGAGAAGAGAAGTGAGAAATTTCTTCTTCCTACATTTCCTAAGAGAAGCTATAAGGGATTTGCTTTGAAAAAGAGTTTCAGATAAGTCTTGTTTATTTATTATTGTTGTAAGAACTTTATTTTATATATGAAATTTGTGTTTTATTGTATCTTTCTCATGAAGTCTGAGTAGTTTTCTTTATCTTTCTCCCTACTCTAAGATATGATGAAATGAAGAGATAATTTGGATGTGCTAATGTTAAAATTTAAAAGAAATTGTGATGGGTTTTCAACTCTGCTCTTAATTTACTTTTTGATATGGCCAATTTAATTGTTAAAATATGTTGTAAAAAATATGATATGAGAAATGGAGTATGAGTTCTACAGTAGAGTGAGAATCACATTTAAGTCCATGATGGAGTATTTCGTACATGGAATTAAGTGCAAATAAATAAGAAAATATACTTTGTTGGGTATAGAATTGGAGATATTTTTAGGGTGACAGACTAAAAATCCCCAATTTGATCTTAGTATTTAAAAACTAAAGCGAGAGTTAGCCTTCAGGGGAAGGGAAGTGGGAGCCCTAGAGTGGAAGCTAGTAACCTCCTAGCCTAGCCACAAATTTAGGGACTAAACCTAAGATTAGCCAATGATTTTCTATAACACTGAATCATGGTAGAATTAAAATTGCTCCTATTTGGCATAACATAAATCTAAATCATTTATCTCATCTCATTTCACCAAAAACTCATTTTAGTGGGAAAGATGTTTTTTCATATTAGAAAACTTTATCACATTAACATAGTTTAGTAGTTAGTGTTTTAAACTCTCCATTTAAGTTTTGCTAGTAGTTAATAATTTAATTTTGTTAGCATCTTACACATTCAAAATTAGTGACAATAATTTCATTTGATTTCTGTGAATTCCCTAGTTAATTTATCATTTAAAATTTAAACCTTCTCCGTAGGATTGATATTTGGGACTTAAACAGAAAGTCTTATATTACTTGATAACGATACATATACTTGCATAGAATCCCAACCTTAAGAGCTTAACCTTAAGAGCTTAACGTTATTATTTTAGCGTTATTTTTACTAGAATACCAAAATAAGTTTTTGGCATTGTTGTAAAGTGAAGTCAACTTTATGTATTTAAATATATAACCCCTAACATATTTCAACCGGGATCAAAAAGCCTTATGTGATTTAGGAGAGAGTATCAATCTTATGCCTCTATCAATTTTTAAATATTTAGATTTAGGAGAGATTTCGCCTACTACTGTAAATCTTCAGTTAGTTGATCGATCAATCACTTATCCTAAAGGAGTTATAGAAGATGCATTAGTAAAAGTGGAAAAAGTGGATAAATTGAAGATGTATTAGGGAAAGTGGATAAATTTATTTTTCTTGTAGCCTTTGAGGAAGAAGATATGGAGGAAGATAAAGAGATTCCTATTATTTTGGGGAGACCATTTCTTACAACAGGTAGAGCTATGATAGATTTGCAAAAAGGAGAATTAATAATGAGAGTTAATGATCAAGAAGTAACATTTAATATTATAAAATCTATGAAATATCCTGTAATAGAAAAAGATAATGACTGTTTTAGGATGGATGTTACTGATTATCTAAGTAATGAGCAATTTAAGAAAGAGTTTGAATAAAAGTTAAGGCAAGAAGAATTTAGTGAAAATGAGGATGAAATAAGAGAATAAAATTTAGATTATATTCAGGACAAATTTGAAACTTTAGATTAGTTGGAAAATGATAATAAAAATCTTATTCCTTCAAGTATTAAACCACCTGAACTTGAACTGAAAGTATTACCTGCCCATTTAAAATATGTGTTTTTTTGGAGATTCATCTACATTGTCTATTATTATTTCTTCTAAGTTAACTGAAATTCAAGAACAAAAATTAATAGAAATGTTAAAAAGATAAAAAAAGGCTTTTGGATAGACTTTAGTATATATTAAAGGAATTAGTCCTTCGATTTGTATGCACAAAATTCTATTAGATGAAGAGTACAAGCCTAAAGCTGATCCTCAAAGGAGATTAAACTCAATAATAAAAGAAGTTGTTAAAAAAGAAATCTTAAAATGGTTAGATGCTGAAATTATATATCATATTTCAGGCAGTGCTTGGGTAAGCTCAATTCACTGGGTTCCAAAGTAAGGAGAAGTGGCATGGCTATTGAAGTAAATGAGAAAAATGAATTAATTCTAATAAGACAAGTTGCTGGTTGGCAAATTTGTATAGACTATAGAAAATTAAACATGGCCACCTGGAAAGAACACTTTCCTTTACCCTTTTTAGACCAAATGTTGGATAGATTAACTGGAAACAAATATTTTTGCTTTTTAGATGGATATACCGGTTATCATCAAATTCTAATTGTACATAAGGATCAAGAGAAGACAACATTTACAAGCCCTTATGGAACATTTGCTTTTCGTAGAATGTCTTTTGGACTATGCAATGCACCTACAACATTTCATAGATGTTTGATGTCAATATTTAGTAATTTGATTAAACATGGAATGGAAGTATTTATGGATGATTTCTCTGTGTTCAAACTTCATTTTAATTATATTTAAATAATTTAGAAAAAGTTCTAGAATTATGTGAAAAAATCAACCTAGTACTCAATTAGGAAAATGTCAATTTATGGTTGCAGGAGGAATTATACTTGGGCATAAAATTTCTGAAATTAGCATGGAAGTAGATCCTACAAAAGTTCAAGTTATTGAGAAATTACCACAACTGACTACGGTCAGAGGGGTGAGAAGTTTTTCAGGACATGCTGGTTTCTACAGGTGTTACATAAAAAATAGCATGGAAGTAGATCCTACAAAAGTTCAAGTTATTGAGAAATTACCACAACTGACTACGGTCAGAGGGGTGAGAAGTTTTTCAGGACATGCTGGTTTCTACAGGTGTTACATAAAAAAATTTTTAAAAATTACTAAGCCATTATGCCAACTTTTAGAAAAAGATACAAAATTTGATTTTAATTTTTTATTAATATTTACTTTAAATAAATAAATATAATTTATACATGGTTAATTAGTTAAAGAAATGTACAAAATTATTCAAACTATCATGATATTTTTCCTAAGCTTCTCTAACCACATGTAACCTATCAAAATTTATCTCATAATTTTCCAAGATTTCTTTTATTCATATAATTAATTTAAGCCAAAATAGCTATCTAAGCTTGAAAATTAGGGTTAGAAGCATACTCTCTGACCTTGGAAAAATTAGAGAACATTTCCTCTCCCATGAGGATCAAGCCCTAAAAACCTCAAGCCATGATGAGCAATATTTAATCATAATGAATTAAAATACCAAAGAGAATATTTAATTAATTAAAAATAAAAGAGTAAATAAATAATTTTTATTTTTCGTTCACATTATTCTCCTTTGTTCACTGAGCAAGAGAGTATTTTTATTTTATTTTTATGATTTTTTTTGAAAATTTATGGATTTTTTAAGTTTATTGAATTAAATAAATCCAGAAAATCTTATTTATCTACTTATCCACGCAGCGCTCCACTATTCGATGCCACCTTCTAACTTAGCTGTCATGCGGCCCGTTGTTCCTTTCCATCCACTTGTCTGACACCTTCGCAGCAGTAAGATCGATACATGCGTGAATGGATGACATCCGTTCATTGTCCCCAATTAACCTAACCCGTAAGCCGTCCACACTAAAACCTTAAGATCCCAAGCTAGACTCAACCAAATCACTTCAGGCTTGTTCCTACACCTTCATCTACTCAAGACGAACACTTCCATATGGTTTATACAGTGTGAAATACAATCTATACACATGAAGAATCAAATTAAGCTCATTTGAAGGGGATAGTTAAATACCTTTGTCTGAGAAGGGAGGCCTCAATCAGATGGTTGTAGAAGCTTCGAATGAGTCCAAAGCCAGTTGGAATGAGCCAGCTTGGTTGGGTGAAATTAGGTTTAGATTTGGTTTCAATCAAGCTTGGACATGATGAATTTGAATTTAGAATTAAAATTGGGGAAGATTGGGATCAAATTGATGGACATTGGGGGTGAATTAGGGTAATTGGGTCTTTAAAGACAATTTGGGGCTTTTGGTCAAAATAGCTCAAATTGGTCAACTTGAGCTCAATGGAGTGGTCAAAATTAATTTTGGGGACATTTGAAATGATTTTAACGGTTTTGGGACAGCAAGGGTATTTTGGTATTTTTGGCCAAATTAGGGGTATTTTAGTAATTTTGGAAATTTTGGGTTGTTTTGGACAATTTTGGAGGTTTCAAATGGTTTCAGATGATTTTTGAACAAAATTGGGTATTTTGGGTAATTTTGGAAATTTTGGCCAATTTTGGGGTTTCAAGAGTAATTTGGTAATTTGGGTAGATTTGAGGGCAAAAGGCTAAGTTTGGTGTTTTGGTAAAATTGGGGTGTCAATCACCCTACTTGAGCCATAGACCAATAGAATTCCATACTTTAGGTCCTCCATATATTGATCCTAGCTAAAACCTAGCGTATGGCTAGTGGGTATATGGGACCATATACATGAGTCTCCCAAAGGGTTAGGGGATTAAGGTAAAATAGGTTTAGGTTTAAGGTTTTGAGTGAATGTGTAATGTGCAAGTGTGTGTGAGAGACCAACTAAGTTCACACCACCAGAGGGTTAACCCTAAGGCTAAGTAATCCATATTGACCCCTCCTACTAAGGCTAGAGGTTAGGACCAATATGTGGAACTTCAAGTAGAGCACAGAAGAGTTTAGAATTTCTAATGGTGAGGGTTCCTTTTCTAGTCCTCTAGGAATAGTCAACAGGAAAGTCCTATGGCTAGAACCTAGGCTATTAAAGAGGAAAGACTAGACCTCAACCAAAACTGACGTCAACAGCAGCAATTCAAGCATATGAAGGCATCTCGTAAGATAAAGAATTTGTTCACTCAATAAATTTCTATCATTGAACCCCCCAAGGAGTTCAAATTTTTGTGGCTCAACTCTCACAAAGGTCAAACTGATCCAATTGACCCATTATATTCTTTTAGTCGATCGTTCTCTTGCTTAGGATCATTAATGAATTGAAGTGTCACCTCTTTTCCACCATGCTGAGGGAGTCGACCCACAGGTAGTTTAATGGATTACCCACTGAGGTAATTACCACTTTTTTTGAATTTAATTATATGTTTATAGTGCAACTCCCCAGTGCCCAAAAACTATAGAAGAGCTAACTATCCTTATGCCAAGTCAGACAATAACAACATGAGAGCCTCTTCTAGTACATAACTCGATTCTAGAAGAAGATATTGGACGTGTGGGATTTGACACCTTTGGTAACTCAAGTTATCTTTTCTTAAGGGTTGAGGATAGAATGATTCCAATACAACCTAGGCTGCAACAGCCGAAGACCTATGTTGAGCTATTAGAATTGGTCAATAGTCACATCATATATGGCAATAACCCTATCTATTATATGGCCAAATCATTCGGCCGTCTCCCACAAAAGAGGAACCTAAAGAATAATGAGTGGAGGTTGAGTGATGGCTAACATCCTCCCATCCATCACCAACATGAAGAGAGTCGGCCACCCCAAGACATTAAGAGAGCCAATAGGAGAAACCGGTGAGGTGGTTTGGCTAGGTACATCGACTAGCAACCATCTCGCTATCATGAGTAGTCTGTACTAAGAGCTACTCCACTAAGAGTACCAATGGAAGAGTTAGAGGATGCCATCCAAAAAGAGGAGTACTTCATGAAGGCACCCCCAATGAGAGTTAAAGCATTTATCTAAGACCTCAAGAAGTATTACACCTACCATAGAAATCATGGTCACAACACAAAGGAGTGCATGCAACTCTAGTGCCTGGTCAAGGAACTAATAAGAGCTGGGAAGCTTAAAGCGTTTGTAGCCCTTGCAGTGATAACCTTAAGGCAAGGAAAGGCTCTAGTAGAAGAAATATTTGATGAACTTGTGCGGGTAAATGCCATCCACATCATTGGGTTTGTGCTTGCAATTTCCAGAGAAGTCGAAGAACCCTCTAGAAGAGCCAACTAGAAAAAGATCCCATTAGGGGGGGATTACACAACTGCCTTGTCTTTGAAGTGCAAACCCCATCCCCCATAATTTTGACCAATGCAAACCTATCATAGAAAAGAAATCCATACAATGACATTATTGTCGTGATGGTGAAAATTAGCAATTATCAAGTGGGCAACATCCTCATCCACCCTAGCAGCTCTGTGAATATTTTGTTCAAGTCAGTGTTCAGCAAGTTGAACCTCTATACTTATTGATTAGTAGCACTAACTGACCTAATTTATTGATTCTCTATAGAAAATAAAAAGGCACTAGGATTAATTGTGTTGACAGTTCCCCAGGGAGAAGGCAACAAACAATTTTCTTACATGGATGATTTTTAAGTGGGGGAATATTCTTCAACCAACAACATTATCTCGATCGTCCTTTGTTGAATGACTACAAGAAAAAGGTCTATACATACAAAGTTGTTGTAAAGTTTCTTGGATATAGATAAATCATCAACAGTTCATAGGAACTTAGAGTAGTACATGACTTACTACGTCCGACCAGTCGATAGTGCAGAGCAGGAGTTGTGCAACTTCTAAAATAGACATGCAGCGAGTCTCAAGACCAATGAGACCACCCTTGAAGCACTTGCAGCCGATGAGGAGAGTATAAATTTTTAATAATAAGCAAAAATTTTGATGCAAGAATGAAAGAAGAGCTGGTTTAAACCCTCAGGAAGCACTAAGTTGTTTTTGCTTATTTAGTGGTAGAGATTTGAGGAACCCACTTGATATCATCTGCCTTTAGTTGGATGTGAACCAGGATGTTTGACCAATAAAATAGATGATCTGTTCCTTAGCAGCCGATTCAAGAAGAGGTCTAGAAGCTAAAGAAGGGAGGCTAACTATATAATGGAGGTCTAGTCCCTAACATAAGTCTGAAGTGTAGTTTTGGCCCATAAGTTTAATGTGCTTGAAATTCATACCTTTGAACTCTGCTTGCCGAAAAGATAGTGGTAGACTCAAACGTCAACCACTCTATGATAAGTTTATGGGACACTTTCTCAGGCTACCACCAGATCAAGATCCACTTGACTGAAGTGGAGAAATTGGATTTTATTACTAGTGATGATGTGGCTTGTTACACTATAATGCTCTTTGGGCTCAAAGAGACTAGGACCTTATCCCAACTTTCTGTATAGATGTTAATTGTGATGTATGTGATTATATGCATAATTTCATTAATAATATCTCCTTCTTTGCAACAAAGCCAAATAATTGATCCAAAGCAAAAACTAGGTAAATTCTTTACTATGAAGCAAATAATAATAAAGTTATAATATTTAAATATGGGATACTATGCAAGTATATGTATCATTATCAAGTAATATAGGATTTTTTTATTAAGCCCCAAATATCGAACCCACAAGAATAAATACAATATGAAACTATACAAAATAAAAGAAATTAGAGACAAAATTCTACTTAGCAAAATATTCTTACTTAAACTCTAAATGCTAAAATAGGAATGAAAGTTTGATTCTTTTTGCAAATTTTTGATAATTTAAAATAAAGTAAGAAACTAATTAACTTAACTAAATACTTGTAAGATGAAGGCAATATAAATAAAATATCTTTTTCTTTATCATGAACCAGTACAAGTTTAAAAATTTTGTTATGGAAGTATTCTAATTGTGTGGTGCCAAACAGGAGCAATAATATTCCTTACTCTTACTAGAGATGCTATAAATAAAACTGACTAATCTATAGTTTGAATAGTTTTGAAGACCGGTTAGGTAGGGTAGATACTAGCTCTCACTCTAGAGTTCCCTCTTCTCCCTTCACCTGGGGGTTAACATCTTGTATCAAAACTAAAACTATAAATCAAATTGGGAGCTTTAGCCTGTCACTCTAAATTCCTCTAATTCTACACCCTTCAAAGTTTATTTCCCTATTTATTTGCACTCAACCCCATAAATAATATTCTCATCCATGAAATCAAATGTGATTCCTACCATTTGTTAACTGGGACAATACCATCTCGGATCTTACATGTTCTCACAACAAGTATTAACATTTAATTGGACATATCAAGAAGTAAATGAAGTACAAGGTTTAAAATCATCACAACTTCTTCCAACATTAAAGTCTATTGCTTCACACAACTTCCTTTCAATACTTACTCACTTATCATTTTAAGGAAAAATATAAATAGAACTACTCAGAATCCATGGAGAATACACAACCACAATTGAGTTTAAAACTAGAAATCATGCACACAAATAAGAAATCTAAATTAAAACCAAATGTAATCACAAAGATAAAAACATATCTCAAATCCTCATATCTCAAATCCTCTCCATTTCTTTGAATTTTCTTCCTTCACTCACAGTACAAACTAAAACTCAAAATAGTACAAACTAAAACTCAAAAACTAAAACTCAAAATAAAATAAAAGGTGGCCGGCAGCAGCGGTGGTTACTTTGATGAATGATGGCTGTTGGAAGTGGACTGGTCCCCTCCTTTGATGATCCAAGTATTCTTTAATAAAAATCCAAGAGGTGTCTTGATGTCTCTTCAAAATATGTCTCCATTTAATGAATCTTCTAGAAGTTGCCTCTTTTCAAAAGCCAATTGAATGAATTTTTGTGTTGAATTTTTTTGTCCATGAACTATTTCTCACATTTTTATCAATGGTTGCTTCAAAAACTTCTTCAAAACTTCATTTAAATTCAATGAATCATCAAATAACTACTTCTGGTTTTTAAGCGTGAAGTACCTGACACTTATGCTTGGCTCTCTCTGTATAACTGACACGTAAGCACCAGTCCTAGGCGCATAGGCTCCTCAGTTCAATTTTTTGCACCTTCTTTTTTTTCTCCAAATTTAATACTTTTTCACTCCTTTTATCATTTTTCATCCATTTGATTGTATCTGAAAGAAAAACACACAAATTGCTTCATTAAAGCACAATATCTCAAAAATAAGTATAAAAATGTGTATAAAAAGACTATATTTTAGGTGTATCAGGACCACGTGCCAACATCTCATGGATGTAATATTATCTAATCAAAAGGGTGAAAATATGCTGAATTTTATGCTAAAAAAAAGTTAGTTAAAAGTCATTCAGCTGAACAACATATAAACGACTAAAATGAAGCTTTTAAAACCAACAAAAAATATAACATGAGATTTAATCCGATGAAATGGGCATCCAAGGCCTCAAAATTCTATGGCTATCTCTTAACCTCAAAAGGCATAAAAAAATCTCAAGGAAGTGCACACATTACTAGACATAGCTTCATATAACACAAAGGAAGTGTAATAACTTACCATTTGAATAGAAGGACTCAGGCACTTTATCTAAAAATTGATTGACAAGTGGACCGCATTTTTTAAATCCCTTGGGAAGGCCAAGAACTTTGAATGAATGAAAAACTATGAGATGACATACTAAACTTTGAAGTTTATTAGCATCGCCATTGCTCTTGCAAAGACCAAAACTAGATGAGGAACTCTCTTTGTACTTAAGAGTTGGGACTGAAGCAATTAGCTTAGTGCTCATTCAAGAGGAGATGAGAAAGTAATTTTCCATTTACTACACCAGTTAGGGCCTTAGTGGCATGGAAATTAGAAATATAATCAAGAAAAACTAATTTTTATCTTGATTTTTTTAGTATGCAGGCTCCGATCGTATTTCTAACCACACCCAATTCAGATCATCACCGACCATCTCCTCAACTCTATACTTACTCGGTCAAAAATTTAGGTCAGCTCTTTAATGGGCATTGGAGCTCAATGAGTTGATTATTAACTACATACTTTGAACAATGATTAAAGGTCAAGCAGTGACAGACTTGTTGGTAGACTTTTTTGAACAATATGAACTGGGTGAAAGAACAATTGCCGACAACTAAACATGAATCCTATACACCAACCAAACCTCCAATCAGACTGGAGTAAGGCTAGGACTCATCTTGAGCATTTTCAATGGTGAGCAAATTTATCACTCAACCTTGCTATGGAGTTTGAGCTGACAAATAACCATGTAAAATATGAGGCTCTGATAGCCAACCTACTCCTAGCTTATGAAATGACTAGGTATCTTCTATTGAAATCAAATTCACAATTGGTGATGAACCAAATAAATAGAGTTCAAGGTCAAACATGAATGATGGCCAAATAACTCAATAAAGTAAAGACAGATCTAAAATTTTGACAGCTTCAAATTTAATAATGTTGGAAGAGGGAGAATCAGGTGGCTGATCATTTATCCAGTTGTATGTGAATTGGGAGAGAGAATGACATATAAGTTAATCATAACAATGATCAAAGAACTTGAGGCGGTAGAAGTAGATAGAAAAGGGATAAAAAATTGGATGGGCCTAAACATCTATTTTGTTGATATTGAGGAAATTACTAAAGAAGTTATCAATCCATGAAGGTTCAATTGCAAAAATGCACTATTTTTTATGATGGAAGGAAAAATATTTTCGAAGTCAGTCACTCATTGTACTTAAAATGTTCAAGGAAGAGTGAAACAAAAAATATTCTCCAAGAGATGCACTATAGAAAGTGTGGGAGCCATTCCAGAGGAAGAGTACTAGCGCACAGAGTTCAACTACAGGGTAGTTTTGATCAACACTACTAAAGGAAGAAAAATATTTTCCTAAGATGTGTAGTACAAAATGTATGCCCCATTACAGCATCACCTGACTTACAAGCTCCAACTAATCATAAGATCTTGAACTTTCATTATCTAGGGGTCCAACATCCTTGAGCCATTTTTTTCCATACAAAGGCAAAAATAAGTTTCTCTTGGTCGTAGATGACTATTTTTCAAAATATATAGAAGCAAATGCATTTGCCCGGATCGCTGTGAAAGGCATCTACAATGAAACACATTTTACAGATTAAGGGGTAAAAGACTTTATTCAAATTCAAGGGATAAGCCTAAAGGTTACTTCAATACTTCACCCATAGACAAACTGCCAGACCCAGTTACTAAAAAAAATTCTAAACCTACTAAGGAAGTTGAAAGAGAGATGAGGTATCGGGCTGACATTATTTTGTCGGTCCTCTGGGTGATCTGAATGACTCCTTCAACAGCAATCGAGCAGACTCCTTACAAGTTGTTTCATGGAATTGAAGCAATGCCACCATTCAAGTAAGACCATCATAGCCAAAGGTTTTTCATAGCTACAGTATTCAATGATGAAAATCTTGACGGCACAGACAGGAGGAGTTAGTAGGAGAACTACCTACAACTACAACAAACATGCCCAATAATTCACCCCAAAATATCTTGTGTTAAATAAAGTTAATCCAGTTTCTTGCATACAAGCTATCAACGAGTTAGGCCAGATGTGGATTAGCTCATATATTGTGGATCAAAGAGTCACTCTCCCTCAAATCTTATAAGATAAGGACCTCCACTAGTAGAGAAGTGACTAGAATGTGGAGCAGAGATGATCTTAAGCAATTTTTTCCTTATAAATTCCTTGTATAACCACACATAAAATAATAAAGAGGATGGTTTCATTCCAATGAGTTTATATTTTTTTTATTTTGAGAAATGCTAAAAATATGAATTGGTTAATTAAGTGTGTAACCCCAGCTTTGAACAATACTCAGGAAACTCATAGAGTTCATATCCCTAAATGTATAACCAATATTTGAGGCAGTTGAAGCCAATTAGTGAATTCAACAATGATGCCTAAACATCTCATCAATAAAACATATAACAAAACAACATGTAATGCTCAGGCGTCGTAGGCCCATTTCCAAACTTGGTTGGGTATAACTCTGAAGGTGGTTCCCTGCCCAAGTAGTGAAAATCTTTAGAAAGGGTACCAAGCATATCATTATAGAGTTGAGGCATGGTCGTTATCCTTGGAAAACACAGTGACAAGATCCACTTAATGTGCCACATCATCATCTCTAGACTCACCACTTTCATCGATAGTTGTTGGAGTAGAAAAGAGCTTGGTGAACACATCCATGTTAGTGTAATTCTGGCTAACCACTTCAACCTACATGAACTTATAGATCACCAGATTCTTATCGAGCAAGGGATGATTTAACTAAATGTTGATGTACTCCTTTATTGTCGCCATAGTTACAACCTTCTCAGATAAAATTTATTTTTCTTTTTGAGCCACTTAGAACAACCCAATTACACCCTCCAGCTCTTCCTCAATAGTAACTACTTGAGCCTCTATCGTTTTTGCCTATTCCTTTATTACTTTTACTTGAGCCCCAACCCTTATTTTCTTCTTTTTGTTTGGCCCTCTTAGCATTGATGTAGTGATTTGTTAGATGATGTGCAGATGCAAGTCTTATTAGCTGGTAGCATTTGACAATATGGCATAGGTACATGAGATTGCAATTTCCAACCTCTTCAAAGCTCTCAGACTAAAGAATGTCCGTGATGGTCGAAGGATGCTTATTGGTATTCGGGTTCACTTGGTACTGGTCCCTTTGAATTTTAATGAGGGTGACTTGGAGTCCTTGGTGAAAAACACCTTTCATTGTAATTTTTTCATTGGGATCAAACTACCTGTATCACCTTACTACTGCTTCCCTGGAGGCGATGGAAGATCATCACCTGACTCACCCATTAGGGCATTTCCTCTTCTACACAAGCCTTCATCAATAGTAGTATTCTATACCTCTACCTCAAGCTATGCCCTGACCACTTCCTCATCAAGTGCTTCCTTAGTTGTCACCATACTTCAGGCTCTAATTTTACCACAACATGACCATTAGGGGATGTCCAACTGGCCTCCCCTCTCACAACAGATAAATGAAACTTTCAGAGGAAACCTGCTTTTGCTTCACTAGATCTTAACATGATTGATCAGTTTGGTATCCTTGGCATCATCCCTCAATTAATTGGGTTTCTAGTCACCCTCATCCTCGTGAACACTTCAAAGACCTAGTTTTATAAAGGTGAGTTTTTCTTCAATCAAAATAATTTCTCTAGTGAAAATCTATTAAATAGCTCCAGTGGTTTCAAAAATGGATTGAATGTAATCCAAACATAGAAAATTAGCATTTGGACGGGAAGCTACCTCTACTTCTTCCCTTGCCTTTGTTGGCATTAATTTTTAATGTGACATGTGTAGGATGTCCGCTTAAACAATCTGAAACCATGCTTGATGCATGCATTGATTTCAATAGTGCAGAACATCCATTTAAGACCAAGTGAGTATCAAGGAGCATGCAACCAAGGTTATTCTCATAAATTCTAGCTTTTGCTTAGGCAAAGGCCGGTTGCCATTTCTCTCTTGGATAATTTTGGTTGAACAATAAAGTTCTTTTAGACTCAAATCATCATGAATATTGATGAAATCTTAATCTCTTATCACAACAAATACTATGCAAGCATGTCTAGAACATCAATTTTACCTAAGGAGAACATCCATATTCGTGCACAGGCAAATGATGCATAAATCAAGGTTCTTGAAAAAAAAATTAAATTAAAAAAAAGGGGGGGATAAAAGCCCTCTTTCTCTCACACATGAGAGAAGAGTGACATTCCCTAAGAGCTTATTCGTGAAACCCATGCAATCTTGTGTTGCCTCCTTCACCTTGCCAGCAGCCTCCCTCACCCGAATTCCATGATGACTTATTCCATGCAAGGCTGGAATGCCTTTAAAACCTCCTTCCTATTCTCTTCACCTACCTCTCAGTTTTGGGAAATGAATATATCCCCTTTCAGCCTTCTTGTCTAACTCGATCATGAGAAACCTCAATGGGCTTCCACCTTATCAAGCTTCCTCCTCGACAGCCGACAAATCATCGGGCTTGCTCCTCTAAAGCTTGCAACCCTCTTCATTCTCCCTTCTTAACCTAGGTGACCAAAACCTCACAAAAACTTATGATTAGAGCTTGCTGATGAGGTGACAGTAGGATCACAGCGCATAAAGATCTGAATCTCTCAACTTTTCACTCCATTCTGCTCCAACCCAAGACCACCAAGAAAGGCAACTATCCACATGTAGAAACACATAACTATCACCTTTCTTCCCCTTCCACACTACTCCTACCCTAAACCATAGAGGAAGATGAGGAAAGGAAACTACAGAATTTGTGTCTTGCAGAGAGCATCAAAGCAAAGAGCGCACTCCATCAAACGTTACGGTAGTGAGACATTCTCTAAACCATATTTCTCTTCTTTTTTAGCAAGCCTTTTTAGTTTTTTTTTTTTTAATGTTATAGAAGTAGTATTAGGGTGATTTTAGAGCAAACCCTAAGTTAAGAAGCTTTTTTTTTTGTTCCCTTATGATATCCATGAGGTTTTATCTAAAACCATAGCTCTTGACCTACACAGCCAGGATTACGATAATCCTATGATTATTTGGTGGCTTCACCTCGATGAAGGAGTTGAAGCCATGTTGACTTAGAAAATGTGGGATTCATTTGATCCTTCATTCTCTTGGTAGTTAAGGCTATGCCCATAGAGAAAACCTTCATTTTGTGAAGAACATTTGTTGTGGAAAAGCATCTTTACAACCTTGCCAAAAATTTGAGGTAGGCTCTTCATTCTATTGTGCAACAAACAATTACGACACACCTTAATCGCAACCTAAGAAACTATGTGAGATTGTTAGGAAGGGTTTGATGTGTCATTGAGAATGAATTAAGAGTATGCATAAAAATACTTTTTCCATGTAGTTTTGATCGATCACCTATTATCATTCAGTTTGGATAGTCACTTAATATCATTCAAATTGGATATTCATTGTTAGATGACTTGATTGGTCACCCAAGTTTGGTCAGCTTGATCGGCTACCTACCTTGGCTTAATTAATCTTAATCATTTTATAATAGCATTTGCATGACTATGTTTTTTATGTCGTCATGTGCTTGAAAAATGTTTTTGGGCTTAATGATGGTATGTTTGAAAATCAACGTATGCAAAATTTTGTTTTGCTATTTTGATGTTTCTTAGCATTTGTCATACATGTAGTGTCTCTTTGAGCACTTGCACTTGTGGTATCTCATTGCACATTAGTCACTGTGTGCTTAGTTAAATATTTGTGTATCATTGTGAGGGGGTTGATCAACATATATGGCTTGCCTAGTGCATTCCTTAACAAGAATTATGCTACCTCAATTCCTACAATACCACCTAGAAGTGTCGTAGATATGTCACATTGTGTCACTTAGTATGGGTCATGCTACCTATCCTCTGAACTCATCTAGTGCACGATGTGTGTCCATTTAGGTGTGTAACTCTCACCAAGCACGATTCATACTAACTAGCACCCATGGCATTTTTCATGAGTTTCATAGGACATGAGCATGTAATTCATTGATTGTGTTTGTCACCTGCATGAGTTTTTTTGGTCACTCTTCGAGCAAGGTGTAATTTCCCTTTTGGGTATTTATATCAGATGTGATCAAACTTAATTTCACTCATGTATGTTGAGTTGTATCATGTAGCATTTGTTTGTCATTTGCATGAGCATTTAGGTTGCCTCTCTAGCTAGCTTTAGTTCTGCTTTGGGTGTCCCGTACCTAATGTGTCCATACTGCATGTTCATGTAAGTGTGTCATCTTCTCATTTTGCACTTGCATGCCTAGTGTATTCTTCATGATAATATTTCACTATATATTCATGAAAAGTATTTTCTCAGCATGTTGGTGGTCTATACTATCATTTGGCATCAATGTGTTCACTAATGGTCACTCTAGGAAAACCACCATCACTAATGATCACTCCAAGCAAACCACCATCACTAATGATCACTCTAAGCAAACCACCATCACTAATGATCACTCTAGGCAAGTCAAATCTACTAAATGTATTCTTCTTTAAAAATTTAACTAGACTTTGAGCATCACAATTAGGAAGAGCTATTGCCTCAATCCATTTTGAGGCATAGTCCACAACTATCAAATATATAAATTTCCAATAGATGGTACAAACTATCCCATAAAATCTAAACCCCATACATAAAAAATCTTAATATCCAAAGTAAAATTTAAGGGCATTTCAACTCGTTTAGATATATTGTCTACACTCTGTCATCTATCAATTGTTTTTATATATTTACATCCTTAAACAGAGTAGGTCAATAGAAACCAGATTACAAAATCTTAAATGTAGTTCTATCAACACCAAAATATCCCCCGAATCCTGAATCATTATATTTCATAATAATTTCTTGGGTTTCTTCTAAGCGCTAACATCTTTTGGTTACTTAACCCTTACACTTTTTATACAAATATGGGTCATTCAAAAATAAAATCTAGCATCATGAATGAACTTTTTACTTTGGTAGTACGTTAATCCATATGACATAATATCACAAACAATAAAATTTATTATGTTAGCATACCACGGAATGCGCTACTCAGTAAAAGAATATAGTTGCTTGTCAGAAAAATTCTCTTTGATTTCATCTTCATCAGTAAATGAATCTCCCAGATTTAGTCTTAATAAATGGTCCACAATTTGATTATCATATATTTTCCTATCTACCACTTTAATATTCAGTTCTTGAATTAAAAGAACCCATGTAATCAATCTTTGTTTAGCGTCCTTCGACATAAGATATCTAATAGTAGAGTGATTTGTATGAATAATACATTTGGTTCCAATTAAATAAGATATAAATTTATCTAAAACATATATTATAGCTAATAATTCCTTCTCAATAGTAGTATAATTAATTTGTGCTACATTAAAGGTTTTACTGGCATAGTATATAGATTTAAATATTTTATCATGACTTTGTTCTAAAACTGACCTGATAGCAAAGTCACTAACATCACACATCAACTCAAATAGTCTCCCCCAGCCAGGTGAGACTAAAATATGAGCAGTGACTAATTTTTAATTCAATGTATTGAAGACATTTAGGCAATCTTGATGATAATTAAATAAGACATCCTTTTCTAAAAGATGGCATCGAGGCTTGGCGATTTTGGAGAAATCCTTTATATATCGCCTATAGAATCCAACATATCTGATAAAACTTCTAAATCCCCTCATAATAAAAGACGGGGGCAGTTTTTCATTTACTTAAATCTTTTCTGGGTCTACTTTCATGCCCTTTTCAGATATTTTGTACCCCAAAAAATACCACCTGTGATAATTGGTAACAAAGTTAGTCTCTTCATAGTGTTTTAGCACCTTTGTTGAATGATCTAAACATGAATCAAATGAAGTTCCAAACAATGAGAAATTATCAATGAAAACATTTATCCCTTTCTCAATCAAGTTGCAAAAAATTGACATAATGCACCTTTTAAAAGTAGTATGTGCATTACATAACCTAAATGACACTCTTCTAAACGCAAAAGTCTCATACAGCCTTGTGACTGTAGTATTAATCCTCAAAAACTATAGGTATTCAATAATATTCACAATATCCATCTAGAAAGCAAAAGTATTGATGACCAGCTAACATATCCAATATCTGATCCAAAAAGGGTAAAGCAAAGTGATATTTCCTAGTGGTTGAATTCAATTTATTATAGTCAATGCAAATTCGTCACCTAGTGACATGTCTAGTAGGAGTTACTTCATTCTATTCATTTATAGATACTCTCACTCCATATTTCTTAGGAACACAATAAATAGAGCAAATCTAAGAATTGTTTAATATAAGATAGATAATACTTACATCTAGTCACTTCAATATTTCCTTTTTGACAATATTCTTCATAATTGAATTTATTCTCCTTTTAGGATCAGCCCATTGTTCATGATGACCTTCCATCAGGATCCTATGCATACAAATAAAGGGACTAATTCCCACAATATCTGCTAAGGTCCATCTGAAAGCTTTCTTATAACTCCTCAGAATTTTCATTAATTTTTCCCTCTTGTAAATAAGTCAAATATGAAAATATGATAACTTGTTATGCAGATGACTTCCCCAAGTAAGATTATTTTAAGTGTGTAGGAAGCACATTCATCTCAAGTTCAGGGGGTTCCCCAATAGAAGGAATAGTATTTTTACTATTTTTTGTCCTATCTAGAATCACAAACCTCTTCTGAACAAATTTTGAATCTTTATTAATCAATAAGTCTAACTCATCCTAAAAGTTTGTGTCTTTCTCTTTATCTAACTCCGACTCTACTGATTTAACTTCACAAATAATCAATTAAGTTCATCTGAAAACATAAATTTTCATTTCCTTTAGAAGAATATTTCATAGATTTTAAGAAATTAAATGTGACTTCTTGGTCATTTACTCTTCATTGTTCATTCACCTTTTTGCACAACTATCATAGCTCTCCCAGTAGCTAGGAAAGGTCTACCTAAAATGATTGGATTTTATATATCTTCTTACATATCTAACATAATGAAATCAACAAGGATGATAAATTTATCCACCTTGACTAAAAAATCTTCTATAACCCCCTTTGGATAAGTGATCGACCGATCAGCTAACCTAAGGTTTACAGTACTAGGATACACTTCTCCTAATCCTAATCTTTTGAATATAGACAATAGAATAAGGTTTATACTTGCTCCAAGATTGCATAAAGCTTTTCCAAAAAATATTTTTCCTATTGTACAGAAAATAGTAAAACTCCTAGAATCCTTAAATTTTTTAGGAAGTTTCTTCTGAATTATAGCATTATACTCCTCACTAACTGCAACTATCCCATAATTTCCATACTTCCTCTTCTTGTTAAGAATGTCCTTCGTGAACTTTACATAACTGGGAATTTACTCCAGAGCTTCAGCAAAATAAATATTGATAGTTAAATTCTTAAATAATTCTAAAAATTTTGAAAATTATTAATCCAGTTTCTGTTGTCAAAGTCTTTGAGGAAATGGAGGTGATTATTTTTCTAGGTTAATCTTAGTTGGTGAGACTAGTTTTCTTATTTTCTTGGAAACATTTTCTTCAAATTGGATAGCTCTCTTTCACTTCTTAATTGGACAACTTTAACATGCTCACTATTCTTCTCCTTAGGATTTATCTCAATGTCACTAGCAAGAGTTCCTTGTGGTCGACTACTAAATGAATTAGCAACTTTTCCAAATTTATTTTCTATATTCATTATTGTTAAACCTTGACTTTGCAGTTGATTCCCCATTTTCAATACAACCTCCTCCAAAGACGACTTCTTCTCCTTAAATTAAGGATTAGAGTTAAAGCATGGAGGACAAGAAAGTTTATAATTGTTACTACGCTAGTTATTCCAATTTCCTAAAGAATCTTCTTGGTAATTACCCCATTGTTAGTTTACCTCACCAGAATTGTTCTTCAAGTTAAAATTAGGATGGTTATTTCAACCTGGGCTATAGAAGTTGGAATAAGGGTTTTAGGTTTGTTGTTAATTGCATTTAAGATCTCAAATGATGAAGTACTAGAATTAACCACTTGTCCAAATTAATTTTTCTCATTTACAAAAGGTATTTGAGGTTAGTTCAATCCAAATTGATCTAGCTTCCTTGATATTATTGTTACCTGAGAAGTATGAATTGAAAGCACATCAGTATCATGCACACTAGCTACCTTTTTAGGATTTTTTCCTTTTAGAAGGCCATTGGAATTTATTTATAGCCATCTCTTCAATCAAAAAGTAAGCCTAATCAAATGGCTTCGACATGTGTGAACTACCAGTGACAACATCAATAATAAATCTAAGGGATCCTGCTAAATCATAGTAAAAAATTCAATAATTAACTAACCAAATAGAGCATGATGTGGGCATGATACACGATACACCTAAAATATATAGTGCTTTTAGACACATTTTTATGCCTATTTTTGAGATATTGTGCTTTAATGGAAGGTAGTATTGTATTTTTCTTGCAGATACAAATAAAAAGGTGAAAAATGCTTAAAGGAGTGAAAAAGGATCAAATTTGGAGCAAATTGGTGAAAAAGGTGCAAATAAGTTTTGGCACCTAAGCGCCTGATCTGGCGTTTAAGCGCTTGTTAAACAGAGAAGGTCACACCTAAGCGCCAATGGCAGTTACTAGATGAGTAAAGTCAGTTTTTGTGAATTTTGAAGAGGTTTTTGAGGCACTCATTGCTTAATAGGTGGTTATAACCACCACGGACAAAAATTGTCACAAAAGGATGCATTTCTTTGGGAAATACATCGAATTGGGACACATTTTGAAGATTTTTCAGGCAACCTCTTAGAAAAATATAAAAGAAAGAAGAGAGGAATTTGAAAGGAGTCCTGAAAAGGTTCAAAAAGGTGTGTAGCCCTGAAAATACTTGAAAAGTTTTGAAAGTTTATCAATTTGGGGAGATAGTTAGAAAGATTTTCAGGCACCACTTTTAATTTTATTTATTCCTTTTTGTTAGTTTATTTTGAGTGATTGTAAAAAGAAGATATTCAAAGAAACTTCAAGAGTTTGGTGGAGAACTTGAGATTAGTTTTTTGTCTTTTTGCTTTGAGACTACATTTGGTTTTAATTGGAACTTGTTGTTGGTTTGACAATGATTTCTACTTTTAAACTAAAGTGTGGTTTTATTTTCTCCATGGATTTTGAGTAGTTTTCTTTATCTTTTTTCTTAAAATAATAAGTAACTAAGTTTTGGATGAAAATTGTGGAGAGTATTGATCTTTAATGTTGGAAGAAGTTGTGATGATTTAAATCCATGCACTTCATTTACTTCTTGATTTGACCAATCCAGATGTTAAATTTTTTTGTGAGAATATGTAAGAACCGGGCTAATCAACAGTTGGAAAGAATCACATAAGGTTGTATGAATGAGAATGTAGTTCATATGATTGAGTGCAAATAAATAGGGAAATATCCATTGAAGGATGTAGAGTTAGAGGACTTTAAAGTCACAGGTTAAAGCCCCCAACTTGGTTTATTGTTTTAGGTTATGATATGAGATGTTAGCCCCCAGGTGGAGGGAATCGAGGGAACTCTAGAGTGAGAGCTAGTATCTTCTTTGCCTAGCCGGTCTTCATAACTATTCAAACTTTAAATTAGTCAATGTTCTTTATAGTAACTCTAGTAAGGGTAAAGAATATTATTGCTCCTATTTGGCACAACACAATTTTCGTACTTCCACAACAGAATTCCTAGACTTATTACTGATTCATGATAAGAAGAAAGATATTTTTCTTATTAAGTGTTTTTCATCTACAAAACCCTAGTTATCTTTTTAAGTTGTTATTGTTTTGTCAAAATATCAAAAATACCAAAAATATTTGAATTTTTATTACTGCAAAATATATAAATTTTAAGTAATTGTCTTTTAAAAATAAAAAATTTTCTAAAAATGCATATTGTATAAATTTCCAGTGGGTTTGATATTCAGGTCTTAGTCAAAAAGTCCTATATTACTTGATAATGATGTGTATAATTGCGTGGTATCTCAATATATATAAATTAAAAGTTAAATTCTTATTTTTCTCAGGATCAAGTTTTTGGTTTTGTTGTAAAGTAAGGAAATATAAGTGAAATATAATCTAAATTATTGTTGTACTTTGCATATTAGCAGTATCAAGGGGTCAAATTTTTAGCGTTGTTGCTGGGGAATCAAAAGCAAAATTTATATTTTTATAAAGTTTTATTTAAGCTTTAAGTATTATATTGTATTTTCTGTGTGTGTTTTGAATTTTATTTTATTTTATCTTATGATAGTGTATGTGTAGTTCAAGTTCTGAAGGACTAGTGCCCTACGATTCTGAATTAGAAAGAACTATTAGAAAAATCAGAAAAACCAAAAAAATTATAAATTCTGAAAAATCCAAAAAAATTATAGAAATGGCAGGCCAAAATAATCAAAATGCTGAAATTCATCAAGAGTTTAGACTTTTAAGAGATTATGCCAACCCTACTATAGATGAACTTTATTGTAGTATTCAAAAACCTACTGTAGTGGCTAATTCATTTGAACTTAAACCTATTATTTTCCAAATGGTATCAAATAATTAGTTTGGGGGATCACCAACTGAAGATCCAAATTTACATCTTGCCAATTTTTTAGAATTGTGTGCTACATTTAAATACGATGGTGTATCAGATGATGCCATAAGACTTAGGTTATTTTCTTTTTCACTGAGGGATAAAGTTAAGATGTGGTTGAATTCGTTAGCACCTGGATCTATCAGAACTTGGGGTGATTTAGCACAAAAATTCCTTACTAAATATTTTCCACTATCAAAAACTGCAAAGCTTAGAAATGATATTACATCTTTTAATCAGTTTGTAGGGGAATCTATTTATGAAGCATCGAAAAGATTTAAAGAACTCTTAAGAAAGTGTCCACACCATGTTATACCAGATTGGTTGATAATTCAAACTTTTTATAATGGATTAGTTGGATCTCTTAGATCAAGTATCAATGCTGTTGTTGGTAGTTCATTGATGTCAAAACCATTTTATGACGCCTATGCTTTAATTGAAGAAATGGCTACTAATAATTTTTAGTGGCCTTCTAAGAGGATAAATCTTAAGAAAGTATCCAACATTCATGAATCTGATGCATTTACCATGTTAGCAAATCAAGTTGCTTCAATTTCAAGGAAGTTAGACCTATTTGGAATGAATTTTTCTCAACCAATTTTCATTATTGAAGAGAATTCATTAGGCCAAATGGTAGATTCACAAGCATCATTAGAAACTTTGAATGCCATAAATAATAAGCAAAATAACCCATATTATAATTATTATAACCCAGGATTATAACCCAGGTTGGAAGAACCATAGAACCATCCCAACTTTAACTGGAATAACAATTAGGGTAGTAATAATCAGCAATGGATGAACAACCAAGGAAATTCATTGGGAAACTGGAACAACCAAGGGAATAATAATTATAGATCTACTTATCCTCCAGGTTTCAACAGTAATACACAGTTTAAGGAGAAGATGTTGTCTATAGAATGTTGTCTATAGAAGAAGTGTTGTCTATAGAAGAAGTGGTGTTACAAATGGAAAATCAATTACAAAGTCAAGGAGCTATAATTAGAAATATCAAGAATCAACCTGGGCAAATCAAGCCATTTCAAGGCAAATTTTGCATGAATTTTTGAAGGGACACTTGTTATAAACACCTTTTGGAGTAATTCAATGCATGCAGACACTTTGAAAGGCTCTTTTATGAGGGGATACGTCTTTTAGATCAAATGACACATCTTTTGAATTCAAAAGAGTGGAATTTTGGAGGGAATTTTAAATTCCTTTTGAAAAGAGGTATCCCATAATAAAAGAAGAAGACTTCAAGCAGTTGTGTGTGACGTGAAAGGGGGGTGGCGTGAATGGTAAGAGGAAGATATAGAGAGAGAAATTCCAGGGCTTGGAGATTTTCTTCTAAGGTTATAAGAGGAGAGGAAAGGTGAGAGATTTCTTCTTCATTACACTTCTAAGAGAAAATTGAGAGTGCTTGTAAGAAAAAGAAAGGCTTAAAGAGAACTTCTAGAGATTTGCTTAGGAATGATTGTGAGATAAGTTGTGTCTTTTATTTCTTTTTTTTTTTGTAAACTTATTTTTATATATGAAATCCATGTTTTGTCATATCCTTCTTGTGAATTATAAGTAGTCTTATTTATCCTTCTCCCTACTTTAAAATATGGTTTTGTGAAGAAGTAATTTTATTTTTTATGGTTTTAAATGTTAATAATTTGTCATGATTTGAACTCTGATCATGATTTGAACTCTGATCTTCATGATCTTCATTTACTTTTCAATTTGGTCAATTGAAATGTTAAAATGTGCTGAGAAACATATATGTTCCAAAAGGGCTATGATTTCTGCAATGTGGGGAGAATCGCATTTGATTTCATGGGAGAGTATGTCATCCATGGAATTGAGTGCAAATAAATAGGGAAATATATTTTGTTGGATACAGAATTAAAGATTTTAAGGTGACAGATTAAAATCCCCAATTTAGTCCAGTTGATTGGAAACAAATGTGAGATTATTATCCCTCGGGGGAGGGAGCAGTGGGAGCTCTAGCATGGCAGTCGATATCTTCCCAGCCTAACCACGAAATTAGGTACTGTCAATGTTCTTTATAGCACTCAGAAGAGGGTAAGGAATAGGATTGCTCCTATTTGACATAAAACAATTTTTATATATATTTTTTCAAATGATTTTTCAAATGAATATTTTTTCAAATGATTTTAATTTCTTCACAATCCATATGCTCATTGTAAGGGGAATGATGCTTTCTTAAATTTAAACTTTCAATCAATAAAAATTTTGTTTAGTTTTTATGATTTAACATGTGAAAGTTTAGTGTCTCGTTTAGTTAACTTTATCTTTCAACTGCATTTTAAATAGCATTCACTTTAGTAGTTAATATTCAAACTTTACACTTTACTTTGTATTATTAAAATAGTACTTTACATTATAATCTCAAGAACAATTTACAGGAATTTCCAACTTTCATGTGGGGTCGATATCTAGAACTCTATTAGAGCCCTTTATTACTTGAGCAATATGTATACTTGCGTTATTTTTAAAGGGGATTTAACAGTTTAAAAGAGTTTTAAAGATAAATTTTTTTTATTAAAGTTATCTTTTTTGGGATTACATTGCATATTTATTATTATCTATGTCGTGTGTATTTTGTAATATTGAAAAGTAGTTGCAAAATTAACACACTAAATCTACCCGCATTAAGTTTTTGGTGTCGCTGCCGTAGAAGTAAGGGAAAGTAGTAGTAGTTACTTTAAAGTTTATAGTATTTTTATTTTAAAAAACTAAAAAAAGAAGAGTATTTGCAGTTTAGTTTGAACATTTTTTTTATATAAATTTGTTTGCTTATTTTAAATTACTTATTTTGTTTGTTTGTGCGTAGTGTAAGATATGAAAATTTAGTACCTTATGATGTTGAATTAGAAATAACTATTAGAAAAAATTTGAAAACAACAAAAAGAGATAGATCATATTAGCAAAAATGGCTTAGAATTTGAGTAATGTTAGAAATGAAAATGAACATCATCAGAAGCCTTTAATAGATTATTTTAATCCTAGAACAGATGAAATTCATTAAAGTATACAAAACCCTGTTGTAGTTGCCAATTCATTTGAGCTTAAACTCGTTATTATCTAAATTATACAAAACAATCAGTTTGGGAGAATATCAACTACAGATCCTAATTTACACCTTGCTAGTTTTCTAGAATTGTGTGCTACATTTAAATATGATGGAGTGTCGAATGATGTTGTCAGACTTAGACTTTTTCTTTTTCACGAAGGGATAAAGCTAAGATGTAGTTAAACTCGTTAACACCTAGATTTATCACCTTCAAAAACTGCTAATCTTATGAATGATATTACATTTTTTCATCAATTTGAAGGGAAATCAATTTATGAAGCCTAGGAAAGGTTTAAAGATCTCCTTAGAAAGTGTCCACAACATGTGTTGCCAGATTGGTTAATAATACAAACTTTTTATAATGGCTTAGTTGGATCTTTTAGATCTATAATTGGCGTTGCTGCTGATGGATCATTAATGTCAAAACCATTCTATGAAGTATATTCATTAATTGAGGAGATGGCTACTAATAATTTTCAATGGCCCTATGAAAGGGTAAATTTAAAAAGAATAGCTAGTATTCATGATTTTGATTCAATATATATGTTAGTTGCACAAATAGGTGTTATATTGAAGAAGATAGATCAATATGGAATAAATTATTCTCAAACATCACCTAGGCTTGAGGAATATTCATTGGAACAAATGATAAAATCTCAATCTTCTTATGAGACTTTAAATGCAATAAATAATCATTCTAGTAATCCTTATGCCAATTATTATAATCCCAGTTGGAAGAATCATCCAAAATTTAGTTGGAGTAACAATAATTCTAATGCTGCAAATTCGCAATGGGGAAACAACACTGTGAACCCATTGGGAAACTCCAACAATAAAGGAAATCCAACTTTTAAACCTTATTACCCTCCAGGATTTAATAATTTGCAAAGTAAGGAGAAAAAGTTATCAATAGAAGAATTGATATTGTAAATGGGAAGTCAATTACAAAGTCAATGAGCTGCATTTAGAAATATAGAAAATCAATTAGGATGTATT
Source organism: Phalaenopsis equestris (assembly GCF_001263595.1). Classification (NCBI taxonomy): domain Eukaryota; kingdom Viridiplantae; phylum Streptophyta; class Magnoliopsida; order Asparagales; family Orchidaceae; genus Phalaenopsis; species Phalaenopsis equestris. The sequence goes on along the minus strand of NW_018164739.1, from coordinate 810,438 downwards.
GCTATCGCACTTAGCAATAGACCTCCAGGAACATTGCCAAGTAATGTTGAAGTAAATTCTAAAGATAAGAACAAAGAGAAAATTAAAGCTATTCAACTGAGCAGTGGAAAAGAACTAGAAAATAGAGTTAAAAAAAAGTTGAACTTGGAAAAAATGAGGTGGAAAATGAAAAATCAAGTGAAGATATTCATTTTGAGTCATAATGTCCTATTAAACCAAAGAAAATCACTATAGAAAGACCACCATCTCCATTTCTTCAAAGATTGAAGCAGAAAAATAGAGAGAACCAATTTTCTAAACTTTTAGAAATATTGAGGAAATTAACGCTAACCATTCCATTTATTGAAGCCTTTGGAACAAATGTCAAACTATATTAAGTTCATGAAGGATATAATTAATAAGAAAAAGAAGTTTGTAGATAATGAGATTGTTGCACTCAGTGAAGAGTGTAGTGTTATAATTCCCAGACTAGTGGTTTAGCTCGATGTGATGCTCGGAGTGTTTCAAAATTTTTAATTAAAAATATTTTTACAAGATATGGAATGTCGAGAGTAATTATTACTAATGGAGGATCTCATTTTAGAAATCAATAATTGCAAAGTTGGTGGATAAATATAATATAATGCGTAAAATTGCAATTGCTAATCATCCCAATACTAGGGGTTTAGCAGAAGGATATAATCGTTAAATTAAGAGAACATTGAAAAAGAGTGTTAATCTTAGTAAAATGTATTGGTCTGCTAGATTAGATATAGCATTATGAGCATACAGGACATCTTATAAAACACCTAAAGGTATGTCTTTTTATAGAATAATTTTTTGGAAAACTTGCCACTTGCTAATAGAATTGAAGCATAAAGTTATTGGTTTATAAAGGAATTCAATTTTAATTTGAAAGAGGTTGGTGAGAAAAGATTATTGCAATTGAATGAGCTTGAAAAAATTAGGAATGAATCTTACGACAATGCGAGGATTTAAAAAGAAAAGATGAAAGAATGGCATGATTGGAAGATAATAAAAAAAGGAATTTGAACCTAGACAGGAAGTTTTATTATATAATACAATATTGAAATTATTGAAAATACAATATTGAAATTATTTCCTAAGAAACTGAAGTCTATGTGGAAAGGGTCATTCAGAGTTATAAAAGTCTATCCCTACGGAGCAATTAATAGTGAATGAGCACAGATTGAAACCATATTTTAATGATCAAAGACCAATTTTTAAAGAAATTGTAATGTTTGGTCACCCATAATAAAGACTAAGAATGTCAAGCTCACCACATTAAACTAAGCGCTTTGTGCGAGGCAACCCATATTTATCATTATTTACTTTGCTTTTGAGTTTTTGCTCGAAATATTTTACGTATATTTATATGTATGTCTTTATATAGTCCGTGTATTTGTGAAAATATTTAGAAACATCTTTATTTACCTAACTTTATGGAAAATTTGAGAATTCATTAGATCAAAATTGAAATAGTGTAGTTCTTGAACTGGCGCATGATGCGCCAAATTCTAGAGAGATGGTGCATGATGTGTTGCGGCGACGAAAATGACTTAAAACATTTCAAAAGGCAATTTTTTACTATTTTTGGCGGTTTCTTCTCCTTTTAACTCCTAGAAACTGATTCCTAAGTCTATTTTAAGAGAGAAAATGAGGGAAGAGCCACTAGATTTCAAATCCAATGGCGTCCCACTCTAAAAATACTGCGAGATTTGGAATTTTCAACCGGAGAAAGTTTGTCAGTTTTGATGTGCAAAAGCTTTATGATCGAGTTCTAGTAAAGAAGAGGCTAATCAAAGAAAGGGGGTTTGTGAATCGAGGATTCAATACACTGAATACTCGAGTTGAAGAGATCATTGAGCAGAGACATTGGGAAGTGCTTTGTTACACTACTGTTGTCGTAGTCATCCCTATGGTGAATGATTTTTATGCAAATCTACATGGAATCAACCAAAGAATTTTCTAAGTGTGAGGCATGTTTGTGCAATTCACTCCTTCAAGAGTAAATGAGATGTTTATGATTAAAAATGTGCTTATCTGCCATTACGTGAATTTTACCCCTACGAGAGATAATATGAATGAACTCTATTGGTACCTTACGGATGAAGATGTGAATTGGGAGGCCAAAGATCATGGGAATGTAAGTTTTCTGTCATCTTTGTTAAATCGTACTTCAAAGGCATGACACTTCTTTATTGCATCGAAATTACTGCCTACCATGAAAATCAGCAAGGTGACTAAGGAGAGTGTTATTTTAAATTATTGTATTTAAACTGGAAAACCTATTTATATTGGAGCGATCATTATGAAATCGGTTTTGGGTTTGATTGTGAATGGGTCTGCAAATGGGCTTGGACATCCATCCACCTACTGTGCAGTCAATCATAAGTATCTTACGAGAGTTGGGAAAAAGTGCTTCTTCCTTGGAAACCGATGGATCCAGAAGTCTATTGCAGTTGTAATGGAATGAGATATGAAAATGATAAGAATGTACTGATGGATCAGGAATCCCAGAATTCATCACATATTCAGCCTTACTTCAGTTCTAATGCACTTTTGAAGAGGATCAAGAAGATAGAGAAAGAGGTGCGGAATCTTATGCATGTAATTGGGAATATTTCTGAAATGTTAGATTATCTGGATTGGAGACTTAAAGAACATTCTGAGCATACTGGTTGTATTGAAGATGGTTTGGTATGTATGTTCAAAAAACATGTTTTTATTGGGGAGGATTCGACTGATGTGTTTCCTTACCGAACCTTCTAGAACCTGTATGTGCACTACCAATCTATGGGAGATATCCAAGAGGATGAGAATGAAGAAGATGATTGAACTTAGTTTATGCACAGAATGTTTTGTTTAGTACTGTTTATTTTAGTTGTTTGTTGTGTTGGATTCCATTTACTTTCATTGTTGAACTATATATATGTTTATGCTTTGAAATTTTGATGCTTAGATTTCAGTGTTAAGATGTTTTGGTTTGCTTTAAACATTGAATTAGATGTTTGTTGTTAGTTTATAATAGCATGGATTTTAATATATAAAAATGAGTTTTGTGTTGTTTGTGAAAGATGGATGTTAGAGTAATGTTTAATCATGCTTATAAGGGTTCATTTGAGTTAATTAGAGGTAGATGTAAAGTCAAACGGAGCAGATTTTCACAAAAACTGAAATCTAGAAAAATTAAGGCGTTGGTGTATGATGCGCCGTTTTACAGAGAGTTGGCACATGATGCGCCACAAACCCGCACCACCCGAACACGCCTGATTGCCTAAAAATCATGAAATCGCATGGATAAACTATATTTTTACTACTTGGGCCATCTCCTACCTCTAAACCTTGACCTAGGGCTTTAAATTGAGAGCGGTAGAGAAGATTTTGGAGGCTAAAAATCATAGATTTCATCTTCACTTGGTAAGAGCTTCACTTTAGAGGAAGGACGTCTAATGATTTTGACGCACAAAGATTCATTAACTTTAATGCCCAACACTGTTATAACACTCAAATCAAATCAAGAAGATTGATCTAGGAATGGGCATTTGCTAACCCAGGTGGCAAGATCGAAAGGTTGATCCTCGCCAGAAACTGGGAAAGATTCTGCTACTTCACTGCAATAGTGATTGTCCCCATGATTTGGGAGTTCTATGCTATCCTGAGGTTCACTGAGGCGATCACATAATGGTTAGAGGTAAGCAAGTTGAATTTACTCCTGATCGGATCAATGTTTTTTTATAGGCTAAAAAATGTATATTATGATGAGTACGCTGCATTCGGGATGACTGATTCATCACTGGATAAAGTGATTGTCTTTTTGACTGATGGAAAAGGAGAATGGAAGATTAAGAATAAAAAAATAGTTAACTTCTCCACTTCCCTATTGACTAGTCAGTCAAAGGTATGACATCACTTCATTTTTGCTAAAGTTATTACCAACAAATCACCAACAAATCATCTTGTCGATGTTACAAAGGATAGAGCGGTGTTGAATTATCACATTCATAACATGAAAGCAATAAATGTTGGTGTACTTATAGTTCATCATGCTCAGAGTATAGCTGGTAGTTCTACAGCTAGTGGTTTGGGATATCCTTGGTTTATCCTGCCCTGATTTTCACTTTATGTGAGCAATCAGGAGTAGAGTCCATATAAATGAAGAAAAATTATAGCCACAAAATCCTATTGGGAAGCATATGATTCAAGGAGTTGAATCATTTGTTGAATATAGAGGTGGTAGAAGGGATAGACTCTCTACATCAGCTCCAGGAGCATCTACTTCTTGCTCTGCATCACTATTAAACAATATGGACCAACTAATGATTCAAAAAAATGGACAAAATTATTATTTAAAGTTAGATTGGAGAGATTGGAGCAAGAAATGCTTATAATGATGAATATCAACAGATGAGAGTTCAACATGATATAGATTTTAAGAATGTTATGGTAAAACATCTTAGAGGTGAGCCTAATGTGGAATTTCCTCCTTGCCCCAGTTTCATCCTATTCAAGATGAAGATAAGGAAGAAGAAGATGATGGTGATGATGATCATGATGATGGAGATGAGGAAGGTGATGAAGAGTGATATTTTTATAAGTTTAGTTCAGTGTATTTTGATGTTTGTTTGTTATTTGTGATTTAGTGTGTTGTACTTTCATTTAAGATTGTTGTAGTAAAGACTTTTATTTTGGGTTGAGGTAGTAACTGTAGATTTTTACTTTTCATGTAATTTTAGTATTTTCTGTTTTTATTTTTCAATTTTTGTATTTCTGTTTTTAATTCTCAGCAAATTCTTTAGAATATATTATGTCTCATTTAATTCTTTAAAGACTATATGTATGTTTTTAAAGTTAGTACCTGCAGTATACCAAAGCCCAGTTTCATAATCAGAATCCTGTACAGGTCGGTTTTTATTTTCATGCATTTACTGTTTTCTTTCACCTACTAAAGTTTGTACTAAAATATTTTTAAAATTACTTAAAAACTTAAGTTTGAGGGGGAAAAATTTTTCTTTTGAAAAGAAGTAAACTAAATTTTATTTGTTCTCAATTAACTATATTTTCTAAATTAATTTAACATGACCTGGGATATTGAGATTAGACTTTAAATGACTATACTTATGTTTATAAATATTATGGTAAATTTAGGTAAATGTTTTTAATAATGAAGGTCAATTCTAAAAGTTAAAGATATTTTGTATGATAGGATAAGACTATGTTTTTCTATTTAAAGTAAAAAAATTTATATTTTTGAAGTGTTAATAATTTTAGAGTTTCATGTAAGAAGATAAGAATGAGACTTTATGAAAAATCATAAACTGATATGAATTTATTAAGTGAAGAAAGATAAGGAGTTCTGAATTTAAGAAGAGGAAAGTGAAGTTTAAAACTAGTAAAGGTTATCCAGATATAGTAATCCTCACTTGAAAAAGAAAAAAAAATGAATAAAACTATCCTAAAAGAAAAAAAAAAGAAAAGAAAAATAAGTAAGTAGAAGCTTGAAGAGATGTCTAATTAAAAATTAGTTTCACTTGAATCGACTTAAGGAAGGAGATTTATTACATTTTCTAAACTTATATTGGAGTATTAGTAGTATTACTAGAAAAGTTTTCATGAGGTTCTTTTTCATATGAATGTTCTAAATATCCTTAATATGACAAATTGAAATTCTTCTTGAAATGAATAGAAATTCAAAAATCTTAAAATTAATTACTAAGTACTCTTAGACTTAAAATTTGAATCTAAGTTATTAAAGGTTTTTCTTAAATGTTGTTATACTATTTATTAAACTAAAGTATAGAAGTTATGGGTTGATCTCTATCCTAAGTCATGTGCTTTAATGTAATAAAAGTGTCACTTAAGGACAAGTAACATTTAAGTTTGGGGGATTTTGATACACCAAAATAATATGTTGTTTTAAGTATATATTTTATGCCTATTTTTGGTGATATTGCACTTTAAAGAAAGGTATTTTTGTGTTTTTGTTGCAGGTATATCATTTTTAGGAATTTGGAGCAAAAGTAGCAAAAAGAACAAAATTTGGAGCCAAAACAGCGAATTTTGGGAATCTAGCGCATGATGCGCTGTTTGACAGAGCCTTGGCGCATGATGCGTCAGAGACAACTTTTTGCAAATTAAGCGCTTTGAGACGAATTTTGCACAGAATCAAATGAGTCCAAGGTAAATTTTGTGCAAATTTTCAAAGGGTCACTTGTTCTAAACACATTTTGGAGTAATTCAATGCATCTAGACACTTTGGAAGGTTCTTTTATGAAGGGATATGTCTTTTGAATCAAATAATAAATTTTTTGAATTCAAATGAGAGGAATTTTTTAGGAAATTTTGAATTCCATTTGAAAGGAGACAGCCCCTAATAAAAGAAGAAGACTCCAAGGAGTTGTGTGACGTGAAAGGGGGGCGGCGTGAAAGGCAAGAGGAACAGGTAGAGAGAGAAAGTCAAGGGCTTGGATATTTTCTTCTATGGTTGTATATGGTTGTAAGAGGTTGTAAGAGGAGAGGGAAGGTGAGAGATTTCTTCTTCATTACACTTCTAAGAGAGAATTAAGAGTGCTTGTAAAGAGAGCAAGGCTTGAACAGAACTTCTAGGAATTTTCTTTTGAAGGATTGTGAGATAAGTTGTCTTTAATTCTTTTGTTATGTAAACTTGTTTTTATATATGAAATCCATATTTTGTCATATCCTTCTCATGAATTCTGAGTAGTTTTCTTTATCCTTCTCCCACTTTGAAATATGGTTTTACGAAGAAGTAATTTTGTTTTTTATGATTTTAAATGTTAATAATTTGTCATGATTTGAACTTTAATCTTCATTTACTTTTTGATCTGACCAATTGAAATGTTAAAATGTGTTGAGAAACATATGTTCCAAAAGGGTTATGATTTCTACAATATGGAGAGAATCACATTTAATTTCATGGGAGAGTATGTCATCCATGGAATTGAGTGCAAATAAATAGGAAAATATACTTTGTTAGATGTAGAATTGGAGATTTTAAGGTGATAGATTAAAATCCCTAATTTAGTCCAATTGATTGGAAAGTAATGTGAGATTGTTAGCCCTCAACGGAGGGAGTAGTGAGAGGTCTGGACTGGCAGTCGGTATCTTCCTAGGCTAACCACAGAATTAGGGACCAAACTCTGGATTAGTCAATGTTCTTTATAGCACTCAAAGTTATAGTACTCAAAATAGGGTAAAGAATAGGATTATTCTTATTTGGCAAAAAACTATTTTTATATATATTTTTTCAAATGATTTTAATTTCTTCACAATTCATATGCTCATTGTAAGAGGAAGGATAGGAAGGATGCTTTCTTAAGGATGCTTTCTTAAATTTGAACTTTCCATCAAAAAAAAATTTGTTTAGTTTTCTTAATCTTACTTTCGAAAGTTTAGTTTCCAGTTTAGTTAACTTTGTCATTCAACTACATTTTAAATAGCGTTCATTTTAGTAGTTAATATTCAAACTTCGCACTTTTTGTATCTAGGACTCCATTAGAGTCATTTATTACATGAGCGATATGTATACTTGGATTATTTTTAAAGGGGATTTGGTAGTTTAAAAGAGTTTTAGAGATAAATTATTTTTATTAAAGTTATTTTTGTTGGGATTACATTGTATATTTATTATTATATATGTCGTGTACATTTTGTAATATTGAAAAATAGTTGCAAAATTAACATACTAAATCAACCACATCAGGGCACTTCCTAAGAATTTCCTCAAATCTCTCTCATGCTTTATATATTGACTCACATTCATACTGGTAAAATGAAGTAATATCATTACTTAGTTTAACAAATTTTGAAGGTGGGAAAATAGTTAGCAAAGAAGTTTTAGGCTAAGTCACTCCAACTCCTAATTGATTAGGTACTAAAGAGCTTAACCATATGTTAACTTTATCCTTTAAGGAAAAGGAAAAAACCTATGTCTAACAATGTCGTTTGTGTGCCGTTAAAATGAAATGTTGCCAAAGTCCTAGAAAACTTGGTAAGTGCAAATTAGGATTCTCAGATGGGGTTCCCTTAAAGTGGTTGTTCTACACCATTTAGGTAATAGCAGGTTTCAATTCAAATGTGTTAGTTTCTATAGCAGGCGTCTGAATACTTAAGTGAATTTCATTTGTTATAGAATTAGCGTAATCCTTTAATGGTCTATTTGTGTTATGATGTTCATTAATTGGTATTTGGTTATCTAAATTATTTTGTTGAATATTTGTCATTTCTTCTGTAAATTCTTGAAGTCATTTCTGTTTTCTAATTTTCTCAATCATCCTCTCTAATTATGAATCATATGGTACAAGTTTTGTTGGTCCTGAACTATGCATACATAACTAAAGGTTCAACTAGTAACTTTAGCAGAAACACACTTGACAAACACTGAAAAATAACTTTTTCTTCTTTTTTTAAATATTTTTTCTTTCTTTTTCAAATAAACAAATACTTACACAACAAATCTACAATACAATTTTCTAAATCAATGTTTTATTAATTCAACAAAAATTTTCCTAAAGTTCTTTATTGTCGCTTCCCGACAACGGCGCAAAAAACTTGATCTAACCTAGCGATTATCACAATAATATAAGTCCCAGACAGCAGCCCCAGAAACTTGATCCACTCCTTAGCAACTTGTTTGAGTTCTTAAAATTTGGTATTCTTGCACACTGGGGTTTCTCATGCAAGCATAAGTATCATTTCAGTAATATATGGCTCTAATGAGTTTGGATTGTTGATCCCACAAAGAGTGAGGTAATGAATTCTTTAATAAAAGTTCTAGTGTTCAAATTGACCCATCTCTCGTGATGATACAAGTGATTGTGTAGGAATAAATACTTCAAATTTCAAATGTGGCTATTGACAAGTAGGAGCAATTATCATCTTTACCCTCTTTTGAGTGCATGAAGTAGTTTGTTTAAACTGATTTTAATTCCTTAAACCCAAATTTGAACCCATCAAAGCTTATTTCCTTATTTATTTGCATTGCCTATAGTTTACTTGCATCATACCTTATATAACAATGTTAATACTCTAATTGTTCTTATGTCGCTCTTCCAAGTCATAATGGATCACAACAACATTTAACAGTTCATATAGCTAGTATGAAAAATAATAAAAAGCTTTGAATAATACTCATCACATTGACGTTTAAAAATTAATTCTAGAAGCATCCTAACATCCTACACATCCAACTTATTCATCAACAAAGAAAGGTAAGAAAGATCTACTCACAATGCATAAGGAAAACACCATAAATCATCATCTTATAACAAAGCAATTCCACTAGAACTGTGTTTGCAAACAGTAAAAAAAAATAGAGAACACAATACTTAGCATTTTCCTTGAGAAAAGAGATGAAAATTTCTCCCCAAAAGGTCTCCATGTGCTACCTGCAACGTTGAGTATATCCCCTTACAGATTTCTCTCCAATCCCTCTCCAATCTCTCTAAGAAAGTGGACCTAACTCTATATGAAAGTGGAAAATACAAAACATTTTAACTCCCAAAGTCATGCTGAAATAACTGCAGAAACTGTTCAGGCTGTTTCTAGTGCCTTGGCGCCACTAGACTGGGGCTTAGGCGTCGGCCTTTCAGATTTCATTGATAGTTTTGGGCGTCTTGGCACCAACTCAAGGCGTTGGGGTGGAGCGCCTTGATGCCCAAAGGCTGGCACCTAGGCGCCAGTCTGTTGGTCCCCAATTTGCTCCATTTCACCTTCACTTCGCTCCATATCTACTATGCATCGCTCCATGTATCCAACATGTTATACTTGTAATAAAAACACACTAATATCTTTCTTTAAAGTGAAATTTCAACCATAAACAATTGCAAAAAGTTAAGTAATTTAGGCATGTTTTTGCACATATCAACATGTAACTATTTACTCAGGTGTTCAACGAAGTAGAACAAGAATCATTGTTGAGCACATTATGGAGGCTCTTAACATAGGTTGAGCAGAATATCTTGTGAGGAAAAATTACTTTGAACCCAGCCGATAGAAAAGAGATAAGGGCAGGATTACAATCCAATATAGGTGTTCTTATAATTTTATTGTGGACTGGGAGGGGAATCCTCCAGCCATCTAAAAATATGATCAAGTATATCTGATGCTCCTAATTATAATTGAAATAATCAAGAGGTTAATGAAATGGAGCATACTACCTCCAGATTACATCCCTGGGAGTTATATTATCAACATCTATGAGAAGAGGGATTGCATTCCACCCCATATTGACCTCCTTGACTTTGAAAGACCATTATGCACAATTTCTCTCTTGAGCGAATGTGTCATCTTATTCGAGACATAAATACAAATCAGAGGACATAGAGAGTTTAGAGGTTTGTTATGAATAGCTCTCTCACTTGGATTTGTCCTAATCTTATAAGGAAATGGTGTTGATGTGGCACAACACTGCATTCCAAGGGTAATTCAACAACGGATCTCAATAACTCTTAGGAGGATGCATCCTGATAAATGCCTAGTCTACTATCAGCTAGAATCAAAATTATAAGGGTAACAACCTTTAGAGCTACCGTAACCCTATAAACATTTATGCACCTAACTTAGTGCTTGAAATAGCTTATCTTTGATAGTATCTCATTGTGCAGGATGTTTAAGATTGGTCCTGTAGCAGCAGCAACTTATGTGATGATGCTGACATAGATCATTATGCATGATATTATTTGTTGTTTAATAACTATGTTTTAAAGATGTTATGTTTGATATTATAGTCATGTCCTTTGATATCATCTGATATATATTAGGCATCTTCATTTTAGGTAAAATAGGATAAGGATCCATTTTTGCCACAATAAGGGTTTTGATAGTAACAACATTTAGCGAAGGTTCAGAAAGACCGAAGCAAATACCCGTGAGCAAGACAAATGTTGACATTAAATGGACCACATCCTGTCAAATGACATAAAAAAATTCTTGGCCTTAAACCAATTAAAAGACAACCATCGGTAAAGTGTAATTTCCTTTTGGTGGCTTAGACCCAATGAACAACTTAAAACTTTTGAAGAAAATTCATAATGACATCACCAACTAAAAGATAACGGTGGGTAAGTTTAATTTCCTCCATGTGGCTTAAGCCCAACAAACATTAAGAAATCACAATAATCCTTAACCAAATCAACCTCTGTCTGATTGTCACACAGCTGCTCATGCTAGTAGGGAATATAGACCTTTTGACATGGAATCAAGGCTTTTCCTACAGCTTATCTATTTTCCTCTTAGTTATGATGTAAGTCCATCAGCATTCCTTCGTAATGAGATAGGGACGAGACATTTGACATCTCTGAAACTTGATATAAGATCTCCTTTAATGGAATACGATGTCTATTTTCTTTTACTAGTAGAGAATATAGCCCTCTTAACATGGAATCAAGGCTTTTCCCTATATATTACCTATTTTCCTCTTAGTTAGGATGTACGTCCATCAATATTTCTTCCTTATGAGATAGGGACAAGACCTTCGAAATATCTGAAAATCAGTATAAGACCTCTGTTAATGGAATACAACGGCCATTTTCTTTTGTTATTATATTTTATGGCTTGACTGATTGGTTTAGTCAATGCTAATATTTGTGGTATAGCTAAATAATACACCACACATATTGGGGGTCCATCTGTTGACCTCACTTTTGTGATGGCTCATTCCTCCCACCCATGCATAACCCTAAACTAAGGTTATGCCTAGACCTCACAAGTGCAAGCTCAAGCCCCCAATCCTTGGTTGAGTAGGTTTAGGGTTTAGACAAGGTGAGAATCTCAAATTAACCCCCAAGGGCTAGCATGCCTTAGGTGAACCCAAGTTGACTACCAAAAACTAGACAAACCCTAGGGATTGCTTGTTTGCCCTAGGTCCCCCAACAAACTGCGAAACTCTAGGAACTTGCATATAAACCCTAGGAAACATTGTGGCCACCAAAACCACTCTGTGCGAGGGCTTTACACAAATTGATCATTGACCTCGCCAATGGCCTCCCTACCCCTACCAAACCCTAAAACCAAAACCCGAATGTACCCTTTTAACTCCAAATTTTGAGGGTACATTGCAATAGTCAAAATGAATTAGGCCTAACCCTAATTTAGTCAAAATTTGACCAAATTGATCATTTCATCTTCCCCATTCAATCTTTGACTGCATGGTCAACATTAGACCAAGTAGTCAACCCATGGTCCAGTTCTCAACACATTGTCAAATGGTCAACCCACGATCCAATGGTCAACCAATGAACCAAATGGTCAACCCATGGTCAAATAGTCGACACACAGTCAAATTGTCAACCCACAGTTAAATTGTCAACCCATGGTCAAATAGTCAACCCTAAACCACCATGGTCAACCCATGATCATATGATCAATTTTTCATTCTCCAAGATAATAAATGACTTAATTATTTAAGAGAATTAATTTAAGATCCATTAGCTTTAGTTTTAAACCCTAAAACCATAGCCCAAAGCTTAAGGTCTGAGGCTATCACTGATGGTCCAAGCCCATGGTCTAAGCCCATGTTTCAAGCCCATGGCCCATCCAACAATGCTTCATCCATAACCTAAGCTAACCTATCAGATTATATGATGACCTACACCCTACCCATTTTTTAAATAAAACCAAATTGAGAAATAAGAATAAAGAAGATAGGACAAGTGAAGTTATGTCTACCTACCCCTTCTCATACTTGCATTTAAGTCCAATTAACTCAAGTCCCTTTATCTTTGGGTCAAGAAAAACTTCTACCAAGCCCAACAAATCCCACCTAAGCTCTCCCCAATGTCTCCAGCCACTGTGTTGTGACTAGCACATGTCAGATCTTGATCTGTGTAATGTCTTTTCACATATGAGGCACCCACCACCTCAACGACATCGTGGAGCCATGCCTACGTACAATGGTGACACACTGACTTACTTGTCCTATGAATAGAGCAGCTTATGGCTAACCCAAATGTTCAAATTTTGAAGATGGAATGCTAGTGGTGGGAATTTTGAATTTAGGTTGGGCATGTAGAGATTGAAGGGCTCTTCTTGAAGTTGCAATGGATTTTTTTTTTGGTTTGACACCCGATAAATGGTGAGAGCAAGTTCTGCATCTCCATGATCACCTCCTCTATTTCAGTGAAAACTTTGAGGTTGTTGTTGTAGTTTATGGTAGACGCATAAGCTCTTGGAGCATTCCCTCAATACTTTTGAACTCAAGCATCATACAACCTTTGCATAGGAGAATATTTTCTTGTAATGTTTCATTTTATTAGAAAAGCCTTATGTTCTGTGATAATTAAGCTAGGCTACATTGTTGTTAGAGGATACCTAAGTTATATTCATTTATTTTCCCTCCATAGCCACATCCTATCTGAGTGCACCTATGTGCACAGGGCCAAGCATTGCGACATCATTTTCCCCTTTTATGTGTGAAATGGGCTAAATATTATCTTTTAGTGCTTGATCACCATTTCACCTCACAGCGATTCACATGACATTGCCTTCGCGGTGCTACGAAGTTGCCTAGTTTTGTTTTGACTAACATTGGATGTTTCCTTTTCAACGACATAATGTCAGATCCGTAGGAACCGATTGTGACACAAGGTTATAACATTTGTGGCCTCGAGGGGGCCTCACTTCTACTCGGGCTTGCCATGATGTTGGTATTGGTATCGCAGCGTTGTCATTTGGTCTCGTGCCACATTTCCTACTAACAGGAACATGGCATTGTATTCTTCTTCAACAAGTCAAAATATCAACCTTTGACATGTTAGCATCGAGTGATAATATAGCATTTATCCTCATTTTATTGTTCCATGTAGTTGATGCACGACTTTATGCTCAATGTAGCAAATAAAGGACATCAATTGGTTAGTCAGCAACAGTTTTCACAATATTGTTGTTATTGTATCCCAACTTTTAGAAGCCGGGAAATGTAATGATCTTCATTTTGGTTGTTGGTAAACCTTCAATATAGGTGTCTACCTACTTTAGATTGTTCGGTCGAATTTTTTGGCCAAGTTAAGTTATCATAGATAGGTAAGGCTTCTATCTTTATGGATGGCTGACTCAGGGACTCGGACTCCGAACTGTTGATACACACTTTCATATTGGTTGCGATTCTGGTTAGTTTGACTAATCGTTTGAACTTATGTCAGTTCTGTCACCCATCAATATGACCTGGAATAAGCTCATTCTCTTCCATTTTTATCTGTAGTTGATTACATGATAAAGCGTGTAGGAAAGCATTGAAACCCCACCACTACTTAAGAGTGAGTGTCTTCATGTTTGAAGTCTTTTGACTTGTCATTTGCAAGTCATTTCACATTTGTTGTGTTGCATGCTTATTATGCATTTATTTCATGCTTTGTGTTTTACCACCACTATGCCTCACATACTTTTTAGGATGGATGAGGGCATCCTAAGATTGTTTACATGACCACGTGGTGCCACCTTTCTAATTCAGGGTCGCATTATGCATGTGTGCCACTACATGTAAGATTAAGAGCCTTCATTTGTTGCACTCATTGGCTCAATGCCTTTGTTGCACTAATTCACCTTGCTCGCATTACTCATATCTTTGTGCACTTAATGTTTTATTTGGTCTGATTAAAACATTTGTCTTCCTTCTATAGGTCTAGGTTGCATGAGTCAATACACTAATGGTTAGGTTTCAGTTGCCCTTAGTTTGCCCTATGGTTGTAACAGAAAAATGAGCAGTCTGTTTGTTTATCTAGTTAGGCAATGTAAATTATCCAATTATGACCAGATCTCATAGGGTCATTCTAAGCATAGGCCTGGTCTAATCACTGTCACTTTTTGTGACAAGTTTTAATTCATTCAGATGCTAATGATGGGGCCAGCTTGATGACCCTATCAAGATTCTACAGGAAAGACACTCAGCTCCTGCAATTGCACATCTAGTACTTAGATTTTTGTTAATCAATACCTTATAGTTCATGTTTAGAACTAGGACTAGGGTATAGTTAGGGAATTTTGTACACAAATATTGTTTTTTGCATGTGTTAGCCAATATACACTTTGACTGCTTTATGCATGTTAAACTTGCTCATTAGTATATTTGGAGTGGACTTTTCTTGCGGGGTTTCATATCTAAAATGAAGGAGCTTAAGTTTTGACCATTGCATTTTATATAGGTGTAGCTTAATTCTCCTCCCATCGAATGAGGTCCTTTTACATATTGCATGATATAAACCATGCTAACCTTTGTTTTGCATGTTGAGACTTTTTTAAGTTTTTCTTCTTGTACTTTTATAGTCGTTCAAGAGAGTATGTAATGGAAATAAGGTACGAGCACGAGTCCATGAACTTAAGATTTGGGGTGAACTTTCCTTGCGGGGTGTCATATCAAAAATGGAGGAGCTCAAGATTTTTGACCTATGCATTTTATATAGGTGTAGCTTAGCTCTCCTCATATTGGATGTGGTCTTTTTACTCATTGCATGATATAGCCTATGTTAATTTTTATTTTGCAGGTCCATATCTTTTTAAGATTTTTCTTCTTATACTTTTATGGTCATTTACGAGGGTATGTATTGGAAATACAGTTTGAACACAAGTCTAAGAGCTTAGAATAGGAACCATGTTGAGCGGACCACCAGTTTTGATTTTTTTTTTTTTCATGTGACATAAAATAGTTCCAAAAATGTGCATTTATGATAAAATTCAAGCATCAAATATGTTTATAAAGAACTCAACTGCCTTTTTTTCCTTTTCTAAGATTGTAGCTAACCCAGCGACACCTGGCCTTTTATTATTACGTATTGAGTGTTTACTTTTCAACAATTTGCATGTGTTCTCTTTCTTATGCATGTGCTTTACCTGGATACAATCACGGTCATACTCATTAATATAAAATATATCATATAAAATTTAATCTTAAATGATTTATCCCTAATAAAATGTAGGATTAAAAGTTCAAGGTTTTAAAATAAGTTATTTAATTTCCTTCACTTACTTTCATGCAAGGTCATTAGGTTGGTTTAAAATACATGGATATTACCCCTAAACAATCCTAACAGAGCTTCCATGCATAGGATGTCTTAGCTCACTACATGCCTACTACATTGCCATATAAAGGTAATCTTGCTTTCAAATCTAACTGATCAAGTATATGTTTTATATGAATAGGTGGTCGTCTAATGGGTATAGAATGTTATAGGCTTTCTTGATCCAGACAAGATTATTAGTCCTTTGTGGGATGGCTTACCTTTGTAATTGAGTTGCATATTTCCTCTCCCTTCTTATAGGTTTTCTATCCTTAGTCTTCGGAGATATAATCCATATTCTCCTTTTGGTCCAGATAATGCAACACATTGGTTCTTTCCTTTAGCTTTTATATCAATTAAATCACTTCAGATAATGCAACACATTTGTTGTTGACGAAGTGATCCCAAGTTGGATGGATCGGCTAACTTCAAAACTTAGTAGATGTTGGGTCACTAAAGCTTAGGAGGATGGATCCATGAAGCCTCAACCTGGCTATATCTACCTATATAGATTTTTATTTGACCTACCTATTGATCTACCCCCTTGGGCACAATCATTTTTTATCAAGTCATTATAGGCGTTTAATATAGGCTTTCTTAGATCAGTCGCATCTATCCATTAGCCTTCAATGATTCAACTTCTCTCTAGTCGACTAGTTTATGACTGGGGAATCTCCCCTATTCAGGCCGTCAAAAATCTCCTTGGCTACATATGTTCGAAAAAAGTATTTTTAAGCAAACATAACTTCTTTTATCATGAGTATTCCTACGTTTTCCTCAAGATGTTATAGGCCTTGAGGAAACAACTTTGAGTGAGGTATCTTGAACCAAAGACCAAAAATTTGCTTTTTTATTTTGATTTAGTTATGAAGGTCATTTTATAAGATCTTCCTCGTGTATTTTTTGTGTCGAGGATGGTAAAATTTATTTTGGATCACTCTTCTCTAGTTTAGGTTACGAGGACTTTTCTACGTAAAAATATTCATAGCTACTCTTTTAGTTTACTCTTAGTTTTTGTCCATTTTTCAGTCTCACCTTTATTCCTTTGCTTGTCCATGTAATGGTGACCTAGAAATGGGATTTTGAAAAGAGGACGGACGTTAAGAAGGTCATTCTGGTCATGAATAAAAACTATCACGAACAAATCTGGTGTCTTCACTAGGGAAGAGACTACTTCACCCTTATTGTTAGTGATCTTACGCCAATCTTGTCCCTTCTTTGTGCCATCAGCATGTCAGTGGCATACTTTAAGGGTCCTGGGTACTAATTGAGCCTTTAAGCTCTTGGCCACACCAATCATACTCCTTTAGTGCCCTAGCGCCATTACACTCTTTATTTTCTAGCATTATAATAATATGGTTGATGATGTGATAGTTTTACTTTTGATAATCTAGATGCATGCCTTACACATTCTTGGTATCATCTGATCTTTTGTTGAATTTATGCCTAAATACAAATCCTTTTTATTTAACTAGCTTTCTTCTTCATGTTGATGCCCAAAAGAGTATTTTAAGGGGTACATTTTGTCGTCACCCACTCTTATTTTTAGAGTTTATGTATTCACAGCCACTTTTGGTTTTGTTGATCAAACCATTCACCTCATCGTAGGGAACACTGCCTTTTCAAAGGTGCTTACTTTATGCCCACCGTTGAGGAAGGGTAGCCACACCCATATAGATGTTCTCATGGTGTCGTTCGCATAGGGCTTGTTATTTTTTCACATAATAGGTCAGTGCCCGCGAGTGAAGCAGCCCACACACCTCTATTTTCATTTGATGGGCTAATAGGCCAACTGTTCTCTTCAAACTTTTTGAGTCTGTTAAGCCACCCCTCAAGGAAACACCCAATCTGCTATTCCAATGACATCTAAGGTCGCCAAGGTCACCCCTATGAGTGCAAACCTTGTTGAGTTAACAATTGTTGCTCAGGCATCTCTTGTTTCCCCCTCTTGCTCTAAGATTTGGCTGTTTATACACATCTTATCATTCATATGATCAGAGTAAGCCTCATTCTAACTTATTCCATTGAATAAAATCATAAGATGCTAGTTTTGTCTCCTGTTTGGCCTGGGATCTATGGAGTCTCTCGAGATGATGTAATTCAAATGATGTTGACAAATTATTTCTTGCTATCTAGGATTGACTACCTCGGTGACTAAATAGAACAAAAATATGTTAAATTAAGAGGAAGGATCTATAAAATCATGACCGAGTCATATCTATCATTCTAGAAACTCTGAGCCCTACGATTCTGGTGAGGGAGCCATTCTGAAGAAAAAAAAATTTACTTATGAGATACAATGACAAGGCTACTTCTAGTCAAACCAACATAAAAATGTAGAGCAATGCTAGAAACTTGCACCAATGTAGCACCAAACCACCCTACAATCTACAGTCCATCATCAAACCATGGTCGTTCACCATCCGGTAACTCAATTTCTTTGGATCATTTCTTCTGTCATGCAAACAACTAAAGTTCTTGCTCATCGTGATGGATTATTTCTCCAAGTAGGTTGAGCCAAAAGCTCTCGCTCAGATAACAGTTGAGGTCATTCAAAACTACATTTGATCAAATGGAATCTTTCATAATGCATGCCACTCTCCATCATCATACGCAATGAGAAGCAGTTTATCGATCAAGAGTTGAGAGATTTCTATCAAAGCCAAGAATTAACTTAAATTTTGCTTCTATCTATCCCCAGCAAACAAATGAGAAAGCCAAAGAAGCAATCTCAGACCCGACCACACATGAAGAACTCATTTGTAATTCACCCAAGCAATCCAAACTGACTTATAAAATCTTTTAACAATGTGTGATCTAAGACCCGACCAGTACTTGGAGAACTCATATGTAATTCACACAAGCAATCCAAACCAACCAACACTTGGGAAACTCAATTGTAGTTCACTCATCAAGCAACCAACACTCAAGAAACAAAGGCCAAATCGCAAACAGTGTTTTCACCTAAGCGGCTAAACCAAAATAAAATTTTACTTGTAAACAATGTGTGTCGTGAGAACGAGACAATCCACAAGGATCATGCCTCATAATATTTACATGTCTATTGCTCCATAACACAAGTGATGTTCTGGTGGCTCAATTTCCTTCTCACTTACGAAAAAATCCGTGGTGGGCATTTACCCGAATTACCCAAGAAGCTAGTCTGGATGGTTACTCCAACAAGACTTCGACAAAATTTGTTGAATGTCTGGCGAAAGGTGTGACTTGTCCATAGGAGTGTAAACGAGTCGAGTCAAACTTGAATCATGCCCTTATTCAGCTCGGCTCGCTTGCCAATTTGTGAGCTTGAGCTCAGCTCTCACAGTAGTAGCATTGATTCACGAGCAGGCTTATGAGCTCGAACTAAAGATTCAATTTTTATATGCGAAATAACTAGCAATAGGAAATCAAGTTGGCTCGTGAGCCAACGAGCCAAGTAGTGACGAGCTTAAGCTCAAGCTTGTTTAATAAACGAGCTCAAGTTTGACCTTGACTCATGGCTCAATAAGCTCAACTCGTGAGCTTGTTAATGAGTCGAGCTCAAGCTGACTTAGCTTATTTACACCCCTAGTCCATGGAGATGATTTAACCAAAGATCAACACTAATGGTGTTAGACTACGACCAAGTGATGGCATAACAAACGAGTCACAAGTTCTTTATATTGACATTCATCCCCTACGATACTCTCCCAATCAACTGGCCTTTCGGCCCTGCTAGCTAACTCTGCAATCAATTCAATTCACTAATTGTATGGCTGACAAAGTCTCCTCGACATGACAACTACTCTGTTCAGGTACAACTAAAAAAATAAGGAAAAGATTGCAACGCATGATCGTCCAAAAATGTATTTTCATCTTTTCATTCATAAATTAGCAATTAATTTACAAAAATTGAATTACAATATACATGAAGAAAATCTCTTCATTTTACAGACAGCAATTGAAACTGATCTACACATTTGACGACTTGTCATGATCTCTGTCACTCTCGTTGCCTTGATTAGCCTTCTCGCTCTCTGAGTTGATCACTCTTGTTGCCTTGATTAGCCTTCTTGCTCTCTGAGTCGATCACAAGTGTAAAACTTTCTCCATATTAACCCAATCAAGGATGACTGGGTGATATTTCAGTTATTGTCATATTACCAACACCATATAAGGCCCCAACTGAAATTTCTCTATGAAAATAGCCTTCTGAATTGGACCCAATTTGGTTATTTCAAAACTAGCTCATGTGCCTCTTTCTACAATTTATCCTCCACCTCTGTTACTTTCCCTTTGAGCTCCAGTCAAGTCTAAGGCTCCCAGCGAAGAATGCCGGACTGGATATGAGATGCTTGTTAGGCCATTAAATGATATTTCTCATTAGTTTGACACGGGTCGACAAAGCTCTGTTCTAATAAAGCCTTCTCCAGGATATAGGACCACATCACCTCAACCATTATTAATAAGTAGTGGGTTAGTATTCCAAACTTTTTGAGGATCTATTAGAGCAAACTTGCCACCCAAACTAATGCTCACTTTCGGCTCCTCTGACTGCATGGGAACCCACTTCAATGCAAATGCTTTGCATTTCTTTTAAGATGACAAGGGAGGTAAACCACCCAAGTTAATCGTCGGGACCTTCCCTTTGCGACGATACTCCTTAAGTGGAGTCACCTCGTGCTGGACCAACTGGGTGAGCCATTCCATCGACTGCTTCATTGGACACTTCCTCTAGTGTTCCAACAATTTCCTACATGAGACTCGCTAGTATAACAAACGAGTCAAAAACTCTTTATAATCACAATCATCTGTTCAAAACCTACGACACTACCAATCAACTAGTCTTTTAGCCCGGTTAACCAACTCGACTCTGCAATCAACTCAATACACTAATTGTCTAGCTGACAAATTGTCCTCACCATAACAACTGCTCTACTCGGGTAAAAAAAAGACTCCAAAGCACAAATGACTAAAAATGTATTTTTATCTTTTCATTCATAAATTGACAATCGAATTACAAAAATTGAATTACAATATACATTAAAAAAATTCTTTTCATTTTTAAGACAGCAATTGAAACTGATCTACACATTTGACTTATCGTGGTCACCATAACTCGCTGCCTTGATTAGCCATTCCACTCTCTGAGTCACTCACAAATGTAAAAACTTCTCCATATTAGCCCAATCAAGCATTAGTGGGTGACTAAATCTGTCATTGTCATATTACCAACACTATATAGGACCTCTCCTGAAATTTCTCTGTGAAAATTGTCTTTTGTACTGGATGGGAAGAAAGCTTGGCAAAGAACTCATCAGGTATCTTCATAAATGAAGAATGCCCATGGGTATGAGATGCTTGTCAAGCCATTAAATGATATTTGTCAAGTCAGTAATTTGACACAAGTCAACCAAGCTCTCTTCAGATCCCATGGTCCAAATAACTAACTTTGGTGTCGGGTGTTAGGCTTCTCCAACAACAACCGAGCAAGCTTTTTTCTATACAACCCAAGCAGCAACAAACATCTCCCACTGGGTCTAACGAACATTAGAATTTTCCCAATCTGCCTCAACTATTGCCCCAAGAAAGTCTGCTCGGTGCAATAAGTTGACAAGAGTCAGCACTAAGTACTAATGTACCAACAACTTGTGTGCGTACGTGCGTCCGTGCATGCGTGTAGGATTGACCAAAAACGGGCGAACAGTTGGGCGAGTGTGCAAGACAAATAAAAAGGAACTAATGGCGAAAAAACTATCTGCTTGTGTCTATATATACATAGAAGGAAATTCAAAAGTCACAGGGGTAAAATCAAATATTTTCACTCCTTTCCATAAAAAGAGGTAACAACATAATTAAAATAACAAGAAATGAGATGAATAAAAAAATTTTATTTCAAAAATAACCTACATATTATTATAAGAAATACAGAGATCAATATGAAGTAAAGTAACAAACAAAAGGGTTTGTTGGTGCTTCAACCCAGACATGCCTTAACCGAAATAGCCTTTTATACAAAAACTCCACCCGAGACCTAAATTGATTCAATTGATCTGATTCAACCTGTGCTTAACACTTGAGACTTCTCTTGCAAATTCAAAAGCTCCTAAAAAAGATCATTATCTTCTCCATCATATAATTCAACTGCTTACACATCTCACCTCACTATGAATCTCTGCCATCTGAGCAAAAAAAACTTTCATTCTCGTCCAGATGACAAGTCAAGCACTCAAGAGACATCTAGGCCCCTTCCATAGCTTCCTCATGTATCTTGAGGGGAAGCAAAGGGTTGTCAGGTATATAAACCCCACCATCTTTGCTTGAAAGCCAACCGCTCTCACCTAATGCGTGATTTATGTTCACTAGCAGATCAACCGAACCCTCATCTAGGTTTAACAAAGTTGATCATCTGCTCCAAAAATTATCCTAAACAAAAATTTCAAATCCAAATTTAAAAGATCATGACTCCTCCCACACAAGACAAAAAATCCGCTCATACCTAAGAATTGAATGAACTCAATCATTACAATCGATGTTGTAAGCTCATCAAGCAACATCGTTGAAAACAAAAAAAAAGAACCAAAAACTAGCACGATTAGTCGATGGCACTTAAACCACATCAAGAGGTTGAATGATCGAATGAAGGATTCAAACGATTGTTTGAACATCTTCAACTTTGTGCCAAGGATCAAATCAGGTGACCCCACTTGATCTGACAGTGGGAGCATAATCCACTTACTCATTATGGCAATTGTCTTCATCTTTTCACCCTCTAGGCAATCTCATCTTTTTTATTTTTCAAAAATATTGATCATGTTTTTCGTAGGAACATTGGCCTAGGACAGCCATTTTGTCCATCATGGCACCTAAGACACAAGAGTAGTTCAACTTAATCAAAAGAAACACAAACAAAAACAGGCATGATAAGGCGTCTAACCACTATTTATAAAAATCTGAGACTTCAAAATCAAGGAAATTCAATCGTTGCATCATTAATTAAAATTCAATATATTAATTTTTTTACACTAAATTCTATTATTCTTATCGCAATGTTGCTTTCAAAAGATAAGAGAATCCAGGAACAAAAAAAATATGTATATCGATTGATCAATGAGATCAAAATACGATGAAAATAGATCCCCTTCAAAAAGATCACGAGTCCCATCAAAAGACGAGTGAGGTTAGACATGCCAAGTCAATTAGATCAAAACCAACAGTCTAAAAGTTTACAAAAAGCGATTCAAATATAACCCATTTGTCTGGAAACAAATCAAAAGTGTCGAAGACATCCACACTCAATGCAATAATTTAACCCGCAATAGAACTGATCTCATCTCCAATCATTCAATAGAGGCCAAAAGGCTTTGTTCCATAAACCAAAGATATGCAACAAAGACAACTAACAACACAAATTCAGTCAAGCCAAGTTAACTACACAGTCGCTCAGACCATAACAAACCATGGTTAATAAAATACTTAAAATATCAATGTAAACCTTATCGAGATTTGTGCAAAAATATAATATCACTATTGTACTAAATCTTCTATTAATAAAGAAAGGATTTATTGCAAAGAAGCTTCATCTCAACATGATTTTACTATTAATTCTAGATATTATAGCTTCAATCTCACCATCAATATTTCTACAATTTTCTTACACTATTCCTTAGATGTAATTCGCAGAAAAATTTGAATTCATATTCGGAAACATAATTAAAAAGAATTTATGCTTCAAAGAAAAAAACAAAAGCTTTAAAAAAAAAATATTTTAGATTTTATGAAGAAAAAGTACAAAACCAATGTCAAAAAACAAACAAAATGATAACAAAAGTATGAAGTGGGTTGTGATCTTCCTCCAACCACAATTATTGATTTCAATTAAAAATCAACAACATGAAATGCTTCATCCAAAAAATAAAAATGAAATTACATAGTACCTACTAAGGATTAATAATAAAGGGCATTTACATACATGGCACACAATTCCTACGTATTTCATGTATACACACACATATACCACTTAAATCATTTCTATCACAACAAAAAATCATTATTACCACCTTTTAAAAATGAAATATAAATTTTCAAGCATACGTTTAAAGCAGTGAAGTGTTGTCTACGTAAATATGAAAGTTTAAGACTGTGATATGTAAATAATAAGAATTTTATGCTACGTATGTAAATTACCCCATCAACAACTGTAGTAAAACATCGAATTCTGCACAATTAATAGCTATCCAAATATTTGGGCAGCTTGATGCGATCAAGACTAAAGTTCTAAATAAAGAATTTCCCTCCACTAGGAAACAACTTAAATACACTGAAGCGCAAGCTGATCGGAAACCTGGCAAGCTATCTTTGGGAGATTTAAAGATTTTGATAAATTAACTCAATCATTGAAAATGTATTAAACTTGATTCAATTAATAATACGACTAAACTTTGGCCAAGTACCTAATGTACTCCACCAAGTATAACCAACAAAATGCATAATTTTTAGGTGAATAACATAATATTATAATGTATTTGCCTTTTTTTAAGTTTATTATAAATCAAATCACATCAAAAATATGACAATTTTAACTTTCAAAAAGGGAAACACACCTTTTTCATACATTGGTAAGATGATGGGTATGAAAAATTGAAGCTTAGGTGTTCGAAATGTAAATACATAGGAATTGTATGTAAATCTTGCCAATTAGACAGCTGAATTTGGGTTGATCTCTTGAGGAATATTGTTCAATAAACAAACCTTGAAGAAAATTCTACATCAAAGGCAATTTTCCAGCGGAAATGCAATCTGCATTCATATTTGCAAAAGCACTCATCACTATCCATAAAAAACTTGGCAGTTGACAATAAAATCAAATAAAGCAGCACAGTAGAAATTGTAATTCAATTTGATGAAATAACACCAAATAGTAAGCAAAAATAAGAAAGGAAATTAAACACTAAACGGGTAAAGTTCAATGCACATCTTAAAGTACAAATATTTCCCACGCCAACTTAAGCTGTAAAGTATGATCCAATCTCAAAATATCATCCAGCTTGAACTTAAAAGTTCATTGACTGGATAAAAATTTTAAGAAAATGATGATTCAATTTCACAATATTTATGCGTGATATATAAATCATGTAAACATTAATATTAATGAAAATTACAGTAAGCATCCAAAATAAAGAAAGCGACCAAGTGTATCATTTGTTCAAAATAGATTTTGAACTTCAATTAACTTATTGAAACATAAAAAAAATGAACAATCCTTTCCCAACTAATGAGCTTAAGGTGTTGTTTGGTTGCAAATAAGATTTAGTTTAAAAGAAAGTTAATAAATTCTGTAAATT
The DNA here is from genome assembly GCF_001263595.1 of Phalaenopsis equestris. Classification (NCBI taxonomy): domain Eukaryota; kingdom Viridiplantae; phylum Streptophyta; class Magnoliopsida; order Asparagales; family Orchidaceae; genus Phalaenopsis; species Phalaenopsis equestris. Next base: position 785,108 of record NW_018164739.1, on the reverse strand, counting down.
CAGATTTAACAAATTTAAATCATGAAAGCTATTTGGTATATTGGCAAGTAAATTCTAAAAAATCATGAGAAACTGTTTGGTAGGTTTAAAAGAATTGTCAGATTTTTTATCAGTATATATTGAAAAAATGAAGATAAATATTAAACAATATAGTCGCAATTAGAGGTAGCAGGAAAAGCAACAAAAGGATCACAACTTACAAAGACAACCAAAACACTTATCTTTCTCATCGGCTTCTACCAGAAAATCATTGAGGAAGGTAAGGTTGTTTGCGTCTTTGCTCGTTCCAAATTTACTAAATATGTAGATTTACGGTTCGTGAATCGACATCATTTAGGGACATCATTTAGGGATTCACGGGAGCTCAAAATTTTCAAATGCAAATTTTGTCATCTGGCAGGATTTAGCTTAAATCTTTCATAATTCCAAATTACAACCAACTACCAAAAAGCCCCTGAAAATCCTCATGAAAATTAAGAGGAATTATAACGTGAAATTTGGTGGGCAGACAATGATTTTCCAAAAAAAACATTAAAATACAAGAGACGCCACTGGTAGGGGTTGTTTGGCTACAAGGATTTAACAAAATAAGATTTAATAAATTTGAAGATCCGAATTCAATAAAAAATGAAAGGATTAAAACCTAAAAATAAGTTCAATATAAATTTCTGGTTTAAAAAAAATCAAACCTTCAAAAACCTGATTCCAAGAGATGTCTAGCACCCAAAAAAGACCCAAAACATCCATTTATGCAAAAAGGCAAATGTTCGCAAGAGCTTGCTAAGCCAGTATTATGCCTGACTAGACAAAATATATATTAAAAAAGAGCCCTATTGTCACTTTTTAAAAATGAAATACACCTTTCAAGCATAAGTTTGAAGTACCAAAGTGTTATCTATGTAAATATAAAAGTTTAAGAGTGAGATGTGTAAATAATAAGAATTTTATGCCACATATGTAAATTTCCCTAATAATAATTGTAAAAAATCTAATTATTCACAATTAATAGTTCCGCTTGATGTGATCAAGACTATAGTTCTTGAAAAAGAATTTCCCTCTTACTTGGGAGCAACTTAAATACACTGAAGCCCAAGCTGATCATATACCTGACAAGTTATTTCTTTCGAAGATTTCATGATTTTGATAAACAAGCTCAATCATTGAAACTTTTATAAAGTTGATTCAAATCAGCAATACGACCAAGTTTTGGCCAAGTGCCTAATGGAGTCCACCAAGAATAACTAACAAAATGCATAATTTTAAGTGAGATAATATAATATTATAATGTCTTTTTTGCATTATTGCTGAGTTTATTATAAAGCATATCACACCAAAAATACAATAATTTAACTTTCAAAAAGTGAAACACACCTTTCATCCATAGGTAAGGTGGTATGTATGTAAAATTGACGTTCAAGGGTTAGAAATGTAAATACATCGGAATTGAATGTAAATCTTACAAATTAAAAATTTAAAAGCCAAATTTGAGGCTGATGCTTAGGAGCTATGGGTTGATAAATATTGTTCCATAAACAAACCTTCAACTGAAGAAAACTCAACGTCAATAGCAATTTTCCAGGGGACATGCAATCTGCATTCTCATATGTACAAAAGCAGTGTCACTAAGCATTTCTACAGAAAGGCCAAAAACATGTAACTCAGAAAAACTAATGGTCTTATTGATAATAGAGACTAATAGCTATAAAAGTGAAGGTTTTATGGATTCTTGGTTTCAAAATAATTCATGGCTTACAAAATGCATGATAATTTTCCAGCAACATATAATTTGTTCAATTTTGGCATTAGGACCAGCAAAAATTACAAGGTTGTAAAACTTATCCAGGTTAATGCATATGTGATTAGATAAGATCATACAATCAACAAAGAAATATATTTAATTAAGCCAAATATGATGGAATCTAAATATTGTACATAGATACAATCAACAAAAAAAGGTATTTAATTATCAAATATGATTGAATCAAAATAGTAAAAATAATCATTCATAAAAAGTTAAGGAAAAGTATAGATGTAAACATGACAATATAAATAATGGTGATAAAAATCAAATCTTGCATCATGACACTTCCATTTCTATTCTGCTAGAGTAAGCAAATAAATTCCAAAATGTTTGGTAACCATAAAAAACTTACAGAAAAAAATAAAATCAGGTTAAGTAGCACAGCAGGAAAAAGTAATTTAACATTTTCAAGAAATTATACCACCAAATACTTAGCAAAACTAAGAAATAATTAAACACTAAGTAGATAAAGTTAAATGGACATCTTAAAATGGAATCCTTCCCAGGCCAACTTATGATGTAAAGTATTATCCAATCTCAAAATATCAATCCCACTTGAACATAAAAGCTCATTAACCGGAACAATTAGAAAAAAAAATGATGATTCAATTTTCATATAATTTATCCATGACATATAAATCATGTAGACATTAAAATTAATGCAAATACTGAAAAGATCCAAAATGAAGAAAGCAACTAAGCGTATTGTTTGTTCAAAACAGATTTCAATATTCAAATAACTAATCTAAACATCAAAAAAAGGAAAAATCTTAGCCCAACAAATGAGCTTAAAGATCACCATGAAATTAAAGATAAATAAATATGTGAAATTTGATTGGTAGATAATTAGAAAATCATCCAAATAAAAGAGACGCCACTAATTAATGGAATGTTTTGCTAAACGAATATTTAACAAAAAAAAATTAGTAAGCTTGAAGGTCCTGATTCGATAAATCTATAAAATATTAAAAAATAAAAACTAGATCAATATAAATCCTCCATTTCAAAAAACGTATATCAATCATAAAACCTAATTCCAAGGGATGTCTAGCATCCACAAAAGGCCAAAAACCTCCATTTATGCAAACAGGGAGATGTTTGCAAGGCTCGCTATGCGGTTTTTAGCCGGACTATAGATAGATAGATAGATAGATAGATATATAT